>NW_022196904.1:129464317-129478109 GCF_008632895.1 Mastomys coucha
CAGCCAGCCATCCTTCCATGCACCACCACAGCCAGCCATCCTTCCATGCACCACCACAGCCAGCTGTTTGTAGTTGGGCTCTGGGAGAGTCAGAGTCTGGTCCTCATGGTAGTGCTTCAGGTCTTTATAGACTATTATCATCTTAGAATTACTATTAGTTAGTTTTCTTATAATAACTTGAATGTTTTCCCATTTCTGTGTTTTGATGAGAAATTGACAGCTCCTCATACTTTTATTTCCAACTATGGCAATAGCTGCTCTGTCTTTTGAAGACTGATCATAATGCAGTCTTTTTAAAACTTAAAATTAAAATATAATCACATCACTTACTCCCCCTTTTTCTTTCTTATTTTAACCCTTCCCATTACCTACTTCATTTCCCCATTGTACTTCTACAATACGGCTCCCCAAACAGGACCTAAACAACAGCACTATTGATAGATATGTACTCTTCTTTTGAATTGCTTGTTATGTGAGCAGTTTTAATTTAGCAGTAAATTTTATTACTATTGCTCCAATTGACCAAATGAAAAATATATTTAAGGTATATAACATGCTTTGATGTGTACATATTGTGCAAACTCTAATCCAGGTAATAGATATATACATTAAACCACATAATTATCATTTACTTATAGTGAGAACAGTTAAAATCTACTTTAAGTGTGATGATACTATGTTGGCACAATGGAGCCCTTAACCTTGGCTTGTAATTCAGCTACTGTGCCTTTTGACCAACACCCCTTCCATCTATGCCAATGATTTTCCCAACCCCAAGACTCCTGGTAATCAAAAAGCTACTTAGCTTCTATGAGTGCCAGGTTGGGCGTGTGCAAATTACCTTATGTCCCTGGCCTCTTAACATAACATTACATTTCTCAGATACATCCAAATTCAAGATGAGAGGAGTTCTTTCTTCTTAGAGAATAGAACACCATAGTGTACACATAGACCTGTTTCTTATTTACTTATTCTTGAAATACAGACAGTTTGTCTATTGTGAGCAACACAGGAATGAATGTTGGTGTATAGCTATTTCTAAACAAATCGATCATCTTTCTTTAGGGATGAAAAGCTTTATATAATATATTTTGACTATATTTCCTCTCCTCCAACTCCTCTCAGGCTCTCCCACCTCCCTACCTACCTAACTTTATGTTCTCTCTTTTTTAAAGAAAGAAACACACACACACACACACACACACACACACACAAAACAAGAAACAAGACAAAAATGCCCCCCCAAACAAGATGGAACAAAAAGAATGTCCCCCCCCCAAGTTTATAGAATTTCTTTTATGCTACTCCTGAGCATGGACCCTGCCTAGAGTGTAGTTGATATATGCACTGACTCTCCATTGGAGAAACCCCATTTTTTCTTTTCAAGCTCTAACTTGCTTCATGGTTAGGGGTAGGATCCTGTAATCACTTCCCCACTCCCTCAGGCTTGAACCTGTTCAGGCCTTGTGTATGCTCAGTCTCCATGATTTAATACATGTGTTTGTCCTATTGTATCTGACACTATTTCCTTGCTGTCATCTATCACCTCCCACTTTTACATGGATCCCTGAGCCTTGAGGTGAGGGGTTTGGTGAAAAGCATCCCATGTAGGACTGAAAGCTGCAAAGTCCCACTTTCTTGGGTTTGTCCAGTTCTGGGTGGGTTTCTGAGTTAATTATCATTTACTACAAAAAGAAGCTTCTCTGATAAGTGTTGAGTAATGCACTGATTTTTTTTGTGGATAGCAAATGTCATTAAGAGTTGTTTTATTGCTACATTTCCTTAGCATAACAATAGCAGTAAGTTTTTTCCTAGGCTAATGACCTATCTAGTCTCAGGTTCTTAGTATAGAATTATCAGGTATAGATTACACCTCATTCATTGATGATGATGATGATGATGATGATGATGATGATGATGATGATGATGATGATGATGATGATGATGATGATATTGTGAAAGAACCTGTTGCCCTGATTTGTTTCTTAGTCTGTTATTTGTACACAGGAAGGCTATTGATGTTTGGATGTTAATTTTGTATTCTGCTAATTTCTTCAAACTGTTTATTAGCCTAAAACTTTCCTAGTGGAGTCTTTAGTGTCTTTTATGTATAAAATCATACAATTTCAAAGGTTTTTGAATTCTTCCTTTTCTGTTTGAATTCCCTTGGTCTCCTTCACTTGTCTTCTTCTAGGTAATACTTGAAGTATTATATTGAGTAGGTAAGATGGGAAGAGACATCTTGAGTTTTTAACCTGAATTTAGTGGAAATTCTTTTAATCTCTGCTTAGGTTGATATTGGCTATGAGCTTTCTGTAAATTGCCTTTATTATGTTGTACCTTGTATTTTTAATCTCTTTAGGACTTTTCTCATGAAGGTATGTTGTAATTTGATAATGACATTGTTTTGCATTTAATAAGGTGATTATGTGGCTTGTCTTTCAGTTTGTTTATGTGGTGGTTATGTTTATTGACTCGTGTATGGTGAACCATCCCATCCTTACATCTCTGGGATGAAGCCTACTTTATCTTGGTGGATAATTTTATTGATGCATTTTTTAGTTTTCTTTTGCAAGTATTTTACTGACAAATTTTGCTTCTATTCTTATAAGAGATATTGGTATATAATTTTCTTTTTGTGCTATATTCTTGTGTGGTGTTGGTATCAGGATAATAGTGGCTTTGTACAAACAATTAGGAAATATTCTTTCAGTTTCTATTTTGTGGAATCAGTTGAGGAGTATTGGCATTAGCTCTTCTTTGAAGGTCTGGTAGAATTCTAAGCTAAATACATCTGGCCATGGGCTCGCCCCTCTTTCTTTCTTTCCTTCCTTCCTTCCTTTCTTCCTTCCTTCCTCTCTCCCTTCCTTCCTCCCTCCCTCCTCTTTCTTCCCTTTGCTTTCTTTCTTTCTTTTTTTTTTGGGCTACTTTTAATTACAGCATCTATTTCACTAGGGACTATGGGCCTATTACATTCATCATTGCCTAACTTTAGTAAGTCATATATATTTAGAAATTTGTGCATTTTTTCTAGATTATCCACTTTGATGGAGCACAGAAATTTAAAAGTATTTCCTTACAATTCTCTGAATTTATCAGTGTCCATTGTAATGCCTCCTTTTATATCTAATTTGATGAGTTTTGATATTTTCTGAGTCTTCTGGTTAAGACACTTTTGGCTAAGTGTCTGTCAATTTCGCTGATTTTCTCCAAGAATCAACTCTCTTTCATTTACCTTAGTGGTTTTGTTTGTTTTGGTTGCTGTTTACTTGTTTCTATTTCATTGATTTCAGCCCTGAGTTTCAGTATTTTTTTTTCTTTTTTCTTTTTGGTTTTTCGAGACAGGGTTTCTCTGTATAGCCCTGGCTGTCCTGGAACTCACTCTGTAGACCAGGCTGGCCTCGAACTCAGAAATCCACCTGCCTCTGCCTCCCAAGTGCTGGGATTAAAGGCGTGTGCCACCACCGCCCGGCGAGTTTCAGTATTTTTAGACATCTATATTTTGGGGTATGGTATCTTCTTGTTCTAGAGTTTTCAGTTGTGCACTTTAGTTGTTAATATGACACCTCTCCAATTTTTTAGTATAGGCACTTAGTGCTATGAACTTGCTTTGTAGAACTGCCTGCATTGTGTCCCATATGTTTGGGTATGTTGTGTTTTCATTTGCATTCAATTTTAAAAGAGATTTTAATTTCCTTCTTAATTATCGTCTTGACCAAATTGTGGAATTCCAGACTGAAGAATTCCTACCCCTTGCTCCTAAGTTCTTCTTTTTTTTTTAAAATTAGATATTTTCTTTATTTACATGTCATATGATGTCTCCTTTCCCAGTTTCCCCTCCGAAAAAAGAATAAAATAAAAAAAATAAAAATAAGAACAACAACAACAACAACAACAAACCCCTGTTCCCTCCCCCCTCCCCCTACACACCAACCCACCCTCTCCTGCTTCCTGGCCCTGACATTCCCCTACATTGGGGCATAGAACCTTCATAGCACCAAGGCCTCTCCTCCCATTGATAACAGACTTGGCCATCCTCTGCTACATATGCTGCTGGAGCCATTAGTCCCACCATGTGAACTCTTTGGTTGGTGGTTTAGTCCCTGGGAGCTCTGAGGGTACTAGTTAGTTCATATTGTTGTTCATCCTAAGGAGCTGCAAACCCTTCAGCTCCTTGGGTCCTTTCTTTAGATCCTTCATTAGGGACCCTGTACTTAGTCCAATGGATGGCTGTGTGCCTCTATTTCTGTCTTAGTTGGGTACTGTCAGAGCCTCTCAGGAAACAGCTATATCAGGCTCCTGTCAGCCAGCACTTGCTGGAATCCACAATAGTGTTTGGATTTGATGATTGAATATGGGAAGGATTCCCAGGTGGGACACTCTCTGGATTGTCCTTCCTTCAGTCTCTGCTCCATAGTTTGTCTCTGCAACTCCTTCCATGGAGTTCCCCCTTTTAAGAAGGAATGAAATATCACACTTTGATCTTCCTTCTTCTTGAGTTTCTTGTGGTTTGTAGATTGTACTTTGTATATTCCCATCTTCTGGGCTAATATCCACTTATCAGAGAGTGTATAGCATATGTGTTCTTTTGTGATTGATTTACCTCATTCAGGATGATATTCTCCAGATCCATCCATTTTCCCAAGAATTCCATAAATTCACTGTTTTTAATAGCTGAGTAGTACTCCATTGTGTAGATGTGCCACATTTTCTGTATCCACTCCTCTGTTGAGGGGCATCTGGGTTGTTTCCAGTTTCTGGCTATTATAAATTAGACTGCTATAAACATAGTGGAGCATGTGTCCTTATTACATGTTGGAGCATCTTCTGGGTATATGCCCAGGAGTGGTACAGCTGGGTCCTCAGGTAGTACTATGTCCAGTTTCTGGAGGAACCGCCAAACTGATTTCCAGAGTGGTTGTATCAGCTTGCAATCCCACCAGCAATGAAGGAGTGTTTCTCTTTCTCCACAGCCTTGCAGCATCTGCTGTCACCTGAGTTTTTTATCCTAGCCATTCTGACTGGTGTGAGGTGGAATCTCATGGCTGTGATTTGCATTTCCCTGATGACATTTCTTTAGGTGCTTCTCAGCCATTCCATATTCCTCGGTTGAGAATTCTTTGTTTAGCTCTGTACCCCGTTTTTAATAGGGTTATTTGGTTCTCTGGAGTCTAACTTCTTGAGTTGTTTGTATACATTGGATATTAGCCCTCTATCAGATATAGGGTTGGTAAAGATCTTTTTCCAATTTGTTGGTTGCTGTTTTGTCCTATTTTCAGTGTCTTTTGCCTTACAGAAGCTTTGTAATTTTATGAGGTCCCATTTGTCAATTCTTGATCTTAGAGCATTAGCTATTTGTGTTCTGTTCAGGAATTTTTCCCCTGTGCCCATGTACTCAAGGCTCTTCTCCACTTTCTTTTCTACTAGTTTCGGTGTATCTGATTTGATGTGGAGGTCCTTGATCCACTTGGACTTGAGCTTTGTACAAGGATTTCCTTGAGATAGGAATGGGTTGATTTATATTCTTCTACATGCTAACCCCCAGTTGAGGCAGCACCATTTGTTGACAATGCTGTCTTTTTTTCCCACTGGATGGTTTTAACTCCTTTGTCAAAGATCAAGTGACTATAGGTATGTAGGTTCATATCTCGGTCTTCACTGTACCAATACTATGCAGTTTTTATCACTATTGCTCTGTAGTACATCTTAAGGTCCAGGGTGGTGATTCCACCAGAGGTTCTTTTATTGTTGAGAATAGTTTTGGCCTTCCTGGGTTTTTTGTTATTCCAGATGAATTTGTAAATTGCTCTTTCCAAGTCTGTGAAGAATTGAGTTGGAATTTTGATGGGGATTGCATTGAATCTGTAGATTGCTTTCAGCAAGATGGCCATTTTTACTATATTAATCCTGCCACTCCACGAGCATGGGAGATTTTTCCATCTTCTGAGATCTTCTTCAACTTCCTTCTTCAGAGACTTAAAGTTCTTGTCAAATAGATCTTTTGCTTGCTTAGAGTCACACCAAGGTATTTTATATTATTTGGAACTATTATGAAGGGTGTTGTTTCCCCAATTTCTTTCTCAGCCTGTTTATCCTTTGTGTAGAGGAAGGCCACTGATTTACTTGAGTTAATTTTATATCCAGCTACTTTGCTAAAGTTGTTTATCAGGTTTAGGAGCTCTCTGGTTGAATTTTTCAGGTCACTATCATATCATCAGCAAATAGTGATAATTTGACTTCTTCCTTTCCAATTCATATCCCTTTGATCTCCTTTTGTTCTCTAATTGCTCTGGCTAGGACTTCAAGTACAATATTGAATATGTAGGGAGAGACTGGGCAGCCTTGTCTAGTCCCTGATTTTAGTGGGATTGCTTCAAGTTTCTCTCCATTTAGTTTGATGTTGACTACTGGTTTGCTGTTTATTGCTTTTAGTGTGTTTAAGTACGGGCCTTGAATTCCTGATCTTTCTAAGACTTTTATCATGAAGGGATGTTGGATTTTGTCAAATGTTTTTTCAGCATCTAATGAGATGATCATATGATTTTTCTTCTTCGTGTTTGTCTATGTAGTGAATTATGTTGATGGATTTCTGAATATTGAACCATCCTTGCATCCCTAGGATGAAGCCTACTTGATCATGATGGATGATTGTTTTGATGTGTTCTTGGATTCGATTTGCAAGAATTTTATTGAGTATTTTTATATTGATATTCATAACGGAAATTGGTCTGAAGTTTTCTTTCTTCGTTAGGTCTTTGTGTGGTTTAGGTATAAGAGTAATTGTGGCTTCATAGAATGAATTGGGTAGAGGAGCTTCTGTTTCTATTTTGTGGGATAGTTTAAGGAGTATTGGTATTAGGTCTTCTTTGAAGGTCTGATAAAACTCTGCACTAAACCCATCTGGTCCAGGGCTGGTTTTGGTTGGAAGACTATTAATGGCTGTTTCTATTTCATTAGCAGATATGGGATTGTTTATATTGTTGATCTGATCTTGATTTAACCTTGGTACCTGGTATCTATCTAGAAAATTGTCCATTTCATCCATGTTTTCCAGTTTTGTTGAGTATAGGCTTTTGAGTAAAGGTAGTAGGATCTCATGATTTTTTGGATTTCATCAGGGTCTGTTGTTATGTCTCCCTTTTCATTTCTGATCTTGTTAATTAGGATCATGTCTCTGTGCCCTCTCGTTAGTCAGGCTAAGGGTTTATCTATTTTGTTGATTTTCTCAAAGAACCAGCTCCTGGTTTGGTTGATTCTTTGTATAGTTCTTTTTGTTTCTATTTGGTTGATTTCAGTACTGAGTTTGATTATTTCCTGCCTTTGACTCCTCTTGGGTGAATTTGCTTCTTTTTGTTCTAGCGCCTTCATGTGTGCTGTCAAATTGCTGGTATATGCTCTCTCCAGTTTCTTTTTGTAGGCACTTAAAGCTATGAGTTTTCCTCTTAGGACTGCTTTCATTGTGTCCCATAAGTTTGGGTATGTTGTGGCTTCATTTTCATCAAACTCTAGAAAGTCTTTAACTTCTTTCTTTATTTCCTCCTTGACCAAGTTATCATTGAGTAGAGTGTTGTTAAGTTTCCATGTATATGTGTGCTTTCTATTTTTTGTGTTGTTATTGGGGAGCAGCCTTAGTCCATGGTGATCTGATAGGATACAAGGAATTATTTCAATCTTCTTGTATCTGTTGAGGCCTGATTTGTCACCAACTATATGGTCAACTTTGGAGAATGTACCATGAGGTGCTGAGAAGAAGGAATATCATTTTGTTTTAGGATAAAAACTTCTATGGATATCTGTTAAATTCATTTGTTTCATAACTTCTGTTAGTCTCACTATGTCTTTGTTTATTTTCTGTTTCCATGATCTGTCCATTGCAGAGAGTGGGGTGTTGAAGTCTCCCACTATTATTGTGTGTGGTGCAATGTGTGCTTTGAGCTTTAGTAAAATTTCTTTTATGAATATAGATGCACCTGCATTTGGAGCATAGAGGTTCAGAGTTGAAGTTTCTTCTTGCTAGATCATACCTTTGATGAACATGAAGTGTCCCTCCTTATCTTTTTTGATCACTTTAGGGTGAAAGTCGACTTTATTCAATATTAGAATGGCTACTCCAGCTTTTTTCTTGGAACCATTGGCTTGGAAAATTGTTTTCCATCCTTTTATTCTGAGGTAGTGTCTGTCTTTGTCACTGAGGTGGGTTTCCTGTATGCAATATAACGTTGGGTCCTGTTTACATACCCAGTCTTATAGTCTATAATTTTTTATTAGGGAATTGAGTCCATTGATATTAATAGATATTAAGGAAAGGTAATTGTTGTTTTCTGTTATTTTTGTTGTTAGAGTTGAAATTCTGTTCATGTGGGTATCTTCTTTTAGTTCTGTTGGAAAATTACATTTTTGCTTTTTCTAGGATGTAGTTTCCCTCTTTGTGTTGAAGTTTTCCATTTATTGCCCTTTGAAGTGCTTGATTTGTGGAAATATATTATATAAATTTTGTTTTGTCATGGAATACTTTGGTTTCTCCATCTATGGTAATTGAGAGTTTTGCTCGGTATAGTAGTCTGGGCTGCTATTTGTGTTCTTTTAGGGTCTGCATGACATCAACCCAAGTTCTTCTGGCTTTCATAGTCTCTGGAGAGAAGTGTGGTGTAATTCTGATAGACCTGCCTTTACATGTTACTTGACCTTTTTCCCTCACTACTTTTAATATTCTTTCTTTGTTTTGTGCACTTGGTGTTTTGAATATTATGTGGTGGGAGGAATTTCTTTTCTGGTTCAATCTATTTGGAGTTCTATAGGCTTCTTGTATATTCATGGTCATCTCTTTCTGTAGGTTAGGAAAGTTTTCTTCTATACATTTGTTGAAGATATTTACTGGCCCATTACATTGTGAGTCTTCACTCACTTCTATTCCTATTATCCTCAGGTTTGGTCTTCTCATTGTTTCCTGGATTTCCTGGATGTTTTGGCTTAGGAACTTTTTGCATTTTGCATTTTCTTTGACTGTTGTTTCAATGTTTTCTAAGGTATCTTTTGCACCTGAGATTCTCTCTTCTATTTCTTGTATTCTGTTGGTGATGCTTGCATCTCTGTTTCCTGACTTCTTTCCTAGGATTTCTATCTCCAGAGTTGTCTCTCTTTTTGATTTCGTAACTGTTTCTACTTCCATTTTTAGGTCTTGGATGGTTTTGTTCAATTCCTTCACCTGTTTGATTGTGCTTTCCTGTAATTCTTTAAGGGAGTTTTGTGTTTCCTCTTTAAGGGCTTCTACTTGTTTACTCGTGTTCTCCTGTAATTCTTTAAGGGATTTTTGGGTTTCCTTTTTAAGGGCTTGAACCTGTTTATCTGTGTTCTCCTATTTTTCTTTAAGGGAGTTATTCATGTTCTTCTTAAATTCCTCTATCAGCATTGTGAGATATGATTTTAAATCCAGATCTTACTTTTCCGGTGTTTGGGGATATCCAGGACTCGCTGTGGTAGGAGTTCGAGGTTCAGATGAAGCCAAATAGTCTTGGTTTTCTGTTGGTAAGATTCTTGTGTTTGCCTTTCATCATCTGTTGATCTCTGGTATTAGATGTTCATGCTGTCTCTGGCTGGAGCTTGTTCCTCCTTTGGGTCTGTAAGCCTGTGTCAGCACTTCTGAGAGATCAGCTCTCCTATGGCAAAACCCGTGTGTAGAGGGCTGTGGATCAGTTGTCCTTTCTGAGTCCTGAGCTCAGAGCACACCCTGGAGGTAAGCTCTCTGCTTGCGTGGAAGGTGCAGAGGGGTCTGTGGATCTGCTGTCTCTCCTAGGTGTAGATGAAGGTAGAAAGGATCCTGTCCCAGCCGCCCTGCCACTTCTGAGGCCTGTGCCTCCTGACTGATCCCACCTTAGAAAGTCACCAGAGAGAAAATAGTGATCTCACCTGAGGCCCTGGGTCAGAGCACTCCCTGGAGGCAAGTGGTCTGCTTTCGGGGAAGGGGCAGAGAGTGCTATGGATCTGTTGTCCCTTCTAGGTGTCAACAGAGGTAGAAAGGATCCTCTCCCAGCTGCCCTGCCACTTCTGAAACCTGTGCCTCTGGGTTGGTCCCTACTTAGAAAGTCACAGGAGAGTAAATGGCGATCTCACCCTGCTTCTAAGTGCTTCTGAGAGTTGGATTTCTCCTCATGAAACAGGGTGTAAACCCTTATGTTTCCTGGTAGTAATGCTGTCCTACTTCTGTAGGAAATCAGTGCACCCAACATTGTAGCTCTCACACCTGACTTGTCTTTAGAAGGTCACATGTTAGAAGCTTGATGGTGTGACCAAAATTTTTATGACTACACACACCTTCACAAAATAAAACTTACCACACTCATTCAGAATCATATCCTTTGTGTTTAGACAATTCTGGTCTTCCCTTTTTATTGAACTGGCTCATGTCATTCTCATGTTCTTCTCCATCAATTGTCCCACAGATGATTCTGCATGATCTTCCCCACCAAAAGAAATCTTCTGTGAACATACACATCCTGATGCCTGTATTGCGTGCTTCCTGGGACACATTTTCCTTGAATCTTGTCCCATGTTCCACATGGAGTAGATTGTACATGTGTACTATCATCCGTAGCCTGATCCAAATGGGTGATCATGAAGTTCTGATGAACATTGGGATCATCTAGTGTGTTGTTTGATTTCTGACCCTTGTAGAGTCACTGTGGAGAATAGAGCCTCTGTGTGTACTTTAGTATATGGGTTCTCCTGGTAGCTATATGTCCTCTTAGTGTTTGGTGGCTGGATTCATGATGAATGACGGAACCTCCTTTTATTTCTAGATACCAGATTGCCCTTGGGACAATTCAGCCATCCATCCATGTAACACATACTGTTGTTTGACTTTTCCTGGGCAGATGTGAACAAAAAAATTTATTTCCCATAGATAGGGAACAAAAGAAAACTGATCAAAGAAAGAATTCTATCAGAATCTAGCTAAGTGAACCAGTGGATTGATGGAGGTCACCCATAGGAGTGTGGGTGAAAAGTTACTTTTAACTTGCATTTGTAATGCATAAGCAAAAAGCTCACTCAAACATGGTGTCAAACCATGAAAACTATATTCCTACAGTTCCCTGTGCAACCAGCAGGCAGCTTAACCAGCAGGAGAGTGAGGACATACTCCTCAGCAATGTTAGTGTTTAGTAACCTTGCAAAAGAGCTGGTTACCAGTAAAGGGCAACTTAGCCAAAAGCCCCAGTATCCAGTGAGGATTCTGGCAGCAGAGTGGGCTGTAATTGACCCCTTGGTTATAGGCTCTGGGTTTCACCTTCCACCATTATTCTCTGTCCACATTCTGACTAGTTCTTTTTCTCTCTGGAATCTCCATGATCTCTCCAAGCACTTTTTATAGGTAAAGTAGGTAAGGATCTAACCCCTACCAATAAAGTTGGAAAACATGCAATTGTTTTACCTTTGTTTTACTTATGAGAAATCCTGTGGACACTTTGTGTTGGAGAGGGGACTTGTGTGTCCTAGACACTGGCCTTAGCAAGTTAGGGCATGGCCATGACCAAGGTGGAAAGGCTGAAGAGAGAGGTGTACCATGGGTGTGGGAAGAACACCTCTCTGTAACCAGGCCCCCTTTCTAGTTCAGGGAAATTGGATCCCCCTCTTATCAAGCACACCTCTGGACCACATTCTCACAATGGCTGACTTTGAGGTACTTTGTCACTGATATCAGAGTCTATTCAGGAGCTTTCCTGTGGCCACATGTTTTGTGTCATTGTCTTGTCATTCTTAATAAATTTTTACTAAAGAACATTGGATTTTTAATTTGACTTGATATTGAAAATTATGTCATGGGTTCTCATATGTCTTTGATTAAGGCTATTCTATCAGCATAACTGATGTTTGTTATGAACCTTTAAAGGATATAAATATGGGAAATTCAAAAGAAGAAAATCCTTTCAGAAATGGATGCTTCCATGTGCTGTAGATTCATTGAGAACTTTCTTTTTCTTTACCTCTCTTTCTTTCTCTTCTTTGTTTACCTTTCTTCCTTCCTTCCTTCCTTCCTTCCTTTCTTTCTTTCTTTCTTTCTTTCTTTCTTTCTTTCTTTCTTTCTTTCTTTCTTTCTTTCTTTCCATTCCTTCATTTCATTTTTACAGACCTAAAGATAACAGTCTAAAGGGCAAAATGCATCTCAGTATAAATTTCATATGTCTACCTTGACTAACAATAGCTTGTAGTGGCTCACCATCAAGTAGGCAGATGAACCATGATCTTAATGGTGATGTGCCCTCTTGTCTGCAATTTTTTTAGTGTATCTTCCAATCTCATGATGTGAACTTGCTTGCTTGATCATTTCTTAGGTAGGCATGTTACCACAGGGAGGCGTACCAGTCCGGCATCTGGGATCAGGGAAAACATGTTTTTCAGTACTGTGATCAAATTGCCAAACCCATCTACTGATCTAGGAAGGACTCAGCTCTTCATCCAGATATTATGTTTGAGGCATAAGAAGACCCTTGATGTCCTTTTTGATGCTGGCCTTAGCAGTTATAGCCATTTGGATCTTGCTGGGAGGAGACTCTTTGTCCTCCTCATACCTTGGACTGCTTCGGATAACCAGCTACAGAAAGCCCCACATTACTGGTGCTGTCCGGGCTTTGGCCCAGTGGGTAAGTGCTTGCTCTGGGTGACAGATGACAGCTCTGATGTGGGGGGAGGAACTCAGGTTGCTTAAAGGCTCTGGCCTCAGAACAGTGTCATCCATAAGAAGCCTGGGGGCAGAGACAGATACCTGCTCTCATACTGTCAGCCTGGAGAACTATACTCTGAAGGAGATGTGGCATGGAATTGTTCTCTCTTGGGCTGTGGGCTCTGATGCTAGCCTGTTGGAGCCTCTTTCCTAGTGAGTGTGTGCTGGCTTTCGGTGTCAGGGAGGTAGGAATTGGGACATGGGTGACTGTGTTAAGGAATGGCACAGGCTGGTGATAGCTAAAATTCATTTGTGTATGTGTGTGAGTGTGTGTTTGTGTGTGTGTTCATTTCTACTAGCTTCATTTAATCATAGTGACTGTTTTAATGCTATCACAATGCAGTGTTCATGGTAGGGAAATTTGAAGAAAAAGAAGAATTTTGATAAAGGGTGAAGATGAGCTTTCCAAATATGGAGGGCTCTCAATGAAAACTTCAGACTTTTCTCCCTGTGTTGTCTTTTTGCTCCTGAAGGTACATCTGCAGGGGACTTCATGAGTCTCATTGGAAATTTAAATTCCTGTAGTGGTAACTTGCATGTGCAGTATGGTGGACACCAAGGCCTGGTGTATGGGGACACAAATTGGGGTCTTAAGGAATCTTTAGTGATCTGCAAACAGCTTGGCTGTGGCCATGCATACTATACCTACCAGCATATTTTGAGACCTGAAGAGACAGAGGCACCTTGGCTTTATGGTGTTCAGTGCCATGGTGAGGAAGCCACAATTTGGGAATGTTCCTCAGGGTCCTGGGGACCCTCTGACGGCTGTGAATGCCAGTGTATAGTGTCAATTTCTTGTTCAGGTGAGTCACCTAGGGGTTGGTAAGATCTTGGTCCCCGGGATCTCCTTCTGTGCTTTGGAACTAAAGAAATAGAGACAAATATCCAAGGGAGGAAGGGAGGTATGGCCAGGTGAGTACCTTTCTTTACAGAAGCCTCAAGTGAGAGACTATGTGAGAGCTTTCATTCCATGTCCTAAGGGATCTCAGCTCTCATTCTCTCTGGATCCTCTCTCAGTAACTTTTTCTGAAGTCTACTGCTTTCCAAGATCAGAGATGAAGATCTTTTTTTTTT
>NW_022196904.1:129478119-129505860 GCF_008632895.1 Mastomys coucha
TTTTGTCTGCCTTGTAGCACTTCAGGGAACACCTTGGAGCTTGTACATGCCCTCTTGGTATTCAGGTTACAACTCTGAGAATTACTTGATGCTTGTCACATTCTGTGGATTTCTGATGTTTTTGAAAACCAACTATCTTTGTAATCTGGACTGTTGTCCATCAACCACTTTCAGCTATTTCTAATTAAATCATCAGAAAACACCCTAACAATAAACTCAGAACCATGAATTTGCTATTTGGCCCTTAACTCACGGGCTTAAACATCTCAGATCAGTTTGTAATGACATTATAGAAGAACTGGGTCCAAGTCTTGTACTTTTAATTTTTTTGTATCAATAGAAGAAAGTTATACCAATGAAAACCTTGACTCTGTACCAAGATAAATTCTGTAGCAAATAAGAAATTATGACTTCAACTTAGTGACTATTGCAAAGATTTCTACCAAATGCGATTATGGTTACATAATCAATTCTAGCTATTTCCTCTCTGTTCCAATTATGACCATTTCAACATTTCCCAGAAAGACAACTAGAATGGAGAATCTCGTGTTTTTGAACACTTAGTACTCAACTAATAACACTGCTGTAGATTATTTAGATGATGGAGCCTGGCTGGGTAAGATGGGTTACTAGGGGAAGGTGGATCTTGAGGTTTTAGAGCCCAGACCTACATCCAGTCTTTTCTCTGCTTCTTTCTACATTAGGAATGCAATGAGCTTGCCTGCTTCACTCTCTGGTAGACTGCATCTCCTTGAACTTAATACCCAAGTAGATCCTTTTTCTGCTTATCTTCTTCAGAGAGTTGGTCATAGCAAGAAGAGAAATGATGAATAGTCATACAGTGCCTAACTGGCCCCCTGTGCTGAAGGTTGGATGTGTGTACACGAATGTTTGATTTTCAAGATTTGTGTGAAAGGATTCTGAAAACAGGGCCTCAATGGCTTCTTATTGTATGCTTCCTTCCCAAGAACCTGTGGGCCAGGACACCTAGAAAATCTGTTGTGTCTCACGGTGTCACAGGTGTCCCGTGGTTTTCTCCTTTCTCGCTGTCCCTTGACTTAGTCTCTTGGGCAGGGCTAAATTTCCTGATTGGGATCTAGATTTATTTTGTTATGTAAAGCAAAGTTTGATGTTTTTTTTACAGCTTCTTCATACTTGGGTGAAATGTATTGCTAGATTTTTAATATGTAATGGACTTTTTAATCACATTTTTTGACTTTTCAGTACTAGTATACAAGATAATCATTATCTAAATAATTTACATGTCTGTGCTTATATGCATCCTGCAATTTTATAAGGTAGTGTGTTAGTGTGTTACCACTGTTACTTTCTTTGTGAAGCCCTCTAGATTTTCTACATATGAGTTCTGCACATCTCTGAATAGATCTTTGCTCTGTCTAGTTTGGCAAACCATCTTCCTTTCTTCTGGTTTTCCTCTTTTGGCTTCTTTTGTATTGCTCCCAGTGTTCAGTGGGTGCTATGAACATGGGCAAGCTTCTCATGTCCCTGATCTTAGGACCAAGGCTTTCAGTCTTAGTCTTGTATGCTTGAGCACAGGCTAACTGCAGTGCTTTCTCTTTCTAAATACTCTTTGGTGATACATTTGAATAATTTAAGGATATCAACTATATTAAGTACACAATTTGAGATAATCACCGCTCTTCCCTTTGATGTATTAGTGCTTTGTATTATGGTGGTTGTTTTCTACGTATTGAATCAACTTTGCCTTTGTTAGATAAATATTATTAACTAACTACCTAATTCATTCATTCATTAATTTATTCATTCACTTTACATCCCACTTATTGCCCCCTCCCAGTGACCTCCTCACACAATTCTTCCCCTTCCCTGTCTCATTCTCCTCTGAGAGGATGGGGGTCCCCTAGAAATCCCCCCACTCTGGTACTCTTTGGGGCTAGGTGTATCCTCTCCCACTAAGGCCAGATAAGCCTGTCCAGCTAACAGAACATATCCTATGGACAGGCAACAGCTTTTGGGATATCCCCGTTCCATTTATTTGGGACCCACATGAAGACCAAGCTGCTCATCTGTTATATATGTGTAGGAGGCCTAGGTCCATCCCATGTATGCTCTTTGGTTGGTGGTTCAGTCTATAAGAGACCTAAGAGACCAGGTTAGTTGACTCTGTTGGTCTTCCTGTGGAGTTTCTATCCCATTCAGGATCCACAATCCTCCCCTGTATTCTTCCATAAGAATCTCCAAGCTCCATCCACTGTTTGGTTGTGGACATCTGCATCTGACTGAGCCAGCTGCTGGGTGGAGCCTCTCAGAGGAAAGCCATGCTAGACTACTGTCTGCAAGCATAACAGAGTATCATTAGTAGTGTCAGGGATTGGTGCTTGCCCATGGGAGGGGTCTCAAGTTGGGCCAGTTATTGCCTGGCCATTTCCTCAGTTTCTGCTCTATCCACTGTCCCTACATTTCTGGTAGACAGGATAAATTTTGGGTTAAAAGCTTTGTGGGTGGGTTGGTGTTCCTACCACTCCAGGAATTCTGGCCTGGCTATAGGAGGTGGCCTCTTCAGGTTCCATATCCCCAGTACTGTGAGTCACAGATAAGGTCACCCTCACTGATTCTTGGGCACCTTCCTTATCACAAGTCTGTCTCATCCCCCGACCTCCTTACCTCCATCAGTTGCAGATTTCCATTCATCTGAAGTAAATCATAATTGGCCCTGGTATGTCATCCCATTTACAGTTGATTTCTGTTTTCTTCAATGTTGTTGAGACTTTTGCTTCATTATCTTTAGGATGCTAGTCTGTAACTTTTTATTATTGTGATGTCTTTGCCGGGCTTTTTTTTTTTTTTTTTAGCAGAATAATGCTTATGCATATACAGAGCTAGAGAGCTATTTCTCATGTACTTCTCTCTATTCTAGTTTTTTTAAAATATAGTAATGGTGTTTATTTATTTATTTCTTTTCATTTATTGAATGATTTTATTTATTTATATTCCAAATGTTGCCTCCCTTCCTGGTTCCCTCTCCCAGAGTTCTTCACTCCATCCCCCCTCACTTTTGCCTCTGAAAGGGTGCTCCACCACCTCCTCATACTCCTCCACGGTGCTCCACCACCCCCTCATACTCCTCCACCTCACCCCCTTGACACCTCCCTTCCCTGGGGGATCAAGTCTCTCTAGGACTATGCACATCCTCTGACTGAGAGCAGACAATGTAGTCCTCTGCTACATATGTGTCAAGAGCTACCTGCCAGACCATGTATGCTCCTTGGTTGATGGCTTAGTCTCTGAGAGCTCTGGGGGGATCTGGGTTAGTTGATACCGTTGTTCTTCCTATGTGCTTCCAATCCCCATCAACTCTTTCAATTCTTCCCCTTATTCTTCCACATGGGTCCCTGACCTCAGTCCAACGGCTGGCTGTGAGTATCTGCATCTGTCTCAGTCAGGTGCTGGTAGAGCCTCTCAGAGGACAGCCATGCTAGGATCCTGTCTGCAAGCACAACATGGCATCAGTAATAGTGTTAAGGTTTGGTGCCTTCACATGGGATGAGGTTGAGCTGGTCACTGGACTGCCTTTGCTTCAGTCTCTGCTCCATTTTTGTACCTGCATTTCCTTTAGACAGGAACAATTCTGGGACAAAAATATTGAAGATGGGTGGGTGGTTTCATCTCTCCATTGGGGGCCATGTCTATTTACTGGAGGTGGTCTCTTCAGGTTCCATCTCCCAACTGTTGGGCATTTCAGCTAAGGTCATCACCACTGAGCCTCTCACATCCCAGGTCTCTGGGACTTTCTAGAGGACCCAACCACCCTGGCCCCAACACCCCCTCCCTCCAGCTGCATATTTCCATTTATTCTTCTGGTCATCTGGGCTTCCCTCCTGTCTTCTCCCATATCTGATCCCGCCCCCCTTTTCCTCTCTTCCCCTCTCCGTCCAGGTCCCTCCCTCCCTCTGCTTCACTAGTGTAAAGTTTAGCTATTAATTTGAAAACATTCTTGTTTTTTCTTTTCTTTTCCATTTATTTATTTATTTTCTTTATCTACTTATCGGATGACAGATGGTTTGGCTGGTTAACTAGCTTGGATCTTACTAATAACATTGTAATTAACAATTGAGTGGAGATTGAATATATTTCAAAATTGTTTTCTTAGAGTTACTTTGCTACTGCATTTTATGCCTTTAATTTATAATGGTATACTCTGAGTTAACATCAACTTGACTTCTAAAATTTTACAATATATATGTGTATATATGCATATATACACATATATATTCTGTTCCTATGTTATTTGTTTTCCATTTTAAGCCATTTTCATAAATTATAACGTCATATTTTGTATCTTTAAATGGGGATGTATGCATTAATTTTTTATATCATGCAAGAGAAACAGAAGTTGCATTTCAAAATCACAGAAATAAAAGCACTCATGCTTTTTTAGGTATATATATGCCAGTGGATTTTTTTTCTCACATAACTTCAGGACCCTTTACTTCAAAGAGGAGTATTGCTTGAGATAAAAAGAAGACCATTGTTTGACTTTTCCAGCTCTTTGGGATTCTCTTCCTCTCTCTGGTTCTCACCTTCCTGCTTTTGAGGACACACTGGCTATTAGTCTTCCTGTGAATCTGGAATACATGAACAGCAACTTCTCTGTTGCTGTGTCAGGACTTTCTCTTTGTCAATACTTAATTAAAATATATTGCCTTTGTCTTTTTAAAATTTCTTGAGGTGTTAATCTCTTCAATTTAGTAATGCTAAGTTTTATTTTTTTATTTCTTTAATTACTCAAGGAAATTATATACAGTTAGGGTGTATAATGTGGTTTTTCCTGTTCTTTTGAGACCGGGCCCAGGTTGGCCTGAAACTTGGTAGCTGGGGATAACTTAGTCTACTGAATCTCTTGCCTCCACCTTCCAAGTGATGCTACAGGCATGTGCCACTCCTGTCAAAACCACAACGTTTTAATATGTGTATACATTGTGAATAGATCAAGTGCACATAATATATGTGTTACCTCAGAATCTTTTCTTTGTGGTGAGAACAGCTTAAATCTACTCTCCTGTCAATGTGCAAGAATAGAGTATATAGATATAAATTAAAGTCAGCATGTATAAAGCAGAGCTTTTTAATTTCCACCCCTTGCCCAATCTTACTGACCAACACCTTTCTAGGCACTTGTAGTCCTACTTGAAGGACCAAACCTCCTGGTTCCCATGATCTACTCAGCCTCTGTGAGCTGGATGCTGTAGACATTGCATATAAATAAGTATGGTCACCTGGCAATTATGCTGTCAGTGTCTGATCCCTATGTGTTGGGCCTCAGCATGTATGGGAAGCTTCAGACCCTAGGGAGAGTGGCTGAGTTTACAGCAGTGTTTGTCCTGGAAAGTTGTGATATGATCTCTGTAGGTTATAGAATGTCAGGGTAACATCTGTAGCAGTAACTCATTGCGTACTCAAATTGATCCCAACAGTGGCAGCAGCACATTCCTCACTACCCACCCCAGTGTTCTGGGTTCCCGAATAGAAGACACACACACACACACACACACACACACACACACACACACACACAGACTTTCTATTTTGATATGCCTAAAAGAGCTCAATGGCTGGGATGCTTCATAACCTCCACATGGCTAATCCAAACCCCTCTGAGATTCAAGAGTTACTGCTCACTAAACCCTATATTCCATCTACACTGTCCTGGGCCCAGTCGGGCAGCCCTCTTGGGCTGTGATCCCTGGCTCCTACATGGTGGCTGTGCTCCCCGTCCCACACCTTCTCAGGTGTGGAATCTTTCCTCTCCTACTCCCGGCCTGGTGGATTTCCTTCTCCTTCCTTGGTTCCTTGCCCAGGGATCCTTAAAGTCCTGCTTTTGTCTGTCCTGCCCAGCCATTGATGGCTGGCAACTTTATTTAACAATCAGAACCAACTGGGGGCAGGTTCTTCCAGTGTCTGAGGCACAAATGTGTGGATTCATGCACAAAACAATTTTGGGGACCCAAATTAACATAGTATTAGCAGCATTATGTCAAACCAACTACAATATCCATCCTGGGATGAGCACATTGAAGTTGTCCTCATGGAAGAGAGAGGAAGGGCCTCCAGAAGCCCAAGAGCCGAGTACATCCAGGGGACCATGACAATGTGGACGAGCCTGAAGAATGCCTGGAAAGGATATGGAAGAGGCTGGGCATTCCTGATTCTGGAAAGTGTGTCTCTGTTTCCCTGGATCTATTCCACTATCCTGGCTCTATTGATCTCAATAGGGCCTTCATGATGACCAGCACCTACACTTTACAGGCCCAAATGCCAGCTCCCTGTGTCCCTGACTGATACTTCCATCTCTAGGCTTGGACACTGGATTGTATATCATTCCTTTCAAGTCTGGTTCTTAGACTGGAGTCATCTAAGCAGGCAAAGCATCAGAGTGAGTGGTCCTTGCTCTTACTTGGGCCCCTTTGAGGTGTGTGCACAATCCTTTAATACCTGATTCCTTAAAATGGCTATCATTGTTAGTCCTTTTCAGAAACTCTTTTTTTATTAGATACTTTCTTTATTTACATTTCAAATGATATCTCCTTTCCCGGTTTCCCCTCCCCCCCAAAACAAACAAACAAACAAAACCAAAAAAAAAAAAAAACAAAAAAAACCCCACTCTATTCCCTCCCCCTGCTCACCAACCCAACCTCCTCCATTTCCTGACCATGGCATTCCCCTACACTGGGGTATAGAACCTTCACCAGACCAAGGGCCTCTCCTCCCATTGATGACAGACTAGGCCATCCTCTGCTACATATGCAGCTAGAGCCATGAGTCCCACCATGTGTACTCTTTGGTTGGTGATTTAGTCCCTGGGAGCTCTGAGGGCACTAGTTAATTCATATTGTTGTTCGTCCTAAGGGTCTGCAAACCCTTCGGCTCCTTGGGTCCTTACTCTAGCTCCTTCACTTGGGGCCTGTGCTCAGTCCAATGGATGGCTGTGATTCTCTAGTTCTGTATTAGTCTGGCACTGTCAGGGACTCTCAAGAGACAGCTATATCAGGCTCCTGTCAGCCAGCACTTGCTGGCATCCACAAGAGTGTCTGGATTTGGTGATTGAATATGGGAAGGATTCCCAGATGGAACAGTCTCTGGATTGTCCTTCCTTCAGTCTCTACTCCATAGTTTGCCTCTGCAACTCCTTCCATGGGTATTTTGTTCCCCCTTCTAAGAAGGAATGAAGTATCCACACCTTGGTCTTCCTTCTTGAGTTTCTTGTGGTTTGTGGATTGTATCTTGGGTATTCTGAGCTTCTGGGCTAATATCCACTTATCAGTGAGTACATACCATGTATATTCTTTTGTGATTGGGTTATTTCACTCAGGATGACATCCTCCAGATCCATCCATTTGCCTAAGAATTTCATAAATTCACTGTTTTCAGAAACTCTTGATTTCACCATGGCCCTAGTTCTAGGCCTCTCTCTTCTCTTCCTGCCTGGAACACTTGCTCTCACTTGACTCCTGATGAGGGATAGTGTTGACCTTCTTGACTCCTCCAGGCATGACTTTTCCTAGGACAGAGACTTATTGATGCACTTGAGGCTTCAGCATTTATGCCTTCCTTGTCTTTTGCACAGCACACACTGGAGGATTAATGGTGACTAATGGGATCAAAGTTCATAATGATCATAATGGACAACTGAAGAGTCAGCCAGCAAGAACATTCTCTGTTCTGGAGGTTTTTTTTTGTTGTTGTTGTTGTTGTTGTTGTTGTTTTTTTGTTTTGGTTTTGTTTTTTTTGGTTTTGTTTTTTTGTTTTTTGTTTTTTGTTTTTTTTGTTTTTTTGTTTTTTTTCAACCTCCCATCCCCTTCTTCTCTAGCCTTTCATATTTGTTCACTTTTGGATACATTTGGAAAACTGCTCAACTCAGTCACAGATATCAGAATAGGGGTTAGGTGTTTTGGTTATTATTGATGACTTGGAATATTCCTATAGCAGACCTTGTTGGCATGTACCTCACAGCTTCACCATGTACATTATTTCCCCTTGTCATGAGGTCCTTATGTATACATAGCTCAGCTTGACTTCATTCCAAACAGTTTTCTGCCTTGTGCTTTGGTGTTAAATCTAAAGCTTCGTTTTGCAAGTCCAAAGTCCTGTGGCATCACCTGCTGTTAAGACTGTTAAGACTGCTGTCCTTCAGCACCATGTCCAGGGCTACCATAGGTCTCAGGTTCACATTTGTTTCTGATGTATGGCATACTGGCTATGTGAAACCGGTATGGATGTCCTGTTTCCCCAACACTTTGTTTGAGATATCGTTCTTCCTCTATGAGTAGCCACTGTCTCTTCTCAGAAACATATAGACCATGATCATGCAAGATGGTTCTGTACTTTCAATTCTATTTCCATTGATCTCAATGTCTAGCCTCATGCCACACCACAGTGCTTTGGTTCATGTAGCTCTGCTGTAAGTTTTGAAACAAGGAAGCAAGTGTCTAGATGCTCATATGGTTGCAGGTTTTTAGGAATCCTCATCTCTATGAGAATGGTAGGATTTATTTTCTAACTTTCCAAGCACCTGCTCTGGTTTTGATAGAGATGGCATACAACTATGTCCTCAGCTCTTGATATGAGGCTTGTGCCCCTCTATGTGGGTTTTGTGTGGTTTTCTTCTACTAAGTATATATCCCCCAGTCAAAAACTCTGACCTATAATTGTTCCTGTCTGAAAGAACTGCAGGGACAAAAATGGAGAAGAAACTGAGAAAAAGGAAGTCCAGTGATAGGCCCAAATTGGGATCCAGCTCAAGGGGAGACCCCAAGGCCAGACACTATTACTGAGGCTATGGTATGCCCACAAAAAGGGGCCTATCATGACTGCTCTCCAAAAGACCTAACAAGCAGCTGAAAGAGTCAGATTCAAATATTTGCACCCAACCAATGGGCAGAAGCTGCTGACCCCTGTGGTTGAATATGGGAAAAGCTGGAAGAAGCTGAGGAGAAGAACGACCCTGTAGGGGGACCAGCAGTCTCAACTAACCTAGTGTATTAGTCAGGGTTCTCTAGAGTCGCAGAACTTATGGTAGTCTCTATGTAGTAAAGGAATTTATTGATGACTAAGACACCTGGACCCCCGAGATCTCTCAGACACTGGGCCACCAATCAGGCAGCATACAGCAGCTGATATGAGGCCCCCAACACATATACAGCAGAGGACTGCTGGGTCTTGACTCAGTCAGAGAAGATGCACCTAACTCTCAAGAGACTGAAGGCCCCAGGGAGAGGGGAGGTCTGGTAGTGGAGATTGTGGGAGAGTGGGGATGGGAGGTATGGGATGTGGACCAGTCAGAGGGTGGAGCAGAACAGTGATAAAATCTGGACTGTAAAAAACAATTAAATAATTTTTTAGAAATCAAAAATAGAAATAGAGGGATCATGCTCAAACTCATTCTATGAAGTCAGCATTATTCTAATACCAAAACTATGCAGACATACCTCTCACACATACAACCTACAGAAGGGGAAAAATGTAAAAAAAAATAAAAATAAAAATAAATAAATAAAAAGAAGGGGGAGGATAGAGGAGGTTCTAATGTGGAGACACTAAGTCAACACAGAAGAAGGGGAGATGAGTGGTATATATATATATATATATATATATATATATATATATATATATATCATCAGAAACCAAATATGTATATATAGATAGATAGATATGAAGATGATACAGGTATCTTAAACAAAGTTATACTCCTCACAAGAACTGTACCAGACACACACACACACACATACACACACACACACACACACACACACACACAAACCCTTTCAAGTAGCTTGTCAGGATACTTCAAGTTACTCCCCAAACAATATTAGCTACTGTTGTTGACCTTGACACCTCCCAGAAGTTGAACATAGCCTCTATTGCTAATGACATCACATATTTGGAGCACAGGAATCAGACTGAGCTTGATCTAAACTGAAAGCCCCCTTTCCATAGTACCAGAAAGTACTATGAAAACTGCCAAGGGAATGAAACAATTAATAGTCCTTTCCCTATGTAACACATGACCACAACAATGACCAGTGTGGCAAGATATCTGTAAGGTGCAAGAGGTGGCACTTTCACGTCTGTAGGAAGTAGCTGGTGTCTAATTGCACTTATGGCCCACTCAACAAGAGAGTTGACAGTTCTTTGTTTAGTGATTTGGTGTTTTGATTATTATGTGACAGGAGGAATTTATTTTCTAGTCCAGTCTATTTGGAGTTCTGTAGGCTTCTTGTATGTTCATGGGCATCTCTTTCTTTTGGTTAGGGAAGTTTTCTTCTATAATTTTGTTGAAGATATTTACTAGCCCTTTAAGTTGGGAGTCTTCACTCTCTTCTATATCTATTATCCTTAGGTTTGATCTTCTCATTGCATCCTGGATTTCCTGCATGTTTTGGGTTAGGAGCTTTTTGCTTTTTGCATTTTCTTTGACTGTTGTGTCAATGTTTTCTATGGTATCTTCTGCCCCTGAGATTCTCTCTTCTATCTCTTGCATCCTGTTGGTGATGCTTGTATCTATGACTCCTGATTTCTTTCCTAGGTTTTTTATCTCCAGGGTTGTCTCTCTTTCTGATTTCTTTATTGTTTCTATTTCAATTCTTAGGTTCTGGATGGGTTTGTTCATTTCTTTCACCTGTTTGATTGTGTTTTCCTGTAGATCTTTAAGGTATTTTTGTGTTTCCTCTTTTAGGGATTCTAGCTGTTTACCTGTGTTTTCCTGTATTTCTTTGAGGGTGTTATGTCTTTCTTAAGGTCCTGTGTCATTATTATGAGAAGTGATTTTATATCTGAATCTTGCTTTTCCAGTGTGATGGTGTATCTAGGACTGGCTATGGTGGGAGAATTGGGTTCTGATAATGCCAAGTAACCTTGGTTTGTGTTGTTTATTTTCTTATGCTCCCCCCCCCCCCCCCACCACAAATCTGGTTATCTCTAGTGCTACCTGCCCTTGCTAAACCTGACTGGATCTTGTCCTTCCTGTGATTCTTGTTATGTTAGAACTTTTCAGAGTCAAGCTGTTTCTGTGATTCTGTGATCCTGGGCTTGTTAGAGCGCCTGGGAGTGGCACTTCCTCTGGGTGTTGTGGGACTGGCTGCAGAGCTTTCACCCAAGGTCTGCTCAGGGCACTGTCCAGCCCAGATACCACCATTGAACATTCTTAATGAAACCTTTAAAGTCTTTTACCCAGTCCTGTGCCTTGACCCTGAAGGACAAGATGGAAATTATTCCCTGAGTCACTTGTATGTTATAAACCAGTATGAGAGCCACCTTCAAGTAGAGTATAGGGGACAGCATGGAGAGTAATGGAGCTTTCAGGAAGCTTTAGTGGCTTGAAGACAATTATGCCTTCCAGAATATTATGAGGCCTGATAAGGTGGTGATATCTTGCCTATATGGTGCCCAGTGCCATAGTCAAGAGGCCACTTTCTGGGAGTACTTAGTGGAGGCCTAACAATAGCTGTGAGTGCCAGTGTGGCGGCAGTGGTGGTGGTGATCTGTTCAGGTGAATCAAACGGATACTATTACCTCCTTATTTCCTAGAACTCATTCTTTGCCTTGGCACCAGGGTCACTGAGACAGATGCCCATGTGTTTGGGGGAAAGTCTGGCCAGGAGTTAGCATCTCATTTCCCTGGAAGCTCTTGGTGAGAGACCAGTGTATAAATAACTTTACTCTCCTGATGTAATTGTCTCTGAAGCTTAATGCCTCAGGCTGCTAACTTAAGCCTAATTGTGGAAGCTTCTAGCCTCTGTAAAACCTTATTTAGGCCTAGAATGCTTTGAGCCTCTGAGACTTACTGCTGAATAAGCTTATCCTTTTTGTTCTTCCTGAACTCTGTCTGTCTGGTCAGCTCAGTTCTGGCTCAAGCTCCTCTCCAAGATGACTGATTCAATATGGCTTTTCTCTCTCTGCCTCTCCTGAATTGCTCTGCTTGGCCTCATATAACTTTGACAATATGTTCTATTCTTCTGAATCCTTTTCATTTTTCTGTATTTACCTGTGTCTAGTTTGTTCTTTCCCTGCAACCTGTCTTTGTAAAACTCTCCTAGTAAAACTGCCTCCTTCTCTCTCTCTACCCTGCTTTCTTAATTAGTTTCCATTTCCTCTCTCTCCTCATGAGAGTCGGAAATGTCCTATTCTGTCAAGTCTTTCTCTGATTCATCACTTTGTCTGCCACTCAATTAGACAGCACTTTCAAACATGGGTGCTGATTCAACGTGTGTGCTAAGGGCTGAGCCACACCACAAGTAGAAAGTTTTTTCCCCTAGCAAATAACAGAATCTCAGTATTCACACTGTGACCAAATATCCTGCAACAGACTAGGTAGGAGCTTTCCTTCTGTGCCCAAAAGGAGCTCCATGTCACTCTGTCCTCATTGGATACACTCTGTTCCATGCTATCGCTCTTCACAGTGCTCATCAATGATCAGGGAGAATGAGCCAAATGGGTGGTTGAGCCAGTATCTTGTTCCAGGCTGTCCTGGCCATTGCCCTCCCTGCTTAGACCACAACTTATTCACTAGAAGAAGATGACTGCATTGCCTCTAGTGCTCAAGAATACAGAAAGAGTGATGATGTTACCACAGCTCTGTGTATGTTTCATCCAGCTGGAGAAGTTGACAGCTGACTCTGGGAAAGTGCCTGCCTCTGAGCTGTCAGGATTTGTTTCTTATCCTGTGTCACCAGATGGTCATTGTTTGGGTGTTTGGAGGTGTCAGTCCTTGTCTTGGGTCTGCAGATCCAAGAGTTACACATGGTTTGGTTCTGAAGCATGACTTGCATAAAGAGGGGGTAAATGTTCTGTGCAAACAGCTAGAATGTGCAACCAACCATTCTGGAACATTCCAGGGCCCACCATGGCACATGAACTAGAAGGCAGGAACAGAAATTCACGAGCTTCTTGGGAACAAATCTGACACTATGCAGTGCAAATTCAATGTGAACTTCCAAAAGCCGTATTACTGTCCAGCCAATACCCCAGTGGTATGCAGAGGCATTAATGCCCTACCCTACCCTACCCTACCCATTTTAGTCTAGATGTTAGATATTTGGAGATGAAGAAAGAAGCTCTACCCATCTGCCTCCAGACATAGAGCCAATGGAATGTTCTCTCTTATAGTGTAGTCAGACACCATTGCTACCAGTAAGTGGTCCAGGGTGGTTCTGAGGTGTCTTTAAACAGTGTCATTGTAGTGGGTGCTCTGCCCATAGCTCATGTACTCTGGGGTTGGGGAGCTGTTGGGATTGCACTCATTTGCCTTGCCTGTGATGACATGGGGGCTCATGTTTCTCTAGACTACTCCTTACCGGGGGACTGGGTGGCTGCCATCAGGCCATTTCTCTCCAGTGGCCTGACCTCAGTTGCTTCATCCAATGTCTGTCCTTAGGTCACGTGGAGGCCCGGCTACAAGGTGGTATACACCCCTGTGAAGGACGCCTGGAGGTTCTTCGAGGACTTACCTGGGGCACTGTCTGCCATGATGACCTGGACCTGCCCACGGCCCACGTGGTTTGTAGGGAGCTGGGGTGTGGCACTGCTGTATCCATACTGGGGAGTTCCCACTTTGGCTATGGATCAGGGCCTGTGTGGACAGAGGCCTTTCGCTGTGTGGGCAACGAATCACTGCTGTTCCATTGTCTGAGAGAGCCTGGACACCAGTGTGGCCATGATCAGGACGCTGCACTAACCTGCTCAGGGGAAAGTGAGTCAGATCACAGCCTAGAAGGGTGTGTTGTCATGGTGCAGGTAGAACCAATAGTCTGAGTCATGGGCTGTCATGACCATGGATGGACAGCTCTGGGTGGGTGCTCAAGAATTATGTCCTCTGTCCCAGAAGTTCTGTGGCCTCTTTTTGATGTTTCTCTCCTCTCATGTGTTTGCTTTTCTTTTCCAGCCTTGGGGAAAGGACTGCTCAGATATAGCAAAGGTTTTTATATACTTGAGCCCCGTGCTTTCTTTGTGGTTCGTTTCCTCATTCCCATTAGTTTGTTGAGGTTCAGTTTTCAGGGACATTTTCAGGGACATCATCCTGACATGAAGTTTTCTCATGGTCTCCATTAGCTCTGAACAGACTGAAGATATTAAGCTTAGGATTGTAGAGTATGTGTGGTATATGGCTTTTGGAATTTCTTTTCATAGAGATTTCCTTTAGTGACCAGAAAAGAAAACACAAAACAGTTTTTTTGTAGGTTCATTTTCTACTGTATTCCACTGACTGGAATCCAGAGCACTTAATTGCCTAGCGTTCATACCTGCTTGTGTGTTCATTTCAGTAGAGATGTTCTGTATACAATTAAAAAAATTGGTATTTCCAGTTTTCCCACCATGACCCTTGAGTTAGGGAGAGAAGATGTGTGGGAGTGTGAGGATGTAAGGATTTGGGGACAAGTGATAGAGTTATTTAGGCCAGGACACTGGAGCTGCCCAGCTTAGCTTTCAATACTTATGCTGTGCAAAGATACTGTCCTGCTAGTTGGTGTGGGCCCAGACTGCATATGTCCTGTCTATAAGAAACTCACTGTGTGTGGGTGTCTGCAGCTCTGGATTGTGGACAGGGTTCTGATTCCAACTCTCCCTTAGAGTTCCGACTGGTCAATGGCAGCAGCCGCTGTGAGGGCCGTGTGGAGCTTTTGGTACAGGATACTTGGCAACCCCTCTGTGCTGCCAACTGGGACCTAGCAGATGCCACCGTGCTCTGTCACCAGCTCAACTGTGGCTATGCAGAGGCCACACCCCAAGGAGGCCACTTTGGAAATGTGGAAGCTCCCATCAGGACAGATGTGTTTCACTGTGTGGGGACAGAGCCCCACTTACTGAGCTGCCCAACAAGCACCCTGGGGGCCCAGGCATGCGCCCTGGGGAATTCAGCCTCGGTTCTCTGCTCAGGTGAGTGCAGGCGGCCTTGAGCCTGGGAAGGAGAAGGTGGCTAGAGGTATGAGAGGTTCGGGAGGGTGAGGGTAGGTGGGGATGTTCGGTGTAATAGTCCTCTGCCCTACAGAGTTTCTCCCTGTCAGGTCTCCAGGATGCCCTGCGGCTGAGAGATGGACAGAGTCACTGTGATGGCCGAGTGGAGGTCTTCTTGGATGGCGCGTGGGGGCGTGTGCTGGACAATGCCTGGGACCTGCGTGATGCTGCTGTGGTGTGCAGGCAGCTCGGGTGTGGAGAGGCACAACTAGCCTATGATGCTCCAGCACCGAGCCATAGGACAATGCCTGTGGGGCTGAGCCTGGTGCACTGCTTGGGCTCTGAGACCCACCTGACCCAGTGCAAAGTGTCTGTTTCTCTGCTGGTTCATGCAGGGTCATTGCGGGATGCAGGTGTGGTATGCTCAGGTGAGTGTGAGGTGTCCACTTGCCCCCACCCCTGCCTTGTTCATGTAGTCCAGTGTGTTCTGACTGGGTCTCTCCACAGGGAGCTTGCGCATAAGATTGGCAGCGGGTAAGAGCCGCTGTGCTGGGCGTGTTGAAGTATTCTATCAGGGTGCATGGGGCACTGTATGTGATGATGCCTGGGACATGCAGGATGCCCATGTCGTCTGCAGGCAGCTGGGCTGTGGCCATGCCCTCAGTGCCCCCGGGGCCGCCCACTTTGGAGCAGGAACTGGGCACATCTGGATGGATGAACTGGGCTGCCTGGGTGAGGAGACTGCTCTATGGGAGTGCCAGTCAGGAGGCTGGGGTCAACAGGACTGTGGGCACAAGGAGGATGCAGGTGTCATCTGTTCAGGTAGGTACCACAGGTCCCGTTTGACATGGCCAGCCCTCTCTAACTGTGCCTATCTGAGTAGCCTCTCTGTCTGCAGAATTCATTGATGTGAGGTTGCAAGAACATAGTCAGCCATGCGCAGGACGCCTGGAAGTTTTCTACAATGGGACCTGGGGTGGTGTCTGCCAGTCTCTGAATGCTGCCTCTCTGAGGGTTCTGTGTGAACACCTGGGCTGTGGGTCCCAAGGGCAACTACTGGCCAGGCCAAGGGGCTCGTCTAAGATTGAGACTGTCTGGTTGAAGTCCATTCAGTGCAGGGACAAGCATGACAGGTCCTTGTGGCAGTGCCCCTCAGAACCCTGGAGCAGACATTCTTGCCTCAAAGGCGAAGAAGCTTGGTTGACATGTGCAGGTGAGCTGGACTGTGGGTTTCACTGGTGCTCTGGGCTGGGTGTGGCTCATATGGAACTACCTCAGGCTCCAGTTGCTTCCCGTTTCTTGTAAAGACACAGGGAAACAGTGTGGAATTCTCAGGCTTTGTGGATGTCCTCTGAAACCTAGGTTCACTTCCTTTTGTCATGGGGAGACAGAGAGCACATGGGAAAGAAAGAATTTTTTAGATTTTAGATTCCTGAGCTTGTGACATTCTTAATTTCCCACACAGAAAAGACAGACGTTTCTCAGGATGTGGAACAGATTACCAACTGCTCATCAACTCTTAGCTGCCCAGGTAACTCTTCCTCCATAAGCTTCCTAAGAACCCATTAGCCAGAAAACATCATGCCCTGACTGTTGACCATCTTTCCAGAGGAAGGTACACTTCGTGTGCTTGGGGGTGAGAATGGCTGCTCTGGACGGGTAGAGCTATGGCACAGAGGCTCATGGGGCACAGTGTGCGATGACTCCTGGGACCTGGCTGATGCAGAAGTTGTGTGCCGGCAGCTGGGCTGTGGCCCAGCTGTAGCTGCCTTGCAGAATGCCGCCTTTGGCCCTGGTTCAGGGCCTGTATGGCTGGATGAAGTGGGATGCCGAGGCAGTGAGCTGTCTCTGGGAGCCTGCCAGGCAGAACCCTGGGGATATGGAGACTGCTCCCATAAGGAGGATGCTGGTGTGCACTGCCTAGGTGAGTGAGGCAGCCAGCAGTGGTGGGAAGAGGGATGCCGGATTGATTTGTTTTGGCTATTTTCACCTTTGTTCTACTCAGACAAATTCTTGAGCACGGGACTCCAGTGTTCAGGGTCTCACTGGTGTTTCCAGGGATGTCTGCCACCCTCAGCTCTGCATAGCCTATTGCCTGCCACCCACAAAGGATGGGCCCATCTCTGCCGAGGGTGGTGATACTTCCCCAACCTGCATTTCTTTTGCAGGTATCCCTGCAACCATGGCATCAGGTAAGTGGCTCTTTGTGAATCCTTCTTTCCTCGTATCCATCATTACCTGGACAGCCTGCAGCGGCACTCTTTTCTGACCTTTCCTGAGAACCCTTGAGAGACCACATGCCACGGGCACACCCTCCGTGTCAGGTATAAGCCTGTGGGGTTGGACCTCTAGTCTGTGATGAAAACTGCTTATCTTTGCTGTTGCCTGCTGGATGGGAAAACATGGGGGAGCAAACTCCCGGGTCATGAGCAGCTGCTTCTAGGAGCCTTACCTTGAGGATTGTGCAGTTTTGCCTGAGTATACTGTATCCTTTTGGATACCTTGCCCAGAGCAGAGCAGAGCGGAGCGGAGCAGAGCAGAGCAGAGCAGAGCGAATACTGTAGACACCCACATGGACTTTCTGGGCCTGAGCACTTGGGCTTTTTCTCCTGGAGCATTTTGCCCAGTAAACACAGATCATCTCAGAGCAGCTATTCATCGACATAACATGGCATAACAAGCTGTCCTCAGTTGCTCATGTGGAGTCTGATGTCTTCCAGGCTCAGCGTCAGCCTGTCCCAGGCAGCCCAGGTACATAGTGGATAATTCTCTACCTGCTTCTGTGCTTCGCAGGCAATTCTTCAGCTCCTCCACCTGTTCCTAAGTTCTGGACCATGCCTGAGATTGCCTGTCTGGTCCTTGGCTGCCTCTTGGGCATAGTCTTTCTGGTCCTGGTTGCTCAGTGGTGTCACAGCAGAGCCATTGGCATGGGTAAGAAATACCATGGTTATGGTTTACAGTGGTGGTGGAGAAGGAGTCTGGGAGAAGCTTTGAGAGACTCCAGCTATTTCAGGACCTCTCTGCTCTAATTACTGTCTTGAATGTTGACAGGCCTCCATGATAGTCAATGTTGAGTTAGTATTTGGAGATCCATGAGTTATTACTATCTGGTGGAGCCTGGGCTTTTCTACTGTGCTGAGGACATTCTGCATATACAGGATAGGACTCCATTGTGTCGCTCAGCATCACCTGTGCTATGCTGAAGTGAGATCTTTAGGAGATGAGATGTGGACCTAAGACCCATAAGCCATACACCAGACATTTGAGCATGTGCCCTGAGCAGTGGAGTCCCAGTCAGGGCACCTGTGCTGTGCGGCTTTTTCCTGTATGTGGGACCTCAGTGTGCATGAGTGTCACAGGACTCAGAGAGGGTGGGTGGCTGAGTCTATAGTTGTGCTTATTTTTGAAAAGTTCTGGTGTGATCTCTGCAGGTTCTGGAGCAATGGGGGAGCTGCCCTCAGAGGCTGTCTATGAATACATTGAAACAGTCCCTATGGATGAAAAAGAGGAACCAGCAGCATCCCAGAGTCTAGTGCAGGATGAGGAGTATGATGATGCAGAAGAGCCCAAGGACAGCCCTGGGGAAGATATGGAGGCTAGGCACTGTTGACCCTGACTGGTATGTACCTCTGTTCCCTGAAGTCTGGGGCGCCCTTCCTGCTGTTCTGTTCACATAAAGAAGTTCTGTTATGCTAACATTTAAAGGATCTAAAATCTAGTTCTCTGAGTCTTGGATCCTCACTTCTGCTTTGCTTTAGATTGCTATCCTTTTTTTTTTTAAAATAAAGATTTATTTATTTATTTCATGTATGTGAGTACACTGTTGCTGTCTTCAGACACACCAGGAGTGGGTATCGGATCACCATTACAGACGGTTGTGAGCCACCATGTGGTTGCTAGGAACTGAACTCAGGACCTCTGGAAGAGCAGTTAGTGCTCTTAATCGCTGAGCCATCTCTCCAGTCCAATTGCTGTCCTTTTAAGGAAGGTCTTCAGAACCTTCTGCTGAGTAGACATGTAGTCAGTTTGGACTTTGCTTTTCCTTTGGGTCCTTTCTGACTTGTGTACAGTGTCCTTTTAGCACCTGACCTGATGTCTGCCAGAGAGAGATCCTGATGGGCTGGGGAGTGTAGATTTAGTATATGAATCAATTTTACTGTTGCACAATCCATTTTTCTAGTCCACCCTACTGTGTCTGTATTCTGCAGCAGAGAATCAGGTGCTAAAGGTGCCTGGTACTTAGAATTAATTACCAAGGCCACAAATGGGTGTCTCTCTCTTTAAATATAGATGGAGCTGTTTGTTTTCTGAGTGCTGTTGATGCTGAAGTTGAAGTGGAAGACTGTGGTGACCCCTAACCCAGCACCAGATGACCTTGAAGTCATAAATCTGTTCAAAGTATGGTATAACCCTGAGAGACTATATTCTTCCCTGTCCCCATTTACCAAATTGATGTCATTAAACTTCTTTAAACTTAAAATTAATTGTCAGTCTTCCCTAGAACTGTTATCACATTTAAGCATAAATCTTGCTCTCTTCTGAGCCCCAGTCACTGACTGACCTTGTATTTCACTCATGTGAGCCATCTTTCAGTGTTTCCCATCTCTCTTTTATTACAGTTCTTGTGAGTGACAGCTATCCTTCTGTTGAAGCACAGATGGTAATCTTATGTTGCTGCAGACATTGCTTGCTCCTAGCATATGCTGAATGGGATACTCATGCTGTGACATCAGCCTTTATGACCATATTTTTAAAGACAATGTCTTAGTCAGTGTCCTATTGCTATGAAGATGTGCCATAACCATAACAACTCTTATAAAAAACAGAAAGAAGATCCAAATTAATGATTGGAGGTGAAAAGGAGAGCAAAACAATAGATACCAAGGAAATCTAGTAGTCCATCAAACTGGATGAACTTTTTGATCTTTACAATGTACCAAAGTTAAATTAAGTTCAATAAGCAATTTAAACAGACCCAGATCACTAGGGAAATAAAATCATTAATTTAAAGACTCACAATGTAAAAAGATCAGGGCCACATGAATTCAGGGCAGAATGATACCAAAACCTTTGTAGAAAAATGAGTGGCAAAACACCTCAAATTATTCCTCAAAATAGAAACTGAAATAATATTTCATAATTCTTCTTACAAAGCCATGTTTACCATATATCAAAACCACAGAAAGACCTGACAAAGTAGAATATTATAGGCCAATTTCCTTTATAACCATAGATGGAAAAATTCTCTTTTAAATACTTGCAAACTAAATTTAAGAACACATCAAAAAGATTGTTAGATAAAGTTAGCTTCATTTAAGACAGTTGTGGTCAACTTTCCTAGTGTTGGAACTGTTTTTTTTTATTTATTATTTCATTTATGTTTCAAATGTTGTCCCCCTTCCCAGTCTCCCATCCACAAACACTGAAATCCGTCCCTCCTCCCCTTTGCCTCTAAGAGGGTGCTACTCCGCCCATCCACTCACCCATTCCCACCTCACCCCTCTAGTATCCGCCTTCTCTGAGCATCAAGCCTCCACAAGGCCAAGCACATCCCCTCCCACTGATGCCAGATGAGGCAGTCCTCTGCTGCATATGTAGCAGGGCTATGGACAGGCTCATGTATGGTCGTTGATTGGTAACTTAGTCCCTGGGAGCTCTGAGAAGACTGGTGAGGTGATACTGTTGTTCTTCCTATGGGATTGAAATCCCCTTCAGCTCCTCAAGTCCTCCCTCTAACTCTTCAGTTGGGGTCCCAGGGCTTAGTTCAATGGTTGGCTGTGATTATTTGCATCTTCTGTCTTAGTCAGGCTCCTGTCTTCAAGTGTATCTTGAACAGCAATAGTGTTGGGGTTTAGTATTTGCAGATGGGATAGATCCCAAGGTAGGGGGTCCTCTGGGTGGCCTTTTCTGCAGGCTCTATTCCATTTTTGTCCCTGCATTTCCTTTAGACAGGAACTATTCTGGAATAAAAATTTTGAGATAGGTGGGTGCCTGTTGGGCTTTTCAGCTACTGTCATCCTGATTGGGTCCTGGCAGCTTCTTACATTCCTGGTGTCTGGGACTTTCTAGTAGTTTCCCCTGTTCCCCACCCCACACTGCTGAGATTTCTATTCATTCTCCTGGCCCTCTGAAATTCTCTTCTGTCTCCCCCCACCCCATACATGATCATGCCCCCCTTTTCCCCTCTCCCTCTCCTTTCCCACCCAGATCCCTCCCTCCCTCTGCTTCCTATGAATTATTTTGTTCCCCCTTCTAAGTGGAATCGAAGATTCCACATTTTGGCCTTCCTTCTTGTTAAGTTTCATATGGTCTGTAAGTTTTATCATGGGTATTTTGAGCCTTTTGGATAATATCCACTTATCAGTGAGTACATATTTATCTCCTTGTACAAAGTTCAAGTCCAAGTGGATCAAAGACCTCCACATAAAACCAGATACACTGAATCTAATAAAAGAGAAAGAAGGAAATAGACTCAAACACGTTGACACAGGGAAACTTTTCCTGAACTAAACACCAATGGCTCAGGCTCTAAGGTCAACAGTTGACAAATGGGAGCTCATGAAGCTGAAAAGCTTCTGTAAGGCAAAGGACACTTTCAATAAGAAAAAATGTCAACTGATAAATTGGGAAAAGATCTTTACTAACCCTAACCCTACATTCAATAGAGAGTTAATATCCTAAATATAGCAAGAACTCAAGAAGTTAGACTCTAGAAAAACAAATAACCCTATTAAAAATGGGGTACAGATCTAAATAGAATTCTCAACTGAGGGATTTTGAGTGGCAGAGAAGCACCTAAAGAAATGTTCTCTTTGGTTGGTGGTTTAGTCCCTGTGAGCTCTGGGGGTACTGGTTGATTCATATTGTTGTTCTCAATGGGAGAAGAGGACCTTGTCCTGAGAAGGCTCAATGCCCCAGTGTAGGGAAATGCCAGGACAGGGAAGCAGGAGTGGGTGGGTTGGTGAGCAGGGAGGGGGGATGGAATAAAGAGTTTTTGGAGGGGAAACCAGGAAAGAGGATAACATTTGAAATGTAAATAAAGAAAATATCTAATAAAAAAGAGAAGTGTTCAACATCCTTAGTCATCATGGGAACACAAATCAAAACAACCCCGAGATCCCACCTCACACCAGTCAGAATGGCTAAGATCAAAAACTCAGGTGACAGCAGATGCTGGCGAGGTTGTGGAGAAAGAGGAACACTCCTCTATTGCTGGTGGGGTTGCAAGCTGGTACAACCACTCTGGAAATGAGTTTGGCAGTTCCTCCAAAACCTGGACATAGTATTCCCAATTTTTTTTTTAATAGCGTTACTTGGTTCTCTGGAGTCTAACTTTTTGAGTTCTTTGTATATATTGGATATGAGCCCTCTATCAGATTTAGGATTGGTAAAGATCATTTCCCAATATATTGGTTGCTGTGTTGTTCTATTGACAGTGTCTTTTGCCTTACAGAAGCTTTACAATTTTACAAGCTTCCATTTGTCAATTTTTGATCTTACAGCATAAGCCATTGGTGTTCTGTTCATGAACTTTTCCCCTGTGCCCATGTGTTCGAGACTTTCCCCCACCTTCTCTTCTATTAGATTCAGTGTATCTGGTTTTATGTTGAGGTTCTTGATCCATTTGGACTTGAGCTTTGTACAGGGAGATAAGAATAGATCAATTTTTATTTTCCTACAAGTTGACCACCAGTTGAAACAGCACCATTTGCTGAAAATGCTGTCTTTTTTTCCACTGGATGGTTTTAGCTCCTTTGTCAAAGATCAAGTGACCATAGGTGTGTGGGTTCATTTCTGTGTCTTCAATTCTATTCCATTCATCTACTTGCCTGTCACTGTACCCATACCATGCAGTTTTTATCACCATTGCTCTGTTATACAGCTTGAGGTCAGAGATGGTGATTCCATCAGAAGTTCTTTTATTGCTGAGAATAGTTTTTTTGTTATTCCAAATGAATTTGCAAATTGCTCTTTCTAACTCTATGAAGAATTGTGTTGGAATTTTGATGGGGATTGCATTGAATCTGTAGATTGCTTTTAGCAAGATGGCCATTTTTGCTATATTAATCCTGCCAATCCACAAGCATGGGAGATCTTCTGAGGTCTTCTTTGATTTCTTTCTTTAGAGACTTGAAGTTCTTGTCATACGTATCTTTCATTTGCTTGGTGAGAGTCACATCAAGCTATGTAATATTATTTGTGGCTATTGTGAAGGGTATCAATTCCCTAATTTCTTTCTCAGTCTGTTAATCCTTTCAGTAGAGGAAGGCTACTGATTTGTTTGATTTAATTTTATATCTGGCCACTTTGCTGAAGTTGCTTATCAGCTTTAGGAGTTCTTTGGTAGAATTTATGGGGTGACTTAAGTATACTATCATATCATCTACAAATAGTGATAGTTTGACTTCTTCTTTTCCTGTTTGTATCCCTTTGACCTCATTTTGTTCTCTAATTGCTCTAGCTAGAACTTCAAGTGCTATATTAAATAGATATGGAGAGAGTGGGCAGCCTTGTCCAGTCCCTGATTTTAGTGGGATTGCTTCAAGTTTCTCTCTATTTAACTTGATGTTGGCTACTGGTTTGCTGTATATTGCTTTTACTATATTTAGGTATGGGCCTTGAATTCCTGAGAGTTTTGCTGGGTATAGTAGTGTTGGCTGGCATTTGTGTTCTCTGAGAGTCCATATGAGATCTGCCCAGGATCTCTTAGCTTTTATAATCTGGTGAGAAGTCTGGTGTAATTCTGATAGGCCTGCCTTCATATGTTACTTGACCTTTTTCCCTTACTGCTTTTAATATTCTTTCTTTGTTTTGTGCATTTGGTGTTTTGACTATTATTTGGCAGGAGGAATTTCTTTTTTAACCCAGTCTATTTGGAGTTCTGTAGGCTTCTTGTATGTTCATGGGCATCTCTTTCTTAGGTTAGGGAAATTTTCTTCTAATTTTGAAGATATTTACTGGCCCTTTAAGTTGGGAATCTTTGCTCTCTTCTATACCTATTATCCTTAGGTTTGGTCTTCCCATTGTGTCCTGGATTTCCTGGATGTTTTGGCTTAGAAGCTTTTTGCATTTTGCATTTTCTTTGACTGTTGTGTCAATGTTTTCTATGCTATCTTCTGCCCCTGTCTTCTATCTCTTGTATTCTGTTGGTGATGTTTGCATCTATAACTCCTGATCTCTTTCCTAGGTTTTCTAACTCCAGAGTTGTCTCCCTTTGTGATTTCTTTATTGTTTCTACTTCCATTTTTAGATCCTGGATGATTTTGTTCAATTACTTCACCTGTTTGGTTGTGTTTTCCTGTAATTCTTTAAGGGATTCTTTGTTTTTTCTCTTTAAGAACTTCTACCTGTTTACCTGTTGTATTTCTTCAAGGGAGTTATTTATGTCCTTCTTAAAGTCCTCTATTACCATTACCATGGGATGTGATTTTTAAATCAGATTCTTGCTTTTCTGGTGTGTTAGGGTATGCAGGCCTCACTGTGGTGGGGGAACTGGGTTCTGATGATGCCAAGTAGCCTTGGTTTCTGTTGCTTAGGTTCTTGCCCTTGCCTTTTGTCATCTGGTTATCTCTGGTGTTTTCTGGTCTTGCTGTTTCTGTCTGTGGCATGTCCCTCCTTCAAGCCTCTGTGTAGAGGCTTGCTATTCCTGTGAGACCAGTTCTCTCTGGGAGGAATTTGGGTGTGGAGAGCTGTAGTACAGGGTCAGCTCTGGGGTTCAGACAGAAACTAAAAGCATTCTCTCCCCTGGTGTCCTTGATTCCTCTGTCATGATGGCTCTGGAAGGGTCCCTCTTGGGCCAGGAATTTGAACAGAAGTGGTAGTCTTACCTGTGCCCCCAGGTGTGTCGACTCTCCTTGACAACCAGCTCTTTCCTGGTGCTATTTGGGTATAGAGCCCTGTGACAGAGGATCAGCTCTGGGCCAGATGGAAACTGGAAGGCTCTTGTCCCAGGCCACTCCCTGGTTCCTACCGCCATTAAATTTCAGTTCTTATAGTAATTGAAAGTATAGTAGTTCTTATAGAAATTGAAAGAACCTGAGCCTAGATAGGCCAGGAGACTAGGGAAAACCAAATACTACTGTTCTGCTTAAGGAACCTGACAAGTGAGTCCTGAGGGCATTGTGCTATACTCATAGGTCAGTGTTTTGCACAGCCATCATCACAGAAGCATCTTCTTGTAGCAGATGAGAACTAACATAGAGACCCACAACTGGATTGTGCAGAGTGAGAGAACTTTGAACTCTTGGGGGGACAGGGAGCTATGATACAAAGGAAATGGAAAGTTTTGATTTGAGGGTCACAACAGAGAAGAACACTCAGACACAGCCTAAGGGCCAATCAAAACCAGCTAGCTGGTGGCTACACCTGGGTATTTGGGGCCCAAGCATAGTCCAGAGCCTCTCTCAGGGTCCATATTTAATCAAGGAAACCACATCCTGGCTGGAGAGCCTCAGGGTTCCTTTCTCACTACTGCGAACTATGCTGATTGTTACAAAAGCCATATGCAATTAGCAAAAATAGGTCAGGTCAATCTTTGCCAAAAGACCACATCCTTGAGTTGTTTTTCTTACTGGGACTGTTTTCAGGTCCCCCCCCCCTTACTGGCACTTTTCTTAGCAAGACAAAATTCACCTAAGGTACCAAAATGGAGTCACCATAGTCAACTTATACCTCTTGTCACAGTTTGTAAGAACCAGAGGTGGTGGATGACTCCAAAGAGACATTGCTTCCCAGACTGAGCAGGACTGAAGCACAGATGAACTCAGAGATGAACCACACACAGGTCCTGGTCAAGCCAGATGGAGTCCCATGCTGTGATGGGGAAGTGGACAAGGGCTTCCAATCCTATGCAGGAAGCCACCTGCAACTACTACTTGCTGGAGTTTTCTTCTACAGAGTCTCAATGGGTGCATTAACCACACTTCTGGTAGACCCCATGCCCAGGATTGTTAACCCACACAAATGAAACTCAATGGTAGTTTTCTAGCCTGTCTCATGTTGCTCTGTTTGAGAATTTTTTTTTGTCTCGGTGCTCTTTTGTTTGTATATTCTGGTTGCTATTTTTGTAAGTTTTTATTTATTAATTAATTACATTCCAACCACAGATTCCCCTCCCTCTTCTCCTTCCAGTTCCTCCCTCTCTCTTCCCTTCATCCCAGCTCATTTTCCTTTCTCCTCAGAGAAGTAGAGGCCTCCCATGAATATCACGGACACCCTCTTCGGCCTGTCAAGTTGCAGTAGGACTAGGCATATCTCCCATTGAGGCTAGACAAGGCACCCAGTTAGGGGAAAGGGATCTAAATCAGGCAAGAGAATCAGAGATAGCTCCTGCTCTGTTATTAGGGGCCCCACATGAAGACCTCATTTCAGTCTGTTACATCTGTGTAGAGGGCCTAGTTCCATTCCATGCATGAACTCTGGCTGGTGTTTCAGTCTCTGTGAGCTCCTATGCCCCCAGGTTACTTGATTCTGTAGTATTTAGTGGTTTTTTTTTTTTTTTTTTTTGATGGGGGGCATGTTTCTTGTTTTTGTTTTTGCTTTTACATATTTGTTTTTTAAAGAGAGAGAAAGAAAAGAGACATAGAGTTGGGTAGGTTGGTAAAGGAGAAAATGTGATCAAGATATATTGCATAATAATTTGTATTGTATAAAAAGATTTCTTCAATAGAAAAATCACATAAGAGGTTTGCAACGTTGGCAATGACAACTTGTAAAAGAGTGTGGGGCTCAGCTCTTTCTGACATCAAAACCTAGACAAAGCTTTAGTTTCCTTGATGAGCTCAGGACCACTCAGACTAATATTTATCCAGAAGTTCAGTCATCCAACTCAAGCTTGAAGTGACTCACAGCTTGCTCTTCCATGTCACTTCTGGACTTTCCCTCATCACATGTGATGCTATCTGAGCAGTCTTGCTAAGGATTTGCATTTTGACTCATCAAAACCAAAAGTTTATACTTCTGTATTTTCTACTTTATTAGATTCTTCTCTTTTCCATCATTTACCTCTTACCTGGTTTATTGTACTATGAAATTAAACGAACTTTTAATTCATTTTGAATTAAAAATAAATTTCAATTAAATTGAAAATTAATTAAAATTTCAATCTACTCTCTTCCTTTTAGCAGTTACTTTCATAACAGTGTCTAAGCAGTGAGCTGTACTCTGATCTATTTTCACAGAATCCTGCATGTTCTGATAGGCAGCATTATGTTATCATTCAGTTCTAAATATTTTTAAAATCCCATTAGGATAGTTTTCTGACTCTTGGGTTTTTGATCCTTATTTTAAGCTTTTTAAATGTATTAGAATTTTTCTTGACTTTTTTCCCTCCAATTTTGATTGTGGAAATTCAAACATATAATAGTGCTTAAGTATTTTGTAGAAATTACCCTTAAGTGCACTGCCCACACTTCACCTTCAGCACCTGTGTACTGGATTTGGCAGGTCCATTTACTTACATATTGATAGATTTACTTGTGGATTCGTTTATTGTTTTTAAAATGTTTTTAGTTTTAGAAAGTACCTTGCTTCTTCCCTGCATCCAGCCATGCCTAGCTACCCTCACTCGACCCCTCCCATGCCCTCCACTCTAAAGTTAATAGGCACTGTTATTTGAATATATTTGTTACACATGCACACACATTATATACATACACATACTATATATAATGTATATATTATATATAATATCTATACATATATACACATGTATAATATGTATATAATTTATATGAATATATTTGTATATGTACATATGTGTGTGTATATATACATATACATATATGTATATATGATGATTCTGTTTTTGTTGTC
>NW_022196904.1:129515608-129541965 GCF_008632895.1 Mastomys coucha
AAAAATATTCATAAGAGAAATTGATCTGAAATTCTCTTTTTTTTTTTTTTTGTTGCTTCATTGTGTGGTTTAGGTATCATAGTAATTGTGGCTTTTAATATTAATATAGTGTGGCCTTCCCAGGAAAGGCAGTTTTCAATTTCAATGCAATCCCCATTGAAATTTCAAAACAATTCTTCACAGAAATCAAAAGGACAATTTCCAGCTTCATACAACAACAGGAAAAAAATGAAACTTTCAATTCATTTTTAATTAAAGTTAAATTTTAATTAAATTGAATTTTAATTAAAATTTTAGCCTAATCAGTTTCTTTAGCAGTTACTTTCATAATAGTGTCTAAGCAGTGAGCTGTACTCTGCTCTATTTTCACAGAATCCTGCATGTTCTGATAGGCAGCATTATGTTATTATTAAGTTCTAAATATTTTTAAAACCCCACTAAGATAGTTTCCTGACTCTTGGATTGTTGATCCTTACTTTAAGCTTTTCAAATGTATTAGAATTTTCTGTTGACTTTTTGCCCTCCAATTTTGATTGTGGAAATCCAAGCATATAACAGTGCTGAAGTGTTTTGTAGAAATCACCCTATATGCACTGCCCACATTTCACCTTCAGCAACTGTGTGCTGGCTTTAGCAGGTACATTCACTTATATATCAATAGATTTACTCGCAGATTCATTTTTTTTTAATGTTTTTAATTGGAAAAAAAGGACCACATCCAGCCATGCTTAGCTACCCACACTTGACCCCTCCCATGCCCTCCACTTCAAGGTAATAGACATTTTAACCTCTAAGCCCACTCCTGTGAGACACTTCCATCAACAAAGCCATACCTTCTTATCCTTCTCATATAGTGCCACTCTCAGATGACTAAGCACTCAAATACCTGAGCCTATCAGTGCCATTCTTATTTAAACCACCACGACAGGCATGACTGATATGTGTCCTACCTAAATCCTTAACCCCTATGGACTAGTATTCATGGTGTTAGAAGATAGACTTCACACTACCAAAGGAGAAAGGTAAACACCAGCCCAGCTACAAACACTTTGGTCTTCAAGAGTGACCTGCCTGCAAAAGCAATAGTGGCGCAAGGCTTGTGGGAATAACCAGCCAATAACAGCTTTAAGGCCTACTCTGTGAGATGAAACCCTTACTCAGTGCTGCTTGGGTGGCTGAGAACCTGACACTAGAAAGGCAGGGACTGAGGGGAAAATAAAATACTACTGTTCTACTAAAGGAACTTAGCTATAAATGACTCCTTACAATGTGGTACTATTCTCAGATCAGTGCCCTGCCCAGCCATCATCGGAGAAGCTTCCTCTTTTAGCAGATGGGACCCACAGCCAGACAATATACAGAGAAAGAGATCTTAGACCACCCAGCTCTGAAAAGAATGTCTCCATCAAATCCCTTTCCTCAGAGCTCAGGGAACTCTTTGGGAGAGGAGGTGGCAAGAGTGTAAGAGCCAGAGGGGATGGAGGCCACCGAGGCATCAAGGCCTTCTAGATACAACAGGGCTGGAACACATGCAAAGTCATGGAGACTGAGACAGCATGCACAGGCCCTGCATGGGTTTGCACCAGATGCAGTCCTAGAGCTGAAAGGAGAAGTGAACACAAGCTCCCATCCCTAACACAGAAACTGTTCAATTGATAGCCACTTTCAAATGAAGAATTTGTTTTCTCCTTGTGAGTCTCACTGGGGAAATGAACCATAATGATGGGTCCCATGGCCAGCCATAGATGGCCAAGGGAAAATGAACTCAGTGTCTAGTGTTCATCACAAGAGACCCTTTGGAAACAAAGATAAGATTGACCTTAGGAGGAGGTTCCCAGGGTGCCAGCCCAGGCTATGCCATTACTGCATTGAGCTTGGTTTGCTGGGAACAGAGCCACCACAGCATAGTCATCCATACTCCTCTAGAGCACTGTGGGATGGAGTGATGGAGGTGGTGTATAGGGTGTTTTGAAGTCCTGTAAATGTATATCCAGGACTATTTTCTGTTTTAGAACATTCTTCTCTGGAAATACATCAAATTCAGGAACCTGAAATGTCTTTTCATGCTGCAAATGAAAGCTTGATTAGAGTCATCTAGTTATACTGCATGCCCTTCATGTGTCACTCCACATTGGAAGGTCTTGTCCTCTGTCACCTTCAGCCTGGCCTTAGCTTCGGATTCAGAAATCACACTCAGGGACTTAGCTTTCATCACGCCTCAATTGGCAGAGTCTGGAGTGGGAAGAGACAAGAGCCCAGTGTACATATAGTCCAGATAGCTTCAACCTTAGTGACCACAGTTCCCTCTCCTATCAACAGGAGGCTGCTTCTCAGCTTTTGTGGCCTGTGTATTTCACTGGGCTAGTTATCATGATATGTAGGAGGAGTAACTTACAAGAATGTGGAGGAAGGGTTACTTACAGGAATGTGGAGGGAGGATAACTTACAGGAGGTAGAAATTATTCAAAGGCTGCATCACCAAAGGCAATTGCATCTTGGGTGACAGTTCACAAAATTTGGGAACCTGGAGTACACTGCCCAGTCTGCAGGCAACACAGGGAGTTGTAGAGAGTTCTTTTCAAGTGGCTCAATTAGTCTAAACCTATCTTAGGAAGCTGGACTTGCTTCTTCTTCTTCTTCTTCTTCTTCTTCTTCTTCTTCTTCTTCTTCTTCTTCTTCTTCTTCTTCTTCTTCTTCTTCTTCTTCTCCTTCTTCTTCTTCCAGACATCTGGTCTTGTCTCAGAGTCTTCTTGCATCTTGCCTGGTCCAAAGGTGACTTTCAGCAGACTGTTCTATTTATTCTTGAATAGGAGGGACATAGTAAATCTGATTAGTTTTAGGGACTTAATGAAGCTATTTTGACTTTGTTTGTTTCTTTGATTTCACTTTCTGGCTTAAGCTGAAAGTTTAATCAAAGATGGAATTCATTCAAGATGGAATGTTTCAATCTAGGAGGAAATTGCAATGATGTCAGCCCACTATGGCTCAGAGTAAGAATGACTTGTGTTAGTGTAGGGAGTGGTGACTCTGAGTCTATTACTTAATGGTTACTGGGCAGCAAAACTCCTGAACTGACAGGAGGCATGTCCTGCATTGTGAAGGGAAATGTTTGCAGATATGACAGATGAGAAAAGCTACAGTAACAGGGTTCATGGGTAAGGCAGAGCCAGTGGGGAACACTACTGTGTTCCATGGAGGCAAGGTGAGCCAATGGGAAACATTGCTGAGGTCTGGTTTTCTATCAAGTGATGCATATGTCACTGTTGCTCCATTCTCCAGTGGTGAGCATTCTCCCCATCTGATTTAGTTACTTCTCTGTCATTGTGATAAGACACCATGACAAAGGGAGTTCATAGCAGAGTCTCTCTGGGGTGACAGTTCCAAAAGGAGAAGAGTCCATATATCCTTGATGTGTAGCAGCAAAGGGCAGGCATGGTGGCTGGAGCAGGAAGCTAAGAGATTACAACATCAATCATGAACACAAAGCAAAGAGAGATAACTGGAGGCATGGAAAAGATGTAAGACACCAGAGCTCACCTTTGATGATGTTCTCCCACCAGCAAGGTCACACATTCCAAACCTCCCCAAAGAGTGGTATCACCTGGCAGTCAATTTCAAATACCTGAGCTTATGGGAGTCATTTGTTTTTCAAATCAACACACCATCTACCCTTGCCTGATCCCTAGCCAGGAAAGACCTGCTTCCTCTAGGTTCCAAGGTTGCAATTGACACTCCTAGCCTTTAAATGGCTTCCTTGAAGTGACATGTGGGTCTTTGTTTCCCAGAAAGCTCTATCAGAAACTGTTGGCCTCAGTGATACTAATTAAAGAGGGAGGATTAGATTTATTTTGATATAAACTGGATGCACTTGCTGGATGCTCAGCCGAGGGAGGAAAAGATAGTAAAGCTAGCACAGTTCATAGGTGGGAAGCCATAACTGAAATGAAGTATTTAGTATTATGAAATGGTTGTGTGAGCCAAACACATATTGCATGGAAGCTGGTGGTTTTGTAACATATTTACTCTTGTGATGTCTTTGTTAATATTTTCCCTAGCTTCCAGCAAATACAAACTTATGGATAAATCAGGTACCATGGGGCACAAGAATAATCCTATGACTAGAACTTCATAGTAAGAGTGTGCCTCGATAAAAGGAAGTCAAACACAAAAACAAGTCCACAACTGCAATCACAGAGAGAATCTGGGGCTGAGTGGAGGCTAGACCCAGAGGGAAAAACAAGCCTTCCCTGGAGAGGGATCCTGTGGGCAGAAGCCCAGGATTGGGTCCAACCAACCGAATGAAAGTAATTCATGTTGATACACTATTGGAGTGGCACAAAATGAGTATCCCTGCATAGGATGGCAAGCTTTGGATGATCCAGTAAATTGTAAAATAGGATGGGCTCTGGAGACAGCCATGCATGGGTATGGGGTTGCCTTTCTACTTTTCATGAGTGATTGTGGTCCAGATCTGATGTCCACCCTTCTGGAGCTTAAGGAGTGAGTGAGCCTAGCTCATGTAACTTTGGATCTTTATAGGTGTGTGAAACTATTGAAAAATTTGTCTTCAGAGATCATAACTAAATGTGGTGCCAGGAGTTCTTTATCTCCAAACTTCTGGAAGAGACAACACCACTACAAAGGGAGCAAATTGGCCCCCAGTGACTGAAACCTGGCACTGAACAGCCCCATGTGCAGCAGCTCCTCAGCAACTCCAGGACATTAACAAGTGGAGCTTCTGTAACCACAAGCAAAGGAATGAGCCAAAGCCTGACCATCCCATCCTACTGAACAACGAGGGCCCAAGGTCATCTTCAAATTAGTTCTAATTTAATTCTCATGAGAAGGCAGCCACTGAGATATGCCAAGTACTATTCTCTTTAGATGTACCCCAGACATGCCTACCTAACCATGATGAATATGCATATTCCTATGATCCAGAGGGATGATGAGCAGGGGCTCCTACTTTATAATGCACTAGGTGTGTTATGGATAGGGACATGTTGTTGTGTGTCATGCAAGAGCCCATCAAATGTCCTCAGACTTGCTTTCATACAGCCTCCATGGCCAGCTCCGCCTAGCTTTCCTGTCCTGAGCCCTCTTTCCTATTTGGGCTTGGGTAGGAGATAGTCCTACAGTTGTTTCCTAAATAAAAATGAAAAAAAAAAATGTAGCTCACTGTGCCTTCTGACCTTGAGGAGTCAAAGTCTCTTGTATTCTATGCTGTCATTCCTGAGATGAAGTGGTAGTGGTAGGGTGGCTACTTGAAGGAGCAGTACAAGCCAGTTGCAGGGCTGTCCACGTCATTCAAGTTCTTGACCCTATAGTCTCTCCCTGTTGATTAGCTTCTAGCTGTAAATGGGCTTCACTGCATGTGGCCATTACAGCAGCCAAACCACATTATTTTCACAGGCAGAAGGCAGAGTCCTCACAGGCCCATGGGCAGTTGTTAGGTCCATGGCCACACTAGCACATCTCATTGCTGGGCTGTCTGGGTATCCCTGCTCTGTGGATGACTGCTGCTCCTCGTCAGTGAGGGGCAGGTGACCATCAGTTTTCCCTGAAGTATTAGCCCCATTTTTGTGGCTTATATGCTATAAACATGGTGACTTATTTTGGACTATGCATTATCCTTAAACCAGTGTTACAGCCTTTAATTACTTATTCGTTTTATAACTCAGATTAGTCTTTTTATGGGAAATTGACTAGAAAGATCAAATGTAATTGAATCTCTTATCTTAATGTGCTCTAGAAATTGTTCAAATCTTGAGTTGTGCTACAAGTGTTGTGTTTGTTGTTATGTTAAGTGGGTGATATTTTGGGAGAGATTGAGAATGTGTATATTGACAGAGTTCAAGGACTCTGGAGGATTTGGAACTTAAGATGGCCCGTGGTCATTCAGTTTGTGAAGTTTGGATTATTTCAGCTCCTTTAGTTTCTGCAGTGACTGAATGAGTTACTTTCTGCATTGTTCTGTGAATACAAGAGATGGTTCACTCCTGTGGGGCATCTTCTGGCTATGTAGGGAAGCCAATCTGCTGCTAAAGGCTCATGCCACAGAACATGGTGGAGCTCTTGTCCTGTACACTCTTGTTGAATCTCATCTCCACAGTCTCCACACAATCTCTCCTCATGGGAAGATTTGAAAATTCAATGAAAAGTTATATCCCTTCAGGGTCAACTTCAACTGTGATCTACCACAATGACTATGTATTCCCTAGGCAATGCATGAGAGTGTCCCACTCTTTCTGTCACCACATAGTGATAAACTAACCTGTTGGTGTTGGTTTATTGATAAGACTATGTCACACCAACATGATGTAGTGATCTAATGATGTAATGATAAAATGAGGTGAGGAAAACCCATAGTCTATGTTGAGGGACAGTTTGTAACAAGAAATGCATCTTCTTGTAGGGGTCAATGGTACATGACTCTCAGCCAAGCTGTCTTGAGGGCATCTCCAGGAAGGAAATCACCATAGGTGTCAGTGTCCTAGAGCTGTGCACATGACCTCAGGCATCTGCTTTCTTCATCCTTACGGCTTGGCAACTGTGGCCCATAGGGACTCCTGTTTACCTCACTGTAGGTAATTGCTCTCTGAGGGCCACTCCCAAGCAATCTCAGAGTCCATCCCAGGGGGTCATCCTTACATTAAACCCTTTGTGGCTACAATGTATGTTCTTCGGGACATGTAGACATCTTGGGTTTAGATGAGCATCCATGGACAGTTTCTCTTTCCATGTGAGTTGCTCCTTGCTCTGTTCACATCTTACTTATGGGTACCAATCTTCTCCTCTCTCTCTCTCTCTCTCTCCCTCTCTCTCTCTCTCTCTTTCCCTTTCTTTCTCTTCTTTCTCTCTCTCTTCCTTCCTTCCTCCTTCTTTCCCTCCCTCCCTCCCTTTCTTTCTTTCCTGTTATTTTTTTCTTCTGTGAGGGAGGGATGACTCTTAAAGAGATTTGGTTTTCCTCTTATCTATTTTAGTGTGTAAAAATGAAAAAAAACAACTCTTACCAGAATCACCTTGTTTCATAGTTTCAGTTTGCAACTTTAAATGTGGGGCTCTATAGGTTTGCTCTATGACCTATCTGGGCTGTTGATCAGTGTAAACAGAAATCTTGCCCTGTGGCTTGGCTCTGAGGCAGATCTTAGTTTCTAGAGAAGCATGATGGTTTCTTGTGGATCTGGTACAGAGTTCAGGGCTCAGAGCTACCTGTGGCCTGAAGAGTTACAGGCAGACAGGTGCTGGGGCTGAGATGTAATCAGAGGGGGTTTGGGGGTTCAGGTGAGAAGCCCTGCCTTCCTTATGAAGCCATTGGTTATCTACATGGAATACTGGCAGATCACCCTTGGCTTTGTTGGGATAAATATGGGTCCTGAAGGTTCTATGGATAGCTTAGCTCTTCAGTGTGAGGGAATGGGATTTTCAAAAGCTCTGGCCCTGCTCTCAAGTTCACCTTATAGGAGAAAGACCTTGGTCTGTGCACTCACAGGAGAAGAATGTCTTCCTTGTTCAGCAATACCCCATGTGAGTTCTTTGTTTTCATGTAGCCAACATCCCACTCATGGAGTCTCCAGGATGAATCTGGTTCTGCTCACTCCCATCAGACAGTAGAAATGGGCAGAGCTCCTTGCCTGCATGCTGATCAGTCCATATCCTTCTCTGCCTGAGAGGCCCATATTCTTAGTGAGTCCTGGATGATATGTGTATGAGGTGAAGGGAAGACAGATTTGAAGCTGGGTAGGAGTGATAGCCTAGAAATTTGGGGCTGGCTTGAAGCCAGGTCCATGACTTGCATATTGTTTCCAGCCCTGGCACAGCCTGATACATTCTCTGGCAGGAACAAGCCTTCCCATGGAAGTGAGTGATACCTGTTGTCCTCACTGGGTTTATCATCCTCAAGGGAGTGATTTAGAGTCACCATGTAGGAATAGACAGTTGTGGTGTTTAAAAAAGGAATATATTCATTCCCCCAAAGCTGGGCACATCTGAACCACCTTCATGCCACTCTATAACAGCTCCATGTTCTAAACAAATCCAGATCCCCCAAACATGCTCCTCAGAACTGTTTTTCTGCCTGTCTCTGAGAAGCCTGGCCCACCCCTTGATAAAGCTTATCCTCTCTAGGTCCAAAAATTCATTTCTAGGGGAATGATTCCCCCTTGGTGTACCTTAACAGGCCAGGATACTTGCTTAGAGGAGCTTCAGTTCTCAGGATATCACAGGGCATGATCTATGTTAAATCAGATAGAGGTTATAGGAAGATACTGCCCATCACAGGCAGGGGTTCCCTCTGTTCTGGATCTACTGTGTTCAGAATGGAGAGTTCATGCCCACACTGTCACACTGTGTTGAGAGTTGATGTTATCATTTCTACAGCAACAGTGCCCATGAGAAGCACTCCTACTCACAACTGCCTGGACCCGGTGTGAAATGATGGCTGCCCCACACCCTGTGTCTCCTTGATCATTTCCAGCTGTGTCACAGTAACTCCCAGGACTCCCTCTCAAATGGCCATAAACAACAACACAACTGTGGTAGAGTTTGTCCTGCAGGGACTCTCTGGGGATCCTGGGCTCCAGGCTCTCTTCTTGGCCTTTTTCTTGCTTCTTTACATCCTGGCTCTTGCAGGAAACACCCTCATCATCGTAGCCATCAGCCTCAACCCAAGCCTTCACACTCCCATGTATTTCTTCCTTGCAAACCTGGCCCTGTTGGACATCGTCTGTACATCCACTGTTCTTCCCAAACTTCTGGAGGGTCTGGTGGGTAAGAGCAGCCACATCTCTTACAAGGGGTGCATGACTCTTCTTCCTGACCTGGACTTTGGCAGCTGAGTTGTTGCTGCTCACTGTCATGGCCTATGACCGCTATGTGGCCATCTGCCACCCACTGCACTATGGCATGCTGATGAGCTGGCCCATCTGTGTCCTGCTTGCAGGCTTTGTGTGGGTGATTGGCATAGCCAACACATCTGTGCATACTGGCCTGATGGCCCGACTCAATTTCTGTGGCCCCAACCAAATTCGTAACTTTTTATGTGAAGTCCCAACATTGCTGCTTCTGTCTTGCAGCCCAACCACCCTCAACAACATCATGATTGTCATCGCAGATGTTTACTTTGGTGAGGTCAACTTTGTGTTCACTATGATATCATACAGTTTCATCATTGCAAGCATCCTGCGCATACGCTCCACAGAGGGCAAGAAACGTGCCTTCTCCACCTGCTCTGCCCACCTGGTGGTGGTCATCCTGTACTACTCCACTGTCATCTATACCTATTTGCAGCCTGGCTCTGGATCCTCCTTGGAGAATGGCAAGGTGGTTGCCTTAGTGTATACAGCAGTCAGCCCTACCCTGAACCCCGTCATTTATTCTCTGAGGAACAAGGATGTCAAAGTGGCCCTCAGGAAGGTCTTTCCCTATGTCTGCTGAGGAGCCAGAAGGCATCAGTGTGGCTTGATCCAGACGTCGATGAACTAGTTGGAATGCATGATTGAGAATCTGATGTCATGGCAGGGATCAGAAAGATAATTTATATGGCAGAAGTACATGTACTGTGCTCTCCTTGGAGGAGTCACTGTACATTTCCTTTTGGAAGTGTGGACATCCAGGTTTGAGACAGGCTGTGTGTTTATATCCTGGATAGCTATCTTTTATGTAAAGCTTTTTGGTATCATGCATTGGAGAAAATCACCCAGACCCTGATATTGGACTAATTCCCCTTAGTTTGGACTTGAGAACTGTGTCTGGTGGCACCATGGTCCTCACACCTCTGAGAGGGGAGAGACAAGTTATAGACTTCTTATACCAGCAATGCCCAGGAAGGTGTGGGTTGACTCGTCTGTTTCTCTTCAGCAGGGATGCTTTGCTGTCATAGTAGAGGATGCCAGTCTTTTCTTGGTTTGGACAGAAGCTTCTAATTTATTTATTCACATGCCCTTCTATTTTACTGATTTCAAAATAAGCTGCAATTATTAATGCACTTTTCCTTAAATAGTTTCATATACATATTAGAGACAGAGGTCATCTGGCCTGGAGTTCTTAAAGAAAAAATTTGGACAGTGAAATGGGTGAGTCAGGGTATCATTTACTGAGTCTTAGCAAATGCACACAGCTATGTAATGTAAGTCCCCGCAGAGAGTGGAGATGGTAGCCTTTAATGTAGCATGTTTCACCCAGGGCCTGAAGTCACCAGTGCCCTTACTGGTAGTCATTGCTGTCCTGATGTTTCAGCTGCAGGTCAGTTTTGTGTGTTATAGAACTTTGTACACATGGCATCACACATCACACATTCTGACATGTGTGCTCGTTCATAGCACAGTGCTTTTTATTTTTAAATTTTATTTATATGTATGAATGTTTTGACTAGGTGTATGTATGTTTGCCACAAGCATGTCTGGTGGCCTTGGAGGTTAGGAGAGGGTGTTGGATCCCTGGAATAAGTGACATGGCTGTGAGGCAACATGTGGGTGGGCAAATAGAGCCCGGGTCATCCGCAAGAACAGTAAGTGTTCTCAAAGGATGAGTCATCTTTCCAGCCATGTAACAATATTTAAAGATTCATTCCTGTTTTCCTGTGTAACCAGTACTGTGTTCTTTTCTATTTTGGTGAACACTAGATCTTATGGCTATAACACACTTTATTTTTCAGCTTCCATAAATAATCATACAAATCCTCTTCTGTTCTTTTCTTTCTCTGCAGAAAGTGACTGTGAATGGCTTCTCAGGGTCTCAGGGTGTGTTGAGGCTGAGGTTTTTTTGTTTTGTTTTGTTTTTTCTTGTTATGTTTTATTAATTTTTCATTAGATATTTTCTTTATTTACATGTCATATGATTTTTCTTTTCCCAGTTTCCCCTCCCAGGAACAAACAAACAAACTGCAAAACTTTTATTGGGTTTTACCCTTCACACTCTGAGCAACAGTGAATGGGATTTCTACTGGCTTTTACTACCACCTACATTCATTGGTAGAAAAAGGCTCAGAATTTGAGCTTAATCATTCCTAACTCCTGCTCAGCTCCTGAGATGCTCCCTCCTGCTCTAGGAGTGACACTGGCATTGGGGATGGCCTGCACTGTTGTTCTTTACTGCAGAGGTGCAGCCCTACAAACTACCCCAATTACTGCTTCATACATTGTTCTGCCCCTCTGGTCATTAACACCCCTGTTGATTTCTTTGATTTGTTACTTAGGAAGGCATTCCTTAAATTCTAAATATTTAGGCATTTCCCAGTTGGCACTGTTGGTCTAGCTTCCTTAGAGTCAGTTGCTCCTGGAGAACCCTGGGCCTTTCAGTTCCCGAGAAACTGAGGCATTCCTTGGGAAAGTGAAGCATTCAAGTTGTGTTCCCTAGAAGTCAGTAAAGCATGTAGAAGGTTGACAGGACAATTACTCTGAGACATTAATATTGCATACGTTGTAGAGCTTCCAGACATTGTATCCTGACAACTACAATTGTATTTTTCCTGGGCAACTGCCATTATATTCGGTTTTTGATAGGGGTAGCAAACTTGTCTCATCCCCAGTCTTGCTCAGACCCCTCCATCCTGGTCTGGTTTTCATTTCTCACTGACCATATATATGCATACACATATGTTCCAAGGGTCCTCAAAAGACCCTGTGTCCTGTCATCATTGAGTTAGTGCTCGTGAAGGATGGAGGTCTCAGTTTCTGGAGGCAGTTAGTCCGTGCTGATGACCATCTTGTTCTGTTCATTATTGAGAGGACTGATATACTCCACTGTAATAAACCAGTTTACGTTGCCTTGGACTTATATCAGTTTTTCTTCCTGTGTCTAATAGTTCTGTTGCTAGGGAAGACATGTTTTTGGGTTCTTCTATCACACTGACTGTTTCTAACTCTGTGTGACCCCTTTTATCAATAAATAATTTCCTTTATTCATGCTATTAACTTCTGCTCTGAGATTAAGACTGTCTGATAATAAAACACTTAGCTGCTCCAGCTTTCATTTGACTGTTGGTATGATGTATTTTTTCATTATTTTACTTTCAGCCTAATTACATTAATTTTTTTTAATTTATTTACATCCTAAATGCTGCCCCTCCAGTCCCCTGCTCCAAAATCCTTTACCTTACCTCCCCTCCTCTTTTACTCTGAGAGGGTGCCCCTCCTGTGCATCCCCCTTCTCTGGGGCATCAAGTCTCTACAGGATTAGGCAAATCCTCTTTCACTGGGGTGCAATAAGGCAGTCAGTTCTCTGCTATATCTGTGCCAAGGGCCTTGGACCAGCCCATGTATACTCTTTGGTTGGTGGCTTAGTCTCTGGGAGCTCCTAGTTGACAACTTTGGTCTTCCTATGTGTCCATTCATTCTCCTGGTCCATCCATTTGCCTTCAGAATTTATGATGTCTTTGTTTTTCATAGCTGAATAGTATTCCATTGTGTAGATTTACCAAATTTTCTTTATCCATTCTTCAGTTGAGGGACATCTAGATTATTCCCAGTTTCTGGCTGTTATGAATAAAACTGCTATGAACATAGTTAAACAAGAGTTTTGTGAGATGGTGAAGCATCTTTTGGGTATATGCCCAGGAGTGGTATGGCTTTGCCATAAGGTAGAACTATTCCTAACTTTCTGAGAAAATACCAAATTGCTTATCAAAGTGTGTAGAAATTTACACTCCCACCATGTCCTAGTTAGGGTTTTACTGTTGTGAACAAATACCATGACCAAGGCAATTCTTATAAATGGGCTGGTTTACAGGTTCAGAGGTTCATTCCATAATTGTCAAGGCAGGAAGCATGGCAGCATTCAGGCATGCATGATGCAGGAGGAACTGAAAGTTCTACATGTTCATCTGATGGCTGCTAGCAGAATACTGACTTCTAGGCAGCTAGGATGAGAGTCTTATAGCCCACACCCACAGTGACACTCCTACTCCAACAGGGCCACACCTTCTAATAGTGCCAGGCCCTTGGCTGAACATATGCAAACCATTACACACCAGCAATGGAGGAGTGTTCTCCGTGCTCCACATCCTGGCCAGCATGTGCTAATACTTGAGTTTTTATCTTAACTGTTAGGAGCCAACAAGCTAATAACTAATAGGTGATTTTTCTGAGATGGTCTGCCTCAGATTATAATAATCCAAAACAGATTTGCTCTGATAGACAAGGAGAAAAATCATTTTAGGGAAGATTACTGCTATTAATATGCTTGTCCTGTTATTAAACATATATGACAACTACTAGGTGTTATCCCACCCTTTTGAGCAGATTTCCGCGGATCTACAAAGATGTACTATCTTGTAGTGATGCTATATAGATAAATAGCTGACTTCTCAATTCTTTATGATGATCCTATAAAAATTCCTAAAATTATATCAGTATTTTTTTTCCATTTTTCGAGACAAGTCCATTTTTCCATTTTTCTCTGTGTATGTGAAAGGGACCTTGGACCAGGTAGTTTATGCAGCCTGGTTGGTGGTTCAGTGTCTGAGAGATCTCAGAGGTCCAGGTTAGTTGAGGCTGCTGGTCTTTTTATTTGTTTGCCCTCCTCCTCAGCTTTTTCTAGCCTTTCCCTAATTTAACCACAAGAGTCCCCACCTTCAGTCCAATGATTGGGTATAAGTCACTGTATCTGCATCTATCTCAGTCAGCTGCTTGTTGGGTCTCTCAGAGGACAGCTATGCTAGGCTCCTCTCTGTAAGCACACCATACCATCAATAATAGTGTCAGGCCTGGGAGCCTCCCCTTGAGATGGATCCCAAGTTGGGCTGGTCACAACACCTTCTTTCCCTCAGTCTCTTCTTCATTTTTGTCCCTGCAGTTCTTTTACACAGGACAATTCTGGGTCAGAGGTTTTTCTTATCTTTCTACTGTAGGTAGACACCACAAGTTCCTTCTTCCCTTCCCCAGTTATTTTTCCCATTTCATCTAAGGTCCCTCCCTTTGAGTCCAGAGAGTCTTTCACCTCCCAGGTCTGTAGCCATCCAGAGGGCATGGAGAACTGGGTCTACCTAAAAGGGGGGGTCTTGAAATGAAAAGGGTTGGGTATAAGAGAAGGATAAAGTCAAGGCAAAGTTTCTGATCAAGGGTCAAAGTTTAATATTCAGCACTGTGTTTATATAGGGAAAGCCCACAGACCCATCCTTTGTTTCAGCTGGATTGTGTTGCAAAGCAAGCTCAGCAGACTGTCTATTCTTGTAGGAAATTGCAAATGCAGCAAGGAGGGTAAAACCATTGTGACAAGCACTCAAGGTCTGTCTACCCTGCTCACGGCTGGGGGAAGGGCACAATTCCCCTCTTTTTTGTTCTTTTAAAGATGAACTGCATGGGGGAATGAGAATTACTTATTTTCCATAATTCCATCAAGGGTATAAAATGGCCAGGCAACTATGCCTGTCTTAGATAGGTGCCTATATTGCTCCTTCTTACTCGTCGTGGAGGACACATAGGTTTTTGATATATGTCTCAGTCTTAGGTCGATAAGAGCTCAAAAACACTCTTACCCATCTCTGACTACCAGCCTTATATAGCATACTCTTTCCCATTCAGACTAAAGTCATGAAGGACATATGTTTATTCACTCAATGTATTTCTTCATAGCAATGAATAACTGCCATGGTGAATTGCTGAGCTTGCTGAAAGAAATCCTGTGTGAAGGCAACCAATCTGCTTAAAATACAAGGTCCAAAAGTTAAAAGCAACAAAATTATAATTCGTGGTCCAAGCAGTGTAGAAATTAAAGTTGTAAGCCATGAGGAAGTAGAGAATCAGGATTCAAACCACCCTGATTCTGTCCTTTTTCTCTTTTACTTTTGGCTAGTCCTTCTTGAACTTTAGCCATAGAATTCATTACTATTCCTGAATGATTGATGTAAAAGTAACATTCTTTATGGAGGGCTGTACATAGTCCTCCCCATTAAAGGAATAAAAGATTAGGAACTTAAAGACATGCACTAACACTTGTTCAAAATCCAGATTCTCTCCAGTTTTATCCACTGCAAATGTAACTTCATAAAGAACTGTAACTAACTCCAAATATGTCTCTGAAAATGTCCACAATCAGCCTTCCAAATGAAGACTGTCATTTGCTTTTTTCCAATATTGCACTGATTTCTAGACCAGTCCATGACTGAGTCATAATAACTTGTCACATTAAAGGAAAGAGAAGAATCATTATAACTTCTCTTTTTGATTAACTTTTCTAAGTCAGTTTCCACAGTCTCCATGTTCTTTATCCCACAAGTTTTAAAAGCTTGAAGCAAGGCAGCTTATCCAATCTGGGATATAGGCAAGCAAAAGTGGTTCAAGAATATATGCCCAATAAGACTTTCCTGTCACCATTGTCAGGGAGCTCAGCAAGCTCACAGGTCAGCATCATTCTTTGTCCCAGCATCAGCATGTCACACTAATCACTCTGGCAGCTAGTACGCCCCTGCAGCATCCTGCAGAAAAAAAACACAAACATGCTCTCTTCCCCATATTAAATACCTGATCAGGATCATGCCATATGTCAGTCAATAGATCCTACCATTTCACCTACGCATAAGTATGCCTAGTTGTAGGGTGTAGACACTCAGCAGAGAGTTACTTGGCCTCCAAATTTAAAAATTTTAAAAAGTAAAAAGCATTATTTAAATAATTTTGTGGTATATGGAGATATAATTCCCCCTTTTTGTTTTTTATGAAGATATTGCTTTAAAGTTCCATGTGCCTGTTCCACAATACCTTGTCCTTTAGGATAATAAGGAATCCCAATAATATGGGTAATATTGAACTATCTACATAATATCTCAAGTGCTTGATTGTAATAGCCAGTTCCATTATCTGGTTTAATCTGATTTGGAATACCAAGAATAGAAAAACAATGTAGGCAATGATTAATTACATTTTTAATTGTTTCTCCTGTTAAAGAAGTTGCAATTAGAAAGCCTGAAATGGTGTCAAGTCACATGTACAAATTTCAATTTTTCAAAATCAGAAATATGAATACCAGCCATTTGTAGTAACTGATTAGGTATAAGTTCTCGAGGATTAACACCATTATGTGGTACATGAAGAAATTGAGGACATTGAGAACAAGTCTTTACAATTTGGCATGCACATTCTCTAAAAATACCAAATTATTGTCTCAAACTATTACTATTTTGATGATGTAAAGAATGAGATTGTATGGCCAATTGTTCCTGTGTAAGGTCTATAGTCTGCCTGGTATACAAATCTACTGTGGCATTGCCCTAAGGGGCAATCCAGGCAATCCAGTGTGAGCTCTCAAATGTCCTATAAAGTTAATGAACAGTACATTTTTTCTAAATTAAACTGGATTTGTATAAATAACTGTAAAGTTTGAGAATTAGCAGTATCTAAAAAAGGAACAATTTCAAATAAACCATTGTAAACCATGAGCTATATATTGGCTGTCAGTATGCAAATTAAAAGCTTGATTTTTCAACATTTCAAAAACAGTGGCTATAGCACATAAACTTGAGAGAATAAACATATGATCCAATCACATATGGTTCTCTCCCATTAGATGAGCTGTTTATAAATACAGTAAAAACATTCCTTATTGGCTGCTTGTGTAAATTTACAGGAAATATAGAAGCATGTATAGAGGCAAATTCTATCAACTTGTCTTTTGGATAATGATTATTAAATTTGCCTAAAATATTTACCATGCAAAAGGCCAAATATCAGTATTCTGCAATAACCAATTTAATTGCTCTTTGAAATAAGGAATAATTGTTTCATCAGGTTCTTAAGACATTCTTTCTAAAATACTTTCATGATTCTATTATACAATTCTGTATTAACACAGCCACAGCTTCATAATAGGGTGTTCAAATTTTACTTGGAGATGAAGAAAGATGAATCCACATTAATGGTCTCTTTTGCCAAAGAATTGCTGTGGGTCCATGAGTAGCAATAATGTAAGCAGCCAACAATTGATCATAGTCTATATAATGTATCTGTGGTTGGCTAATAGCTTCCTCTACTTTCTGCAAAGCTATTTGTCTCCCACCAGGTAATTTACATCCCCCTTGAGAATATCAAGCAAAGGCTTAAGTCCTCCTGTGGTGAGCTTAAAGTGAGGTCTTAGTCAATTAACATCTCCTAGAAGCATTTGAAAATCATTAAAACAAACTATTTCTTATTTTCTTATTTAAACTCTTTGTGCAACAATTTGTTTAGGATATAACTGAAGCCCCAAATATTGAAAAAGATATTGCCTTTGAATCTTTTCTGGAGCAACTACCCCAAAATTTTACAGCTTCTTGTATAAGAAGAGCAAAGGCTTGTAGTAAAACTTCTTCAGAGGGATCAGCTAATAAAATATCCATATAATGAATAATATACACCGAAAGATCCAAACTCTTAACTTCTTGTACTGAAGCAGAGACAACTTTTTTTACATAATGCAAGGCTATTAGCCATTCCTTGAGGCAAAACTTTCCAATGATATCATTTTGTGGGTTCTTTAAAATTACAAGCAACCTCACTAAATGTAAAACTATTACAACCATTGAGATGCAAAGGAATAGTGTAAAAACAATCTTTTGAAAATATAGTAATTTTATATCTATATTTTGGAACAGCAGCTGGAGTAGGTAAGCCAAGTTGTAATGCCTTCATAAGTCCCTAATTTCATTAACCTTTCATAAACCTAAAGTTTGAATTTTGTTTAGGATCATTGGAATAACCAATCCCTTGCAGGCGAGTGAGTACATCAGCTCCAGTGTCTATTAATCCTTCAAAGCTTTGTTCTTCAATAAGTAATTTAAAGTTAGTTATCTTATTAGTAATAGATTAAATCCAGTATACATCACAGGATCCAAAGCCACCTTGTCCTCTCTTACTCTTAACAAATTTGGAAGGTAGTGGATGTAAGGGAACTAGAATAAGTTGAGCAAATCTTCTGTTAACAGGTTTGGTAAACACCTTTCTAGTTGTTTTGATATTAGCCCTCTGTCAGATGTAGGGTTGGTAAAGATTGCCATTTTGTCCTATTGCTAGTGCCTTTAGCCTTACAGAAGCTTTGCATCTCATGAGGTCCCATTTACTAACTGTTGATCTTAGAGCCTGAGCCATTGGTGTTCTGTTCAGGAAATTGCTCCTCTACCAATGCATTTAAGGGTATTTCCCACTCTCTATTCTATGAGTTTTAGTGTATCCAGTTTTATGTTCAGGTCATTGATCTACTTGGATTTGAGTTTTGTGCAGGAATGTAATTATGGATCTATTTGCATTCTTCTACATGTAGATATCTAGTTACTCCAGCACCATTTATTGAAGATGCTTTAATTTTTCCATTGTATGGTTTTGTCTTCTTTATGAAAAATTAAGTCTCCATAGGTATGTGGGTTTATTTCTGAGTTTTTGGTTTAATTCCATTTATAAATGTGTTCATTTCTGTACCAATACCATGCAGTTTTTATCACTATTGCTCTGTAGTACAGCTTGAGGTCAGGAATGGTGATTCCTCCCCAGGTTCTTTTATTGTTTAAGATTGTTTTGGCTATCCTGTTTGTTTGTTTGTTTGTTTTCATATGAAGTTGAAAATTGCTCTTTTGAGGTCTATAAAGAATTGTATTGGAATTTTGATGGGGATTGCACTGAATCTGTAGGTTGCTTTTGGTAAGATGGCCATTTTTATTATGTTTCTACCTATCTATCTTCTGATAACTTCTTCAATTTCTTTCTTCTGGTACTTGAAGTTCTTGTCATTCAGATCTTTGATTTGCTTGGTTACAATTACATCCAGATCTTTTATATTATTCGTGGCTATTATAAAGGGTGTTGCTTCCCTACTTTCTTTCTTGGCCTGTTTATCATTTGTATAAAGGAAGACTACTGAGTTGTTTTTGTATCTAGCCACTTTGCTGAAGGTGTTCATCAGCTGTAGGAATTCTCTGGGAATTTTTTTTGGGGGGGGGTGTTTGTATATACTTTTATTATCATCTGCAAATAGTGATACTTTGACTTATTTCATTGCAATTTGTACCCCTTTGATCTCTTTTAGTTGTCTTATTGCTCTGACTAGAACTTCAAGTACTATATTGAATATACAGGGAAAGAGTGCACAGCCTTATCTTGTCTCTGATTTTAGTGGCAATGCTTTAAGTTTGTCTCTACTTAGTTTGCTGGACATTGGCTTGTTGTGTATTGCTTTGATTATGTTTAGGTAAGTGCCCTATATCCTTGATTTCTCTAATACCTTTAACATGAAGGGATGTTGGATTTTATCAAAGGCTTTTTCAGCTTTTATTGAGATAATTATGTGATTTTTTTTCTCAGTTTGTTTATATGGTGGATTACATTGATGGATTTTCATGTATTGAACCATCCCTGCATCCCTGGGATGAAGCCTACTTGATCATGAGAGATGATGTGTTTGATGTGTTCCTGGATTTGGTTTGCAAGTATTTTATTAAATATTTTTGCATCAATGTTCATAAGAGAAATTGATCTGAAGTTCTCTTTCTTTGTTGAATCTTTATGTGATTTAGGTAACAGGCTGATTATGGCCTCATAGACAGAGTTTGGTAGTTTTCCTTCTGTTTCTGTTTTGTGGAATAATTTGAAGAGTTATTGGTATTAGCTCTTTTTGGAAAGTCTTGTAGAATTCTGTACTAAAACCATCTGGCTCTGGGCTTTTTTTGGTTTGGAGAACTTTTAATTTATTTTTTATTAGATGTTTTCTTTATTTACATTTCAGATATTCTCCCCTTTCCTGATTTCCCCTCTGAAAAACTCCCTACTCCCTCTGCCCTTCCCTGCTCACCAACCCACCCTCTCCTGCCTCCTGACCATGGAATTCCCCTACACTAGGCATAGAGCCTTCACAGAACCAAGGGTCTTTCCTCTCTTGATGGCTGACTAGGTCATCCTCTGCTACATATGCAGCTGGAGCCATGAGTCCCACCGTGGGTACTCTTTGGTTGGTGGTTTAGTCCTTGGGAGCTCTGGGGATACTGATTAGTTCATATTGTTGTTCCTCCTATGGGGCTGCAAATCCCTTCAGCTCCTTGGGTCCTTTCTCTAGCTCCTTCATTGTTGACCCTGTGCTCAGTCCAATGGATGGCTGAGAGCATCCACTTCTGTATTTGTCAGGCACTGGCAGAGCCTCTCAGGAGACAGCTATATCAGGCTCCTGTCAGCAAGCACTTATTGGCATCCACAATAGTGTCTGGGTTTGTTGATTGTATAGGGGATGGATCTCCAGGTGGGGCAGTCTCTGGATTATCATTTCTTCAATCTCTGCTCCACACTTTGTCTCTGTAACTCCTTCCATGGGTATTTTGCTTAGTTGGGAGAACTTTAATGGCTCTATCTATTTCTTTAGGGATTATAGTGCTGTTTAAATGGTTTGGCTGATCTTGATTTAGCTTGGATAAGTGTTTATCTGTCTAGAAAATTGTCCATTTTATTGAGATTTTCCAGTTTTGTGGAATATAGGCTTTTGAAGTAAGATCTAATTATTCTTTGAATTTCTTCAGTATCTGTTGTTCTGTCTCTCTTCATTTCTGATTTTGTTTATTTGGATATTGTCTCTCTGTCTTTTGGTTAGTGTGGCTAAGGGTTTGTCTATCTTGTTGATTTTCTCAAAGAACCAGCTCTTATTTTCATTGATTCTTTTTATTGTTTCCTTTGTTTCTAACTGACTGATTTCAATGCTGATTTTAATTATTTTCTGACTTCCACTCCTCTTTGATGTGTTTGCTTCTTTTTCTAAAGCTTTCAGGTATAGTTTTAAATTGCTGGTATAAGAACTTTCTAATTTCTTTATGGAGTTAGTGCTATAAACTTTCCTCTTAGCATTGTTTTCACTGTGTCCTATAAATTTGGGTATGTTGTACCTTCATTTTCATTGAGTTCTAGAAAGTCTTTAATTTCTTTCTTTATTTCTTCCATGACCCAGAAATCATTGTGTAAAGAGTTGTTCCAATTCCATGACTGTGTGGTTTGATAAGACACAAGGTGTTATTTCAATTTTCTTGTATCTGTTGAGGCTTGCTCTGTGACCAACTATATGATTAATTTTGGAGAAAGCTCTATGAGGTCCTGAGTAGGAGATATATTCATTTGTTTGGGTGAAATATTCTATAGATATCTCTTAGGTCCATTTTCATTCATAATGTCTGTTAGTTTCATTATTTAATCTTTGTCTGGGTGATCCATCAATTGGTGAGAGTGGGGTGTTGAAGTTTCACACTATTAATGTGTGGAGTTTGATGTATGATTTAAGCTTTAGCAATGTTTCTTTTGCACATATGGAAATTATCTTGTGCTTGGGGCATAGATGTTCAAAAGTGAGATATCAGCTTGGCAGATTTTTACTCTGAGTATGAAATACCTTCCTTGTCTGTTTTGATTAGTTTTAGTTGAAAGTCTATTTTATTAGATGGTAGGATGGCTACTCCAGCTTGCTTCTTAGGTCTGTTTTCTTGGAAAACTCTGAGGTAATGTCTACCTTCATTGATGAGCTGTATTTCTTGTATGCAGCAGAATGATAGATCTTGTTTTCCCATACATTCTATTAGTCTGTGTCTTTTTATTGGGGAATTGAGTCCATTGATATTGAGAGATATTAATGACCAGTGATTGTTATTTCCTGTTATATTTGTATTAGTGGTGTTAGCATGTATATGTTTGTGTGTGCCTCCCTTGCTTTTGCTGGTATGGCATTACTTATTTCCTGTGTTTTCTTGGATGTAGTTATCTTCATTGGGTTGGAGTTTTCCTCCTAGTATTTTCTGTAGGGCTATATTTGTGGTTAGATATTGTTTGAATTTGGATTTATCTTGAAAGATCTTGTTTTCTCCATCTATGGTGATTGAGAGATTTTTGCTGGGTATAGTAGTCTAGGTTGACATCTGTGAATTTTTTTTTAGAGGTTGAAAGATATCTGTCTAGGCCTTTCTAGCTTTTAGAGTCTCTGTTGAGAAGTCAGATGTAATTCTGATAGGTCTGCCTTTGTATGTTACTTGACCTTTTCTCCTGCTGATTTTAATATTATTTCTTTGTTCTGTAGATTTTTGTGTTGTGATTATCATGTGGCAGGAGGATTTTCTTTTAGGGTCCAGTCTAATTAGTGTTCGATAAGCTTCTCATATGTTTATACACATCTCTTTTTATATATTGGGAAAGTTTTCTTCTATGATTTTGTTGAAAGTATTTTCTGGGTCTTGGAACTGAAACTTTTCACCTTCTTCTATTTATGCTGTTCTTAGGTTAGATCTTTTCATGGTATGCCAGATTTCCTCTATGTTTTGCGTCAGGAAATTTTTAGCTTTAACATTTTCTTTGACTGATATATAATTTCTTCTATTGTATTTTTTTCTATTGTATTTTCTATGCCTGAGATTCTCACTTCTATCTCCTGTATTTGGTTGGTTATGCTTGCATTTGCTGTTTGTGTTCACTTCCCTAGATATTCCATCTCCAGGATTCCCTTAATTTATGTTTTCTTTATTACTTTTATTTCCACCTTCACATCTTGCACAGTTTTATTTAATTCCTTCACCTATTTAATTGTATTTTCCTGCATATTATTAAGAGATTTATTTGTTTCCTTTTTAAAGACCTCTACCTGTTAGATTGTATTTTCTTGGTGCTCTTTATTATCTCTATATTTAAAGAATATATTTTTGTATTCATCATAGAGTCAGGTTATGCTTTATTCTAAAAACTGAAAACTTTGTAGTAGTTAATTTAGATATTCTGACTGTATTTAATATGGTTATTTCATCATCATATATTAAAGGTAACTTCTGTGTTTAGAAATTTCTGTGTTTTCAGTACTCACAAGTTGTTGCTCTTTTTCTTATTATTTGTCATAGTAAGAAAACTTACTTTTTCTTTGTTCTTCTGTATATGACATATAATCATCGTTTAAAAACCTTTTTATTGATATTTTGTGAATTTCACATCATTCATCTCAGTCTAACTTACCTCCCCATCCCTTCGTATCTGCCCTCTGCTCTTGCAACACCACTACACACAAAATAAAAAATAAAAATCAACAAGACAAAAAGAATTTCCTCATGGAAACTGCAGTGTGTCACAATGTGTCACACAGTATATATAGCCTTTTGTCCAAACTAATGTTCATTGCAATGAGTCATTGGTCTCATTTGAGGCCTCTGGCTTCTGTTACACTATCAATACTGGACTTTCTCTGGGACTCCTCTCAGATATCCTGTTGTTAACCTGTGTAACGGATGTGTATAACCAATCCCCAACAGCAGTTTATAGATGGGGTAGATGTTGGGGTGGGCCAACGTAAAGCCCTGGATCTGGGTAGTTAGGCTGTCCACACTACCAGGGACAGCTCTCCAGCACCATCCTCCTTGGCTCACTCAAGAAGGGGTGGTGCCATTTCTCCTGCTTTCATGACCTCAGGGCCGGCTTTCCTGCCTGTCAGATGTGGCAAGGGGCCAGGGATTGGGAGGGCATCTTTCCTTTGCCCATACCACTGCACAGCAGATAGGCAAGAGGGAGATTCAGCTCTTCCATGTTCATATCCTCCAAGTCAGTTCACCTGTATGTCTGCCAGCAGGGCCAGATTTACTGTGCTGCCCAGGCTAGATTCCAGGCTGCTGCCCAGATCAAGAACATCACCATGGCCTTTGGTATGGGTCACTGATATCAATTTAAGCCCTCTGCTGCTGCATGACCACAGATCCAGACATGGGCTTCACCATGGCCTCAGATGGCAGGGCAGGCTACGCACATCAGACTCTTCCTCACTACCAGTTCTGCCTTTCCTCATAGTGCTCAGACCATTCTGCTTCTCTTTCTCTCCCATCTCTCCACCACATACATTGTAGTGGCTGCTGATGTGGATGGGCCACACAGTGGGTGGGCCTCTGGGTATCTTCTTGCATCATAATAATCTTAAGTTACTTGATTATGTTGTTGCTCAACTTAGGTTCTCCCACGTTGAGTTCTAACCAGGCCTGATCTTTTTAGCTTCTGAGACCAGACACGTTCGAGTGCATTGAGGGTACTATGGCAGTAGACTGGACTGAATTCATGCTATAGGAGACATGTTCTAACAGGAGGAATTGTTAAAGCATCATCTACTTACTCTGAAAACTCAAGGAGCTGACAGATCAAAGAAAGGTTCTGTCAAGACAAGCTTGGTGAATAAATGATTTTATGGACATCTCTATTAATCAAAAGTTCTACCTCTAGTTAATTTTGGTATCTGTACACCTTAGCATCTCTAAGATTTGTATAGGTAGACAGGGAAAACTGGTGATTAGATTTCCAGGACAGCACCTTGTGACCTTTCCCAGGGGAGCATGCCAACAACAGGATTACTGTTACCATAGATCTAGCTCTATGCTCTATCACTATGCTTAGTTCATTGTCATTACGGTAGACCAAGCTCTCCTATGGGCCATTGAAGCCATTGTGCTTCTGGGTAGCAATAGATGGATCAAGCCTATACTAGAGGAGGCCATATTGCTTTCTCTCACATGGCATCTCCATTACAGCAATTGTGATGGGATTCAGAGGCTAAGTAGTGGCCTTTACCATCTCATTGGGTTAGGTGAGGATTTTATTCAAGAAGCAAAGCATATTTTAGATAAATAAAATATTTTCACAGAGGATATTGAGTTTTGGGGTATTACTATCCTTCAGGTATTAAAGTATATGACAGGCTTGATGCCTTCTGGGTAGACAGCAATGGGCTCATTCTTTCTACTGACTAAATAATTAAAAAGAAGAGAAGACATGATACTGGAAATTGTAAGGAATTTGTGTATAGCTATTATATAATATCAAGAAAGTTAGGGTCCCTTCTTGGGTTCTAAGTGTTATAAATATGTTAGTTTAAGAAATAACTCATGAGGAAGTAAAATGACAAATTATTACAGATGAAAGGAAAAGTCTGGGGTTCAGGCAAGCAGTAAATCTTGCAGCTTCTCAGAGTAAAAGAATGGAGAAAAGAAGGCAGTACAAGAAATCATTCTGTCTAAAATAAAACAAGTAAGCAAGAAAGCAAATAAACAACCATGGAAGTCATCCACATGGCTGGGGGATTGCTTTAGAAAAGAAAGAAAGAAGGCCTAATGTGTTAGGGAATTTTAAAAAATCCAGGGTAAGCAAGCTATAAATCTGGCAACTGACTTGGAGGAAAGGGATGAAAAAAAGAAGGGGGAAACCATGTTTGAAAATCACCCTGAAGGAGGGTCTGTCACATGCAACAGGGGTCGGGAGCAGAGTGTGAGAGAGAGTGAGGAAACAGTGTTAGGGAACTCAAGGGCAAACTCATGCTCTGTTCAGCATCTGAAAAGACATAGTCCTGTCCTTCCTAGTTAGGACTTAGGAAAGCTGGCAGACACAGCCAAGTCTCATGGCATCCCCCATAGACTGTACAAGTGGGAGGGCGGTCCTAGAAAGGAAAAGTACATTATCTTAAGGCTAACCCACCTTTTTAAGGTTGACACCTCCACCTGCCCTCCTCCAACTCCCCCATCCCCACTCAGTCTGGTCCTTGACATCTTGCCCACTCAAGGGAGGCAACAAGGGCATGGCTCTACTTAGAGGTAAACTTCATTTTTACTGTAATTGGCTTTGTTTGGACTATGAATTTGAAGGCACCTCCAACCATTCCAGGACAGTGCATCCAGGGTGCAGAGCTGAGGAGAAGAGGCAGGTTAATTTCTGATCCATCTCTCACTGATTAGGGCTAACTCCGATCCCTTGGTCTCATGTCTTCTATCTTATGAACACAACCAAGTAATTAAAAACCAATGTGCAAATGGTTTCCTCTAACCAGAACGAAGAGTGATTGCTCACCCCAGAGGCTTGTGCACTGGGGTCTTGGTACCAGCTGATGGGCTTTTATGAAGTGGTTAGATACTGAGAACATGTCCTTGTCTCTACATTTAAGTATGTCATATTGGGAGTTGAAGACCTATTTTTAATCATAGATCTAGGAGGAACCTGAGCATTTGGAAGGAATGGCTAAAGCTCTTGCACCGCTAATGCAGCCTCTCCCACACTGTGCTGGCCATGCCTCATGCTAGTTTGTAGGGTAGAGATTCCTAGTGAGGCAATCCCAGCAGTGCTCCCAGAGGTTGCTTGGGACTTGGTTCATGGCTGTGACCAACAAATTGTGATTAACTACATGGATGGCTGAACCACAGGCTGACATCATGTGCACTGGGGCACAAGATTGGATGTATACATGGCGGTGATTGTTGGTAGTGTGGAGAATGTGAAGTAGACAGAAGCAGGGAAGGGCTGGAGGAAGATGGTGGACCAATATACCAGTCCTTATTCTTTTGAACAGCTCAGTAAGATGTGATTGGGCCTCTGGATCCAGGAAGACAAAGAAGGCATGAATCTGATTACTGAGACAAGGGGAGCTTATGT
>NW_022196904.1:129542398-129544626 GCF_008632895.1 Mastomys coucha
ATTGTGGTTTGGGTAGCTAATTGGTTCAAGGTACAAATGTCATCCATCCCCTGATCTGCCTGAGTGCTTCCTCTACCCTCTGCTGCCACTGGTGATATTGGTAGACAGCAAATCCATGGGTAGCAGGGCAGACAAGCTGCTCTTGGGTCACCAGTCCTACAAGTGTGTGTTGCGTTGCCTGAGAGGAGGCTTGGTCATCTCCCCAGCCAGTCCTGCTCAGAAAGCCAGTGTGGATCTGCCTAATTGGTCTCCCAGGGCTTGACTTCTCCCTGTGAGTACTTGTCTCTTCTATAATAGAGGCTACAGGGCACCTGGTCCTCACACAGACATCTTAATGTCCCCTCTGTACTTAGAAATATCACCATTTGCTTTTTAGAAGTTTTTACTTTAATCTGATTCAGTTTTCTAATGAATGCTGAGGGTTAACTCCCTCTGTGTGTTTGCGTGTGTGTGGCACATGCACATGTGTGCACATGTGATTTCTCTGTCTGTCTGTCTGGTCCTGAGAAATAAGTTTCTGGAGAGGACACCTTGGAAGATTCTTGTCATAGGCTTACCCTGTGAGTTTTATATTGACTGTGAATTTACATGTGTTAATTATCAGTGACAAAGATTTTGTAGTATGTTTGGGTTATTGAATTTTACTGTGTGACCAGGTGTATGGGATCACTTAAGCTGGCATTTTCAAGAAAATTCTGTAAGTATCTGAAAAAAATTGAACAATTTAGACAAATCATATCATAATGTCCTCTTGGAGCATCCCTGTAACTCTCTAATTTCTGTGTCTCTCTGCACTTCTCTATCTCCCTCTACCTTTTCCTGTGTCTGTCTGTTTCTCTGTCTTTCTGTATGTTTCTCTGGCTCTATCTCTGTTTTCTAATTTTGTGTCTTGCGGTCTTTGTTCCTCTGTGTCTTCCAGATCTCTCTGTGTCTTTCTTTGCTTCTGTATCTGTCCATCACTGCCCTGTGGGTGGGGTGGGGTAGACAAGGCTCATAGCTACTTCTGTCTTTCCTTACTTTTGCCTAGCCTGCCGTTCTGTCTCTGTGCTTTTGTCTCTGTCCTATCTCTCTGTGTCTTTCTATCCTCACTCTTTTTATTTCTTCCCTTGTACCCTATTGCCAGGGAGCACACTTCATGGTGGATGGGGTCTACTACTTTCTGGGCGCTCCTAAAGAGACACAACCTTGAAATGTTCATTCATCTCTCAGACATTTTCTGAGGCAGATAGGAGTGTTGAGGCCCAAGCCCAAATCAGTAAATTATTTGTACGATGCTTGCTTTATATAGGTGCATGAAAATAATAAAGAGTCTTTCATAAAAAAATAGAATCTAGTGAACTATTTACAAATATAAACCTTGAGCCCCAGTACTTGTAAACTTAAGCAACAGATTATATAGTCTGCCCTTACCTTATCACTTGGAGGTTGGCTCCTATGTATCTTAGCATAGTCAGTTTAAGGCTTTCTAAATTCAGCTGCAGACTTTTAACTATGACACAAACATGTGGATGCATGACTACAGGAGTGAGATAGGGCCAGTCTTGCCTGGTGCGCCCTACTTAAGCATTCTGCTTTAAAGCCTTCAATCCCCCAGCTTCAATAACGCACACGTGAATGACTAGTTTGTATAGGTGAGTACACCAGTCACCTGTGAAGACCATGGTTGATGCTGAGTTATATGGTCAGGTGAGGGATTTATTTTGCCATCTTTCACCATTCTTCCCTGTTCCCACCCACTGTCTGAGTGCGTGAATAGAAGGTAATCATGACTATTCCTGTTACCAGGACACACAGACATTCACTCCATGGAATATTCTTGTTCCTGCTCCATACTCACTGAAGTCTGGGGAAAGAAACCTCCCAGTGAAGAAAGATCCTGCATCTCCAAGGTTTATGAGTGGCTACATTAGTCTCCTAGAAGTCCTGCATCTAGAGTGATGTCTACAGCATTGCCTGGCACAGAGTTCTAACCCATGTAATACTGAGGTTTGGGCTCTAGGTGGGTCTTGCCACATCTGGGTTGGGTTGTTAGCACAAACTGGAACTGGAGCATGTCTTTCATCTTCAGATCCTATTAGAGCTGCTACAGAAAACCCACTGCCACTGGAACCTGAGGTCTTCCCAGATCTGTGATGAATGGGACACTGGTCACTGAATTCCTCATCCTGGGATTCTCAGAAATGCCTCACCTTCGGGTACCACTTCTCCTCAGCTTCCTCTGCCTATAC
>NW_022196904.1:129545312-129547060 GCF_008632895.1 Mastomys coucha
CCCACCTTGAACCCCCTCATCTACACTCTGAGGAACAAGGATGTCAAAGTTGCACTCCGGAGACTTCTGCCCTGCTGCTGAGCCTGTGCCAGCACTACTGCCTTCAGCCCCGCTGGACTGGGGGATCGCAGGTTTGGTAGAGGTCTCTGTTCCTTTTTTCTGAGGTCACACCCAGTTGAACCCTAAGGGACAACTGTTGGACTGCTGTACTTCACAGGGAAGCTCTGGGACCATGTGGCTATTAAGCACATCCCCAGAAATCATCAAATGTGGGTGTGGTGTATTCCTAGCCCTCTGCTTGTAGCAATCATAGGAGCCAGGAGCTCTGTGTGGATAGGCACTGTTTGTGCCCATATTGTCATTTTATCCACAAAGGCTACTCAGTCTTGGTTTTGGCTGGCATGTAGGTAGGAGACCTGGGGATGTAAAGTAGTCTGGAGGTTTTAGGACAATAGTTCTGTTTTGTAAGTAGAATATCTTAAAAAAAAAAAAAAAGATTCTTTCCACTTTTTAGTACCTTTGAAAGAGATTTCTGGTGCTATCTCTTGCCATGATGTGGGCATGTGTGATGAGATAAGGCCCACCTTTGCCTTCCATGTTGTCCACTCTGAGTGAACAATGCTCATGAGCAGCTTCCCTGGCATAACTGGCTCTCACCCAGGAGGGTGTCAGCAGAAGTTTGCTAGATGCCTGAGAGTTCTTGGTGCCAGGGCCTTATAATTCCCACCGTGAAGTAATGCAGTAGGGCTGCTGTGTGCTTGGGGCCATGTTGTTTCTGAGGATGTGGCCAGAAAGGAACTTTGAGAGGGGACAGGGCTGCTGTCCCTCCGGAGCTGTTCACTTCTTCAGAAACCTATAATGTTCTATCCAAATCCTTACTTATGGACTGGGATGTCTCAGGTCTATATGCTAAACTCTGGTGGCCTGTTGATCTCTCTTCCTCTTCCAGGTTGACCCCTGTTCCTTTCAATGTTGATTTTTATTCCTCTTTCAATAATAATTTAATTAACTAGTTACTTTTTGTATTTTTTGAAATTTTGTTTTAAATTTCATGTATGTATACAATATTTCTATCAATCTGCGCTCATCTCTTTAGCCTTTTCTATACCATCTTCAGCTTCATGGCATTGCTTTCCTTATTTTTATCGTCATTATATAGATGTGAATAAATATATAAATACAACTTGTTGTGCATTAATGTTTCTGATATTTATATGTATTAAGAGCTGATCACTTAGTATTGGACAACCAATCAGGGGGCCAGACCATGGTAAAGACTGATTCTCTTTCCCAGCAGTCACTAATTGCCTGTGACTCCTCAGATTTCCACCGTTCATGTTAGTGTGTCAACTGGAGTTGTTATTGCTCAGGTCTTGTTTAAATAACCATATTTGTGGGGTTTAAGACACAATATTACAGCAGACATCTTCATCCTCTGGGTCATAACGTTTCATTCCTTCTTCCCTGATGTTCCTCGAGATGTAGGTGTGGGATGGGGAACAGCAACCATTACAACTGAGTGCCTCACAGGCAATTGTTCTGTGTACTTTGATCAGTTGTGGCTTAGGTAATAGTCTGTCTCTGCTACAAGAGCATCTTCAATACGGGGTAAGAGCTGCACTTATCTGTGGGCATAAAATTGATTATGAAGAGCCGGGCAGTAGTGGCACATGCCTTTAGTCCCAGCACTTGGGAGGCAGAGGCAGGCAGATTTCTGAGGTCGAGGCCAGCCTGGTCTACAGAGTGAG
>NW_022196904.1:129547168-129550577 GCF_008632895.1 Mastomys coucha
AAAAAAAAAAATGATTATGAAGAATACAGTTAGACTTGATATTAGTTTTGGAAAACAGCAGAAATAGGTTCTATCCTAGTGTCTGTGACTTGTTCACCACAGGTGGTTGGCTAGGCTTACACTGCCAAGCAAGAACTATGCACTAATGAGAGCGCCTGATGTCCAGTTACACAGCTGTTGGATATGGCCGAGATATAAGTGCTACTGTTGTAACTTTAGGATTCACATGTCATGCTGCTCTTTGTTTTGATTCACTGGTATCACAGTGGGAAAGACATTGATTGCTTTTCTTCTTTGTCAGTCCATATATCACCTTCTGGTATGATGAAAATTAGTCCTCAGGAAGGAGGTTTCTGTGTCAGATACAGTTGGATCCCTCCAGATCCTGTGTCTGAACTGTATGTTTCAGCAATATGAACTTACCCTCAAATTCTGGCTGGCAACCAGGGCAATAGGAATAGCCTATACTATTTTGGGAGAGGCCTGTACTCTACTTGCCAACTACTCAAAAGGAGGCTTCTTACACATGGTACTGAAGTTTTTGTTAGATAATCATTTCCTTATTTTTTTCCCATGAAAAGGATCTCCTTTATTTCCAGACCTTGGCTCTGCTGCAGGGCTGCCAACCAATCCAAATTTCTGAAAAATAATTTCCATTTAATATGAAACCCACCTAGAATGTCCACCATGGTGTATGAGTGTTTGACAACAGGCTTGTATTTCCTTACAAAAGTTCAGCTCAATACCATAAATCATTTACTGAATCTACTTCCTAGAATTAGTAATCAAAACTTCAGCTTCATAAACACAGCTGCACTTGGCAAACAAACTTAATAAGACAAAAAAAAATCTATTTATTCACTTTCCAGAATATATTTATAAATTAACTTTGCATTTGAATAGTTAGGATTAAATTGATACAACAACCACTGTCTTAAACTTGGGCCTTATTTCTCTGAGGTAGCAAACCTTGTAAAAAGACAAAACCTCATAGGAGATATAGTCCTGAGGTGGGTTGCTCTGAATTCCATATAGTATAATGATAATGAGAAGGTAATTTAGGGAAGTGTTTACTAGGAAGATGTATGATCTTAGATAATCATTTCCTTTTGGGAGGACATTATCATCAAAAGAGGTCTAACTTCATTTAAAATATATATCAAGTAGACAGCTTCAAATATCCTAAGTGATCTTTGTCCCTCCTCCCTGACTCTACTTAGGCAATACTCTCCCTGTCCCCTGATTTTGTTTATTCTCTCCATGCAGATTACAAGCTTTTGTTAGCAAGACAATGTCTTGTTTTTATTTCTGCTCTAGGCACAGGGCAGGTACCAGCAAATGTCAGCAGGCTGCCAAGCAAACAGAGGACATAGTCATTGCATCCACCAATTAGATCATTACACATAAATTTGGAAGAGCCAGCCAGATAATTGAAGGAACGATTCATTATTTTTCTCTAATCTGAATTAAGTACCAGTTCTTGGGAAAAGTATGAAGGCATTTTTGGATGGTACGGAGTGGAAGAATGTGAGATTAGATCTTGGATCCTCAGAAATTTGTGCAACACAGTTATGGGTACTTTGTCCATGGAGACTTGGTGAGACTAGTCTGGTGGCACTCTAGAGTTTAGATTTATTTTATTTCCTCATTAATTTATTTATTCACTTTACCTCCTGATAACAGATCCCCTCTCTCCTCTCTTCTAAACCCAACCTTCACACTCCTCTTCATTCCCCTATTTCCCCAGAGAAGGGGAGGCCTCCCATAGGTAATAGCCCACCCTGGTACATCAAGTCTCAGCAGGACTAAGTCCATCTTCTCCCACTGAGGCCAGACAAGGCAGCCCAGTTATGGGAAAGGAATCCAAAAGCAGGCAACAGAGTCAGAGAGAGTGCCTCTCTCCCCACCCCACCCCCTGCTCAAATTATTAGGGGACCGACATGAAAAATTGACTACACATATTGTACATCTATGTAGAGGGCCTATGTCCATCCCTCTTTGGTATGCTCTTTGATTGGTGGTTGGGTTTCAGTGAGCCCCCATGGACCCAGGTTAGTTTACTCTGTAGGTTTTCTAATGGTGTCCTTGGTCTCTCTGGCTACCTTAATCCTTCCTCCCACTCTTCCACAAGACTCCCTGAGCTCTGCCTAATGTTTGTGGGTCTCTGCATCTGTTTCCATCAGCTACTGGATGAAACCTCTCAGAAGACAGTTATGTTTGGTTCCTGACTGCAAGCATAGCAGAGCATCATTAATGGTGTCAAGAGTTCTCTCTCTCTCTCTCTCTCTCTCTCTCACACACACACACACACACACACACACACACACACACACACATACCTCCAGCATCAAAATAAAAGGCACTAACAATCATTGGCCTTTAATATCTCTCAACATCAATGGTCACAATTTCCCAATAAAAAGACACAGACTAAGAGAGTAGATACATAAACAGGATCCATCATTTTGGTGTATGTAAGAAACACACTTCAGACAGAAAGATAAACACTACCTCCAAAAAGGGCTGGAAAAAGGTTTTCCAAGCAAACAGACTCCAGAAACAAGCTATAGTAGCCATTCTGAGATCTAATAAAATAGGTTTTCAACCAAAAATAATCTAAAATGATGTGGAAGGATACTTCATAGTCATGAAAGGAAAAATCCACCAAGAGGATGTCTAAATTCTGAATATCTATGTCCCAAATGCAAGGGCACCTACATTCATAAAAGGAAGCTTACTAAAACCTAACTCACAAACTGAACTCCACACATTAATAGTGGGAGATTTTAACACTCCGTCTTCACCAATGGGCAGATCATCAAGACAGAAACTAAACAGAGAAACAATAAAACGAACAGGGTGTGATGATTTGTATATGCTTGGGCTAGGGAGTGGCACTATTAGGAGGTGTGACCTTGTTGGAGTAGGTGTGTCACTGTGGGTGTGGGCTTTAAGACATTATCCTAGCTGCCTGGAAGTCAGTGTTCTACTAGGAAGCTTCAGATAAAGATGTAGAACTCTCAGCTCTCCCTGCACCATGTCTGCCTGGATGCTGTCATGCTCCAACCTTGATGATACTGGACTGAATCTCTGAATCTGTAAGCCAGCCCCAATTAAATGTTGTTTTTATAATATTTGCCTTGGTCATGGTGTCTGTTCACAGCAGTAAAACCCTAACTGAGACAGGGGATTTTTTTTTTTTTTTGATATTTTCTTTATTTACATGTAACTTTCTCCATTCCCGGTTTCCCCTCCAAAAAACAAACAAACAAACAAAAACAAATCCCTGTTGCCTCCCACCTCCCCATGCCTGTCACCCCCGCCCTCTCCTACTTTCTGGACCTGGCATTCCCTTACACTGGGGCACAGAACCTTCACAAGGCCGAGGCCCTCTCCTCCTATTGCTGAT
>NW_022196904.1:129551944-129556717 GCF_008632895.1 Mastomys coucha
TCAGATATAGGGTTGGTAAAGATCTTTTCCCAATTTGTTGGTTGCCGTTTTGTCCTATTCACAGTGTAAGACAGGGGATTTTTAATCAAATGGACTTAACAGATATCTATAGAATCTTTCACTCAAACACAAAAGAATATACATTCTCAGCACCACATAGAACCTTTCCCAAAGTTTACTGTATACAGTCTGTTACAAAGAAAGCCTCAACAGATACAAGAAGATTGAAATAATTCCTTGCATCTTATCAGATCTCCATGGATGAAAGCTAGACTTCAACAACAACAAAAACATCAGAAAGCCTACATATTCATGGAAACTGAACAACTCTCTACTCAAGAACCACTGGGTCAGAGAAGAAAGGAAGGAAGGAAGGAAGGAAGAAGAAAAAGAAGGAAGGAAGGAAAAAAGGAAGAGAGATTGAGACTTTCTAGAATTCAATGAAATTGAAGGCACAGCACACCCAAACTTAGGGGACACAATGCTAAGAGGAAATTTCATAGCACTAAGTGCCTTTGTAAAGAAATTGAAGAAATCTCATACTAGTAACTTAACAGCACACCTGAAAGCTCTAGAACAAAATGAAGCAAACAGACCCAAGAGGAGTAGAAAGCAGGAAATATTCAAACTCAGGGCTGAAATAAATCAATTAGAAACAAGAAAAACAATAGAAAGAATCAACAAATCAAGAGCTTGTTTTTGAGAAAATCAACAAGTTAGTCAAACCCTTGGCCAAACTAAATAAAGGTCAGAGAGAATATCCAAATTGGTAATGAAAAGGGAAACTTAATGGCAGACACTGAGGAAATCATCAGGTGGTAGAAATTTGTTCTCATTTGATCTCGCTCAGCAGTTATGGATGGGTGTTGCACAGGCAAGCAGTTTAACTGAAGTCAAGAAAACTTAGTTGATGAATCCTCACCTTGTATTTCTAGAATAGAGTTGGATAATTTTCCACGGGGCTTCCCACCAACAAGATCAAATTCTAGTCAAACCTAAATGGCCTTAGCAAAAATATAAGATTGAGGATCTTCTGCATTGCCATGCATCTTGACTTGTCACATTCCCCACTGGTGCTATGGGGCATGAGTCAAACTGTTGACTCATCCCGTTCTGGGGTATAGGCCATTTATGTAGCAGCTCTAATAGGATCTGAAGATGAAAGACATGCTCCAGTTCCAGTTTGTGCTAACAACCCAACCCAGATGTGACAAGACCCACCTAGAGCCCAAACTCTTACTTCAAAAACTTGTGTTCCACAAAATTGGAAAAGCTAAATGAAATAGATGGTTTTCTGGATAGATTTTACTCACCAAAGTTAAATCAAGATTAAGTAAGCAATCTAAGGAGACCTATAATGCCTAAGGAAATAGAAGCAGTCATCAAAAGTCTCCTGACCAAAAAAAGCTCAGGTCCAGATGGTTTTAGTGCAGAATTCTACCAGATCTTCAAAGAAGAGCTAATACTAATACTCCTCAAACTATTCCACAAAATAGAAACAGAAGGGGCATTGCCAAACTCATTCTATCAGGCCACAGTCATCTTGAAACCTAAACCACACAAGGATTTAACAAACAAAAATAATTTCAGACCAATTTCCCTTATGAGTATTGGTGTAAAAATACTCAAATACTGTGTTGGTTTGTTTTTGCTTGGCCCAGGGAGTGGCATTATTTGAAGGTGTGGCCTTGTTGGAGTAAGTGTGTCACTGTGGTTGTGGGCTTTAAGACCTTCATCCCAGCTGCCTGGAAGCCAGTATTCAGCTAGCAGCCTTCAGATAAAGTTGTAGAACTCTCAGGTCCTCCTCTACCATGCCTGCCTAGATGCTGCCATGTTCCCACCTTGATGATAATGGACTGAACCTCTGAACCTGTAAGTCAACCCCCAATTAAATGTTGTCCTCTATAAGACTTGCCTTGGTCATGGTGTCTGTTTACAGGAGTAAAGCCTTAACTAAGACAAATACTCATAAACTGAATCCAAGAACACATCAAAAACATCATTTACCACCATCAAGTAGGCTTCATCCCAGGGATGCAGGGGTGGGTCAATATACAAAGTCAATCAACATAATCTACCCTATAAGCAAACTGAAAGAAAAAAACATGATCATCTCATTAGACACTAAAAAAGCTTTTGATAAAATCCAACACTCTTTCAAGTTAAAAGTCTTGAAGTGATGAGGGATACAAGGCATATGCATAAACATAATAAAGACAGTACACAGCAAGTGAATTGCCAACATTAAAGTAAATGGAAAGAAACTTAAAGCATTTCCACTAAAATTGGAGACAAGGCAAGACTGTCCACTGCCTCTGTATTGCTTATAAAACAGAGAAGTTCTAGTTAGAGCAATAAGACAACTAAGGGAGATCAAAGAGAGACAAATTGGAAAAGAAGTACAGTATCACTATTCTCAGATAATATGATAGTGTACATAAGTGACTCCCAAAGTTCTACCATAGAAATTCTACAGCAGATAAATACTTTTAGCAAAGTAGCTGAATAAAAATATTAAATAAAAAAAAAGACAGTAGCTCTCTTTAAAACAAATGATAAACTGGCTGAGAAAGAAATCAGGGAAACAATACCCTTCACAATAGCCACAAATAATGCAAAACATCTTGGTGTAACTATAACCAAACAAGTCAATGACCTGTATGACAAAGACTTCAAGTCTCAGAAGAAAGAAATTGAGTAAAATACCAGAAAATGGAAAGATTTCCCATTGATAGAATTAGCATAGTGAAAATAGCCATCCTACCAAAAGCAATCTAAAGATTCAATGTAATTCCCATCAAAATTCCAACACAATTGTTTATAGACCTTTAAAGAACAATTCTGAACTTCATATGGAAAAACAACAAACCTAGGATAACCAAAATAATACTGTATAATAAAGAACTTCTGGAGGTATCAGCATCCCTGACCTCAAGCTGTACTACAGAGCAATAGTGACAAAAACTGCATGACATTGTAAAGAAACAAGTTGATCTCTGGAATCAAATCAAAGACCCAGAGGGAAACCCACACACCTACACACACTTGAATTTTGACAAAAAAAAAAAAAACAACCAAAACCATGGGATGAAAAAAAGAAAGCATCTTCAACAGATAGTGCTGATCTAACTGGATATATGCATGGAGAAGAAAGCAAATAGATCCATATTTATCACCCCACACAAAACTCAAGTCCAAGTGAATTAAAGACCGCAACAACAACTACTACTATAACAAAATGGATACACTAAATCTAATAGAAAAATAGCATTTAATAATAGCCTTTAATGAATAGCACAGACACTAAGATGAACAATTTACAAGTGTGACTTCATGAAACTGAAAAGCTTCTGTAAGGCAAAGGACACTTTGAATAGTACCAAATAGCAGCCTCCAGAATGGGATAAGATATTCACCAACCCTACATGCAATATAGGAATAATATCCAAAACATATAAAGAACTCAAGAAGTTAGACACCAATGAAGCGAATAACCAAATTAAAATGTAGGGGACAGAACTAAACAGAGAATTCTCAACAGAGGAATCTTTATTCTCTAATGACTGAGAAGCTCAAGTAACAGCTCATGGTAGTGAGGATGTGGAACAAGAGGAGCATTCCTCCATTGCTCATGGGAGTGCAAACTTAAATGACCACTCTGAAAATCAATCCAGCATTTTCTTAGAAAATTGGGCATACTTCTACCTCAAGACCCAAATATACCACTCCTTGCATATACTCAAAAGACACTCCTTCCTACCAGAAAGATAGTTGCTGTACTATCATCATAGCAGCTTTGTTCAAAATATCCAGAAACTGTAATCAACCCAGATGTCCCTTAACCAAAGAATTGATACCAAAATGTATTGATTATACAATGAAATACCATTCAGCTATTAAAAACAAAGACATCATGAAATTTGTAGGCAAATGGATGGAACTAGAATATATCATCCAGAGTGAAGTAACCCAGACCCAAGAGGACATGCATGGTATATAGTCATTGATAAGTGGACATTAGTTATAAAATATGGGATATCCACACTATTATGCTACCAAATGAGACCCAGAGGATAAGTTTACCATTCAGAATAGGTCACCACTCTAGGCATTCCAAGAGAATAAGCTCCTCTTGTGTGTCTTAGGGAACATCTTGCCCCACTTATATACCCTGGAGAGCACACTTTTAGCATAAACCCCAGGCTGCAATGAGACATTTATCCTTGCCCATCCTGCACATATATCCTTGTTCCATCCTGGCTGATATTGCTAGGGGGAAAGCTATAGGATCACTGGCACTCATAGTGGGTGATCAAAACTTTGGGGGAATTAAGTAAACCAGTAGACTAGGACTTAGGGATATCAGAGACTCCACATCCATATTAGGAAAAAAAGTGGACTCTTTAGCAGCAGTCATTGTGCAAAACTGAAGAGCTTAGATCTTCTCTTGTTAAAACAAAGAGGATTATGTATAGCTTTGGGAGAAACCTGCTGCTTCTATGCCAACCAATGAGAGGTAATTAGGGAAAACCTTACCATTAACAAAAAACAAACAAACAAAAAAACTCAGAGAGCTTCCGGTCCCTCTGGGCTGGTGTCCTGAGTGGACCTTGGGAGCAAGCTCTGCAGCCAGTCCCACAACACCCAGAGGAAGCTCCACTCCCAGGCGCTCTGACACTCTCAGGATTAGAGGTGAAGAGGGCCTAACATCTGTCCCAACACCGGGAGTAACTGGGACCTGTGGGACCAGGCACACAGGAACTCCACCAGCAG
>NW_022196904.1:129557378-129596171 GCF_008632895.1 Mastomys coucha
TCCCAATGTAATGGGCCAGTAAATATCTTCAACAAAATTATAAAAGAAAACTTCCCTAACCTAAAGAAGGAACCTACAGAACTCCAATTAGACTAGACCAGAAAAGAAATTCCTACTGTTATATAATAATAAAAACACCAAATGTACTAAACAAAGAAAGAATTTTAAAAGCAGTAAAGGGAAAAAAGGCAAGTAACATATAAAGGCAGGCCTATCAGAATTACACCAGACTTCTCACCAGAGACTATGAAAGCTAGAAGATCCTGGGCAGATGTCATACAGACTCTACAAGAACACAAATGCCAGCTCAGGCGACTATACCCAGAAAAACTCTCAATTACCATAGATGGAAAAAACAAGATATTCCATGACAAAACAAAATTTACACAATATCTTTCCACAAATCCAGCTCTACAAAGGATAATAGATGGAAACATCAACATAAAGAGCAAAACTGCACCCTAGAAGAAGCAAGAAAGTAATCTTTCAACAAATCCACACAAACCTAATTCCACCTCTTACAACAAAAACAACAGGAAGTGACAATTACCTTTTCTTAATATCTTAATATGAAAATTAATATTACCAACATATCCTAAGCGATTGAAATCCAAAAATATGAGGAATTAGAAATTTGTTGATTGTCATCCAATGGTCTCTCTAATATGGTAATTAGAGAAATAGGTCCAATATTGTACAATCTATATATACATTCAGCTTGTTTGTGACAGTGTCTGGCTGTGTACAACATAAGGGTCTTCAAATCTTGCTTCTTCTATCTTTGCCTCTCTATTAGTAGTATTGTTTATTTCATGTTTTTACACTATACTATGGTTTTCAGAACAGCTTATATATTTCAAAAGTATTTATATACCCAAGGAAGACATAGACAATTAACTTGGGAGGTGGCTTGTAGGAAAGAGAACAACAAAGAGTGAGACTGAGTGCTTTGCTTGACATTTGTAGCTCTTGTATCAAATTTGAAAAAGAGGACTTTACAAGTTACTCTTTCTCTGAGATGAATGCGTTTCCAGATTATCACAGCCAATGAACCAGATTCTTAACCACACCTAATGTCTGTGCCACCCTCCAAGCAGAACCATTGTTCATTGTAACGGTTGGTGAATGACTTTATGGATAGACCATCTTAATACACACATCATTTCTTAAATGAATGTAACCTGTTCTCTGTGGCCTGAGAAGAAAGTCACTCACTCAAGTCAAGTAGTTTTGACCATAGCAGGAAGTCTGTATCCAAAAATCGAACCTACAATTCATTCCTTGGCGCTGCAGAACTGTCAACTCTCAGCTTAGCTACAATGGAGGTAAAATCCTTCGGTGATTTGAGGGTCATTGAAGTACAGCCTTATTACATTGAAATTCTATGTCTAAAAATTGTTCTTATTTTGGGCTTGTACCACAGAAAGAGTCAAAATTTTAAACTCTACTAAATACAAAACAACAAAAGACTTTATATATTTATGTTCATTTAAGAAAATACTAGTAGTGGTGTATTATTTTGAAATATACAGTTAATATGTTTGGACTTATCTGAAATTTATAATGAGAAAAATATATGTATTTTCAGTATTGCTGTAGACAAGCATCTACATAACACTGTTAAATTGATTGTTGTTTTATATCAAACAACTTTTATAATACTCATTTTTATTGTTATAATATTTCATAAATTTTAAGGAATATGACAAAAAAAGATATTGTAGGTATTGAAGAGAGGGTCTCTGGGAGGAGTTGGGGTACAAAAGGGAAACAAGAATGCAATTTAATTCTATTTACTTAAAATATGTTTTTAAATGTTAACAAATTCAGACAAATTGAAATCATGTAACTTTTCTCATCATAATGCAATAAAAGTTAAAAAAAAACTCAGAGAAAGGGAAGAAAGTGAGTATAGATATCAAATAATTATCAATCTCTGTTTACTTAGTTCTCATGGCTGACCACCATACTCTCCGCATCAGCCTGACCACTGATTCTTATCGTGATCAAGCTAACAGTGGGATCCTGTATCCTCAACTGCATGGCTAACCACATAAAACAGAGAGTAAACTCAGATAAGCTATTGACCCTTGCGACCTATGGCCTACACCCCAGAACGGGATGAGTCAACAATTTGACTCATGCCCCATAGCACCAGTGGGCAATGTGACAAGTCAAGATGCATGGCAATGCAGAAGATCCTCGATCTTATATTTTTGCTAAGGCCATTTAGGTTTGACTAGAATTTGATCTTGTTGGTGGGAAGCTCCGTGGAAAATTATCCAACTCTATTCTAGAAATACAAGGTAAGGATGAATCAACTAAGTTATCTTGGCTTCGGTTAAACTGCTTGCCTGTGCAACACCCATCCATAACTGCTGAGCAAGATATCAGGATGTGGTATTTTTGCCTTCAAGTACCCCTTATTCTAAACACTCTATGCTACACTTGGGTCCCAAATACCTGAATGTAGTCATAGCCAGCTGGAATAAAAACTTTTAACTGGCTATACACTGTGTCTGAATGGTCATCTCCGGTGGGCTCCTTAAAACAAAGAAAGTGTGAGAACCTAAATGGAAAGATGATTCTATTTGAAGTTCCATGGCTAGTGCATTTAGGAGTAGCTAGTCTTTTATAGCAACAGTATGATGCTATACCCCATAGTTCCTGAGGGGCCAAGGCTTGCAACAGGGAAGCCAGATATCTTGGGTGGATTCTGACCCCTTCTAGCTCACACTGGTATTCAATCCTTGTCTGACAAGGGCAGGATGCACTGAGTATGATGTAGTGCTCCCCCACCCCCGACTTTGCTATCCCAGCCCCAAATGCAGGCAGTGATGACCCATGAAGTTGGAGAAATTTGACACCCTTTCCTGGTGAACTTTAGCTAATAAATACCTGACTCTTTGCCCTTCCCTGTTCTTTCCAGCTGAGATTTGGATGGGAAGAAGGGAAATCCTGCTGGGAACGTGCCTGGCTTCCTGCCACAGGAAGCAGAAACTCAGCAAGACATCTGTGCCCTTTCCATCTGCCCTTGGGACCCAGCTCCTTACCACCTCCTCTTTCTGTTGTAGACTTGATAATAGTTGCAAAGCCACCTCAGCCAGAACCCTGGAGCAGGCATCCCAGGGGCCATTAGCTGCCTTGGGTTGCATCATACAGCCAAAGCTATCTAGATTTAAGACAGAATTACTTGAACCAAACAGACATCTCTGTACTCCTCAGGACTAAGACATCCCTGCAGTCCAAATGGTGTGGTAAGGACATGACCTAGCTGTCCTTCCTTTAGAGGGTCCAGATGCATCTCTCTAGACAGAAATAACCAACCCTATGCCAGTCTTAGACACTCGTCTGGAAAATATTGCTAGTTTCAAAAACCCTTAATGTTTATTGCTGCTTAAGCTGGCTGTGTCTTTTCTTTTCTGTCAGCTGTTAAATCAGGAGAGTCTTTTATTGAGTCTGGGATGTATTAGGGCCACAGGGTGTCCAATATCAAAAGAACAAAGATGTGTTTCTGTGGATGTTTCTGTGTCCACAAAAGAGGAAGAGCAGGTCCAAGAGCTATCACAGAGAAGAGAGATGAAGGGCTGGAGGGCTGGAGAAATGGGTAATAACGCAGTCACATCCTCCCCTCTCTCTGCCAGGTCCCGTTCCACAGGTTACTTTGTTGAACACCCAACCTCATGCCTGTGGCCATACAGGTAGGTTTCTTATGACTTTTCTAGACATTTGAAATGAAGACATTTTCTCCCCATATAAATGGTTCATGTGTCTTGCTCACAGTTACACAAAGACATGGTGAATATGTGCTATGTGATTAGGGAACAAGTAGTGTTCAGTCTCCCAAACGGGAGGTGAACAGGTGATGGAGAGTGATGGGGATACAACCAACCAACAGTTCCTGCACCCAGCTCCTTTGCTACTCTGGGGTACCTGTGCACTATGGACATTTCATCCTGATCCCAGTAGGAACAGCATGCAGAGGTCACTTCACTTTCCACAGGAGGAATGACCCTGGACTTCATTCTTTTCTTATCTTTCCAGTCAGCTTAGACAGTACAGACAGAAAACTGATCCTCATCCCTCTGCACAGGTGACTGTAAGGCAAGTATTCTAGGTAAGTGTGGGACTAGGAGCATATCTTCAGGGCAGTCCACATGGTAGTTCATCTCTCAGATACATCCTGACACAGGGGCATTCTCAGTTGCTGCTGGCCTCAAAGACACATTAAGTAGAGGGATGAACAGGCTTGGGTGGATTTCAGTGGCCAAAAAAAATAGAGAAGTCCAAACCAAATTGCACTTTAGATCAGTAAAAAATACTATTTAGAGCCAGGATTTCCTAGTCAGGAATTGAGACATATTTTTGTAAGGGTACTCTTGTTTATCTCAGTTTCCTGTATTTTGTCTGCTAAATCTGACAACTGGGTCTGTTATCCTTGGTGTTCAGGGACATTGTGTGCACACCCTAGCCACTGCCCAGTGACTAGTAGAGCTCTTTGTGAAACAGAGAAACTACCGGTTGTATACAGGCTGATCTGAGGCCCTATGAAAACATGGAATGAAGATCAACCTTAGGAGAGGACCTGTCAGCCCAGTTTATACCATCATTACATTGAGCTTAGTTTGCCAGGTGGAAGATGGGAACAGAGCCAGCATAGCATAGACATCCACACCCCTCTCTCTGCAAACCCCTCTGGAGCACTGTGGGATGGAGTAGTGGGGGTGGAGCATATTGTATTGGGAGTGCCAGTAAATGACTCTCCTGGCCTATTTTCAGTTTTAGAACATTTTACTCTGGAAACATGTAAAATGATTTACTGTGAAACCTCAAATATCATTTCATGCTAGATTAGAGAACTGAATGAGAGCAGCCTGGTCATACCCTGCTCTCCATGTGACAGGCCACACTGGAAAGTCCTGTTGCCTGTCCCTGTCAATCTGCCCTTACAATATGACTCTTAACCCACACTCAATGACCAATCTTTCAATACACCCTAAGTGGCAGAGTCTTGTAGTAGGAAGTGGCAAATGAGCTCTACACACATAGCATAGCTGGCCTCAATCTGGGTCACCACCATATCCTGTCTTCTTAACAGAGGCCTGCCTTCTCAACATTCAGGGTTCTGTGGGTTCCAGATGCTTGCTGGACAGTGACTGGCAATACAAAGTCCTGTGAGGACTGTTTCGGTCCCCTAAATGGAACTCTGGGAAACCTTACAGGAGCTGGGTTTGGGAACAGCTGAGTTGTTGCTCAAGGTGTTGACTCACCTGAGACATCCTGGGTCCCTCAGGAAATCCTGATTTCCCTTTCGTGTTGTGTGTAAGTCTAATTCTGTTCCTTGGCTTCATGTCCTGGTTAGAATAGAGTTCCAAGAAAGGAAATTCTAGGTTCATTGTTGTCACCTAAATGAGGAGTCACATGTCACAGAAACCACACTTGGTCCTATCTCTGGAGAATCTGTCACTGCTTTAAAGTTTTCCATGTCATACCCCATACTGTGGGACCAACAGCTGGCAATAGAGTAACCCCTTCTCACTGTTCTTGCATCCTTCACAGTGCCATTGATGATAAACCATGTCTTTTCACACTTTCCAGTCAATGTGTCCTGGTTGGCAGACTTAAACATGGCAATCTTTCCCTCAATGTGGGATGAGATGTTGCATGTATAGAATAATGTGCTCAAGGACTTTGTATTAGGGTGAACTCATGGGCACACGCTCATGGAGTGCTCATGTTTATTGGGTCTGTCACTGGCCTGCTCTTTCCTTTAGCCCATGACCCAAGAGAATAAAATTAAATATTCATAGTAGAAACAAATTGCTCATTACACAGAGTTGTTGGCTGAGTTTTAAAACGATTGTTAATTAATCAGAATAAATCTCAGTACTTTTTTTGCCAGAGGCCCAAGCTACAACTCTTATCCTGAATCTAGACAGTGTTTTCCATGGCTCCTGTAAACCAGTCGGTTGTGACCATGTTCATTCTGCAAAGGTTTGTTGATGACCCCTGGATCCAGGATGTTCTCTTCTGCCTCTTCTTTGCCTTGTTCTTGGCAGCCATAGCTGGCAATGGCCTGATTATCGCAACCATCCACAGCAGTTCCAACCTCCACACTCCCATGTACTTCTTCCTAGTCAATCTATCCCTGATGGATGTCATCTGCACTGTGACCGTCTTGCCCAAAGTCCTGCAGAGCCTGGTGGCAGAAAACAGCATATCGTATGGGGGATGCCTCACACAGATGTTCGTCTTTTCCTGGGTCCTGGGCTCTGAGCTTCTGCTTTTCTCTGCCATGGCCTATGACCGCTACCTTGCAATCTGCCGGCCATTGCACTATGGTACCCTCATGAGTGGCAGGGCCTGTGTGGCCCTTGCAATCTTTGTGTGGTTCACTGGAGCTCTCAATTCCTTGGTGCTCACTTGTCTGATGTTGCCACTGTCCTTCTGTGGTCCCAATCTCATCACACACTTCTTCTGTGAGATCCCTTCTGTGTTGATGCTGTCCTGTAGTCCCACCTTTATCAATGACATCATGACTGTCATTACAGACATGTTCCTGACAGGCCTGAACTTCTTATTGACCATGACATCCTATGTCTTCATCATTGCCAGCATCCTGCGCATCCGCTCAGCTGAGGGCAAGAAGCGTGCCTTCTCCACCTGCTCTGCCCACCTGGTTGTGGTCACCCTTTATTATTCCACTGTTCTATATACTTATGTACGGCCAGCCCTAGGAACTGCTGGGCTCCTGGACAAGGTTGTTGCTGTTCTGTACACCACTGTGACCCCATCTCTGAACCCCCTTATCTATACACTGAGAAACAAGGAATTCAAAACATCCTTTAAAAAACTGTTATTTCCCCATTGATGATTTTGACCTTGGAGAAGAGCTCTAGCAGCAGTGGTCAAAAAGCTAAAAAGATAACTCAAGCTTTCTTTTTGTGTCTTCTGACTCGGGAGGGCACAGGCTAAGTTATAGCCTGGGCTGGCTGTCCAAAGTTTGTATGAGGAAAATCATGCTGTCTACCAAATAATACTAGTCTTCTACTCTTTTGAATGTTTTAGATAGCTTTAACCATTCCTATCTTATATGTAGAAATGTATGCTTAGAATTCAATGCTATTAAATGTTAAAATGTTTCTATGACACACTGAATCAGTTCTACTTAAATCTTTAGTGAATTCTCTTTAAAATTTTTTGATCCTCTACAGCAAAGGCCAAGAGTGAATGGTTACAGAGATAAAGAATGAACCCTGCCCACACTTCGTGTAGACATTTGCTGACCTGATTTGACTGTTTTCATTTGTCTTAGTCTTATTTCAGTTTCTCCTGGTACTTAGTTCATCCACCAGATTCAGGGAAGAAAATCCTCATAAATGATCTGAGTTAGGAGCTGAGTCTAGGAGCCTCTAATTCCTATGAGACCTCTGATTTCAGCATCCAAGGATGTGAGACCAGAACCAGACAGTAGCATGGTGGCCTCTTCTCAAACCCCATGTCATTGTAAAGGTTTGCTAAATCATAACTCTAACTTATACCTCAACATCGCTCCTGTCTGGATGAGTTTTATGTGACTTGACCATCATCAAGGGCTACTATTATTCAACACTGAATGTTGTATGTAATGTTAACCTGACATGAGTTCAGTTCCACTGTGATAGGAACTCAGAAATAAATAGCTTACAAGATCTGGTATGAACATACTTTAAGCATTTTGCACACTGTAGTGTTTGGGTGATTATCAGCTCTAAGCTTACATAGTGTTATGAGACTTGTACAGAAGAGATGGCAAAAAAATAGAGTAGGTAAGCAGGATAGAGAAAAACAACAGGTGAGACAGAACCATGTCAATGATTCATGGTTGTGATGATTAATGTTCATGGTTACTTTAACTGGAGTAAGGTCTCCTAGGAAATTGCTGAGAGATACCTCCATGATTATCCATAATCTGTTTCCAATGAGTATTTACTGAGCAGCTGTACTTTGTCTTTAATGTAGGTTGTACCTCCACATGCACTGGGGACAGGAAATCATAGGATAAATGAGTGGAGAAAGTAGTTTAAATTTCTCTGTTCTTAGCTGGTACAAGGTTAAGAAGCATCTCCACCATCCATTCTACTGCTGTGGGGCTTTGCACCCAATGATTCCATAGTGACATGTCACATTTGATTAGTGAGGGAAGGGGAAGGGGTAGCCTCTTGACGACTGAAGAATAGTGCTTGGCCGCATGTAAAGTAGGGATGATATACTGAGAACTGATCATTTACTTACCAATGCTCCTACTGAGAGAGTGGTGTATCATACAGACAGTAGTAACTGATTTAACCAAGAACTTAGGTCAGAGAATCAAAAAGAGCCCCTTAGGACAGGGGCTCTTTTGTGTCCCTTTGGGAAAGCAATATGACTTTTTCTCTAAAGGAAGAGAATGTGTCAGAACTTGGGGTAATGGTGATGTGGACTAAACTTTTATTTGGTGCATATAGATAAGCATGGACTAAGCAAAACAACCAACACAGAACAAAAAGCACATGTGCAGGTTCTAAGTTTGGAGGCATTTTTCTATGATGGCCAAAGCCAAAATCACAAGGCTGGGAAGATATTCTAGGCAACGCAGGTGGGAGATGGGCTTACACTGTCAGAATGGCCTGCATATTTCACCTATAATTGAGAAGGGTACAAGAGTCTCTTCAGAGCAGGCCTGACATTCTTCTTCCTCTGTGTATAGGTAAAGAGGTTCAGAATGTGTCTCAGAACCTAGCACAATTAACTTATTTCTGGATATAGTTGGAAACAGGCACAGAACTTGAGTGAGTAGTACAGAGCCCAATAAGGTGGGATGTCTAAGTATAAGGCCTTCTGGTTCCTCTCAGCTCAGCACATGTGCTGAATGCTGCTGCTGTTTATACAGCCATGGGGCAGCAGAGAAGCAGGAAGTTGATGTCTCTGCAATAGCCATGCACATGAGAGTCGTGATGCTGTTCACACTTGTAGGACTTTAGAAGAGCAGCAATAACAGAAGGATCTCAATCTCATATAAACAGTGGGTGATGACCTTGGATCTACAGAATGACAGCTACCATGTCATCACACCAGCACTGATGGGATCACATGCCTATGCTAGATCTCCACATATATGTGGGTTTATCCTAGAGCTATATATACTGCAAATGAAATCAACTGGCTGTGTAGTGATCATAGACAATGACTATGTGTGCTGGTCTGTGTACTGTACACCATCCAAGGAGATCTGTGGGGCTCTAGCCTGGTCAGAGCAGCCAAAGAGTTTCACTCTCTGAAGGGGAGGGGGAGTCAGATCAAGGTAAGCTGCTGAGTCTCTTCCACAGACTCTGCTGCTCCAGAGGAGTCAATGCAACACAGAAGGATGCTGCTAGGCTCAGCTACAAAAGCTTCAGGAGAGAATTTCTCTTTCTCGAAGTGTTACAGCTCTATATTGTCACAGGCCGGCCAGTCCGGGCCTCCCTCAACCTATGGGGGAACAGGGTCCTAGTCAGGTAGACAAGGCGTTGGTGAAGAAATGACAAACAGAAACAGACACAAGGGAGTGCTGTAACTGAATGCCATTTGTACAAAATAGAAATCAGGCTTATATAGTATACAGGAAACAGGGCAAACTACAGAAATCACATAGGCAGGAGATGGCTACATCAAGGTCAGTAAAATCAAACAGCCAGGTGCAGGGTGGAGGAGCAGTGTTGTCCTTCTTCTTGGGCTAGGTTGTCCTGGAAGCCTCAAGGTAAACTCTCAAGGTCTGTCTGAAGCAAATAGCTGAAGGTCGTATTTTAGCGTTCCTTGGCTATAACATAAATAATTAGTGGGGGAAGCCCTACAACTTCTAACTGGCAGTAAAACAGTTTTTCTTTGTGTGGGACTTCTCTGATAACAAGTGCCTAACTGCTGTCTCTAACTCTTGAGACACCCTGTCTGGTAAGACAGCTTCTTAGTAAAAATTCCAAGCTAATTACAGGTAGGAAATCTATTAGGATTATTGAAGCACTGTGAAGGCCAGGAAATAATATTCAATCTCAGTTTTAGCTATAACGAAATATTTCTTAGGGCACTTTTATGCCTGAATAAAGAAAGTACGCAGATCTCTCCACAGACTTAACAGAGATCAATCTAGAACACCTCTGAGTTAGGAGAATGTCAGTGACTGACTACCTCAGAAGGCTGACTCCCTTTGAAGTGTACGCCTCAGTTCTGTGATCAGGTTTTTAGGCCTGTCCCAGGCACAACTGAAGTAGATGAGTTCTCTGTAACACTATATGACAGATACTGTTAGGTCTTTGATGAAATAACGTGTCTGTGTGTGTGTGGGGGGGTTCCTTGTGGACACTTATCTTACATACATCTTTGGGTGGGTTGGGGTCTAAGAGCAGATGCCTTCTATTAGCTTGGTCTGAGATGTTAGGAATGCCTCATCTGCATGTGGAGGGGCTCTAGGTACTGCCCCTATGTGAGTGACTGTCATAGTCCTGTTGATGGGGTGTCGTGGTCATGTGTTTCAGAACAGGAACCTGGTTGGGAGTAGATGAAATTCCTACCATCCTCAGGTATGAGAGTACTGGGGTTTCTGAATCCACTTGACCTTACCAAGTTTTTGTCTGGGGACACAGTTCTGCTTGCCCCACACATGTGTATCAGCATCTCATAAGATAAGAAGAACCACACAAAAAGAAGAGGTTGGCCATTCTCCCATTGAAATCATGGTGTTTCCTTAGAAATTAGATCAACCAGCATGTTAGGCAGCACAAAGGACATGCAGATAATGACCATGATGGCCAAACTCACAGAAAAAAAAAAAATACAGGGCTATGAAGTCCTGTGCAGGAACTGACCAAAGGAATAATTTCAAGTATTTTCTATGAACATCATGTTATACAGGGATAAGAAGTAAGAGTACACATGGTGGGACTCATGGCTCCAGCTGCATATGTAGCTGAGGATGGCCTAGTCTGTCATCAATGGGAGGAGAGGCCCTTGGTCCTGTGAAGTCTCTATGCCCCAGTGTAGGGAAATGCCAGGGCCAGGAAGTGGAAGAGGGTGAATTGGTGAGCAGGGGGAGGGGGAGGAAATAGTGGGTTCTTTTCAGAGGAGAAACCAGGAAAGGGGATAACATTTGAAATGTAAATAAAGAAAATATCTAATAAAAAAATAAATATGGACAAATTTGCTGTGTGCTTTGAGGACTTGAAAAAAAAAAGAAGTAGCTGGTCAGACAGGTTACTATGACAAAGTACAGACAGTTATAGACAAGGTACTATGAGAAGCGCTGAGGCATGAAGTCAATTACCAGTGTCTGGTTGGGACTCAGTATCAGTATGAACTGTACCCAACACACTATGTCTTCAGGAATCTGAGAACAGATCGTAGATCATGATTTTAAAGTTTGGTTTCCATACTTGGTCATTTGGAAACTTTCCTCCTGTCTGTATATTTCAAATTTGTTTGGTACACAGTCTTGCTAGGTAGTCTAATCTGACTTAACACATATTTCTGCCTCAGACTCACAATTATTATGATTATAGCCATGTATTACGGAAGTAGATCAGGCAAATATTCTGAGGTCATTTTCTAGAGAAGACCCCATGAATGAGGGATGCATGTATACCTCAACATCCAGGCAGTCCCAGTCTTCATGGTAGCCTCCACAATATTAACTTCCATAGTCTCTGGACCAGGTATTTCCAAGTGGATATACGATCCATGCACTCACTCTTAGAGGTTGGGCCCAGATCCATGAACCCAAGCTCCATACTAGTATATCTGATAATATTTGAAAAGAAAGAAGGCCAGCCTTCCTACAGACTCCAGTAGCAAGTCCTGAGCCTATCTGTAATTATACTAGATGAGATAACTGCAGCGAGACACTACAAAGGGAAGCAAGTGGATTCACAGAAATGATTTAGTAACTGCCTGACAAACAATTAAAAATAATCAGCTAAAGTGTGCTCTTTGGGCTAAAAGATAATACACAAAGACTAAGCAAATTTGCAAGCCAATACAAGGATAAAATGTTTTCAAATAGCTATGTAACCCAATAGGGAAAAACAAATTCTTTAGATAATGAATATGCAGACTACTGTCCCACAAACAATCATAAACTTTACCATATAACTCAAGGCAATTAAAGAAGACATGAAGAAAAAGAGAAGAAAAAGACCCCATTGTACTCCAGAGGATAAGAATAAGTACTTGAGTAATGTACAAAAATGCAAACATATGGCTAAATGAAGTGATAAAGATAATTCAGGATATAAAAATGGAATTCAATAAAGAGATAGAAACAATGAAGAGGATACAGCTAAAATGAAGATGAACTAGGAAAAGCAATATTTCAACTAGAGCACTCATGGAAAGCCTTACAAAGAGCGAATCAAGCATAGGATTGAGTATCAGGACTCAAAAATAAAGTAAAGGAGATAGAAAATTAGCAAAGACAATACGAACTTTTGAAAAAGCCGAAGAAAGGAATATAGAGGAAATGGAGACAGTCATTAATGACAACACAATCTAGTTATCAGCATAGATAAGGGAGAAGAATGCCAGGATAGTGATGTGGACTATATCTTTAACAACATCTTAGGCAAAAAATGTCATTAAAACAAATAAAAAGAACATACCCATAAAAATGCAAGAACAGACAACTCCATCTAGACAAGCCCCCCAAAAAGAAACACACACTTGGCATATCATAGTCAAAATGTACAACACAAAAAAATATTGAAAGTTTCAAAAGAAAAATCACAAATCACATAAAGGAAAACCAGTTAGAAGAGCACCTGACTTCTCAGTGGAACCTCTGAAAGTTAGAAGAGCCTGGAACAATACTCTTGGATTTCTGAAGGATCTTAGCTGCCAACCAAGACTACTATACCCAGAAAAGTTACCTGCCATAGCTGAAGGAGAAAGAAAAACTTTCCATGATCCTAACAACCAAAAATTCATATCCAACAAGAATAAAAAAGATAAGTAGAATTCTGAAAGCAATACCTGGAACTCACATGGAATAAGCTCACCCATGACAACATAGAAAGAAACAAATGAAGGCTTAAAGTTAATTTTTTTTAAAAAGCACAAATAAGAACACAAACTAGCAGACACAATCAAATAAGACTGCAATCAACACATACCTTTAAATAATAATTTGAATATTAATGAACTTAATTTTTATATCAAAAGACATGGGCTATATTTATTGATTAAGAAACAAAATTATCTATCTCTTATTTACAAGAAACTCAGCACAGATTTAAACACAGATGCCATCTTAAAAGATGAAAAATAGCATTCCCGGCAAATGATATCAAGAAGCAAGCAAGCATTGCCATAATAATATCTGACAAAATAAATTCAAATAAAAACTAATCAATGAGATAAAGAGGAACATTTAATCCTAATCAAGTAAATAGTGAATCACATATTTCTATCACATATATATGCCAAACTCTGGGGCAACCAGTTTTATAAAAAAGTACTATTGGATTTGAAGACACAGATTAACATCAATCCATTAATAGTAGGTGATTCTAATACCTCACTTTCTTCAAAAGACAGGCATCTGAACCATTATTAAACACCAAATAATACACATTCTACTCAGCAGCCGACAGAAGCTTTTCTAAAATACGCCATATCCTTAGGCAAAGCATAAGTCTTTATAAAATAAAAAGATGAAAATAACTCAATATATCCTATCTGATCACAATTCAACAATCTTAAAATTGACATTAAAAAATCTCTACTGAAAATAAATTTATGGAAGAAACATAAAACAAACAAAATCCCGAATGCCTTCATGATAAAAATCATAGAGAATGTAGAGAGAGAGGGAGCATACATCAACATAATAAAGGTTATGCACAAGGAACCTGCAGCCAACATCGTCCTTACTAGAGAAAAGCAAACATGAAGCAGTTCTACTGAGGTCATGAATGTTACCGAGATGTCAGCTATTCCTATTTCCTTTGAATATTGTGCTGGACATACTATCTGAAGCAATAAGGCAAAAGAAGGAAATTAAAGGGAAAAAGCCATTATCCTTAGTTGCAGATGGCATATTACACACTAATGACCCCAAAAATTCTACCAGAAAATTTTAAGAAGTGACAAACCAATTCAGCAACATGGCAGAGTTCAGAATCAACTTGCAGAAATCAATAGTTTTTCTGTACATGAAGAACAAACATAAAGATAAGGGGCTCATGAACATATCCCAAGTCACAGTAGCCTCAAAAAAAATAGAATACTTACAAGAAACCTAACAAAACATGTACTGCCTCTACAATGAAATGTGCAAACATCTGAAGGAGGAGACAGAATGATATTTGAAAATGAAAATGCATCCCATGCCTATGGATTGGTAGGATTAATATTGTGTAAAGGACCACTTCACCAAAAGCTATTTTCAGATTCAATGCAATTCCAATCAATAGCTCCATCTCAATTTTCACATAGATAGAAAAAACTACATTAAAATTCATATGAAACAATAAAGGACCTGGGATAACCAAAGCTTTTCTGAGCAAAAAGAAAAATGCTGGAGGGATTACCATTCTAGATTTTAAAATATATTGCAGTTCTGTAGTAACAAAAGGAACGAGGTCTGGGCACAAAAACAGAAAAATAGACCAATGGAGCAAAATCCAATATCCAGACATGAGCACATGTGACTTCAGCCATCTGATATTTGACAAAAATGGCAAAAACATAAGCTGTAGAAAAGAAAACATTTCAATAATTGATGCTTGGAAAACCATGTTCACACACAGGAGAGTAAAATTACCCCTGCATAAAAAAGTAACTCCAAATGGATCAAAGACCTAAACTTGAAAGCTTAAACAGCTAGAAGAAAGCATAGGCAGTACTGCATATAATATAAATGTATGAGTTTCTAAGGAAGATTCTATTCGCTCAAGAATTGAGGCCAACAAACGACAAGAGAGATTTCAGAAACTAATATGCTTCTCCACAGCTGAGGAAAGAATCAACCAGGTAAAGAGGATTAACGTCTTGAAGTATAAAGAACTTAAAAAGTGAAGTGACCTATACTAGCCATATCAGGGTTCCTGATAGGGTCCCAAGGAAGAGGAAAAGAGAAAAAAAATTAAACATAGAGATAAGAAAGGATAATAGTCAGAGGCTGGGGTCAGGAGCGCTACAGTGGCTAATGACTCAGACCAGAAAGTATATTAGCAGCACACAACCCATTATAGCCCTTGGGCGGGGGGTCAGAAAACAAGTCAGTGAAAAGCCTCAAACAGCAAAACTACAGGGGCTAAGACATCTCAGGTTCCCCTTAGCAAGGTAGATTATGGGATGGCAAGGAAAGCATTTCATATCTCCAGGTCAGGAACATTAAACCACATTCACAAAGGGATGGTGTCAAGGGCCAGTTCCCAGACTGATCCCAGAGGCCCTGGCACCAGCTCATAGCTGGCCTTGCCTGACATGACCCTGGATAGGTGAGGGGTGAAATGCCCACATGCTATCATCAGAACCCTTGTGCAAACTCCAGCCTAGCCCCTAACGACAAAGACTTCAGATGACGTAGTCTCAGCAGAACACAGAGGAGTCAATGTATACCATGGTGAGACATTCCACACAGGGCATGAGAATCCCACGACATCTCAAGAGATTAAAGCAGAGATGTGTAAATAGAGGGTATGGAAGAGGAACTCCTCCTGCCTGCAGCATGTGACTCCCCTGACCATTGTCCTCCAGATCAGTCTGGAGGGAGCTTGGGTCAAGGGGAGCAAGAGTCCCCTTTAATTGATCCTAAGAGCTTTCTCCTTCAGTTTCTATCCCAAGAGGCACTAGGGCAAGCACTTGCCCCTGGTCTCAGAAATGACAGGTATTTCTGAAAGTCAATGACCTCTACACAAAGAAAGACAGAGCTTCAGAGGGACACTAGAGACTTGCTGCTTGCAGGAAAGGAGAGTCTGTGCCCAGCAGTGTGTACTTTTGTGGAAGCCATCTGTCACCTGAATTCACTATGACATGGAAAGGTGAGTGAATGGTAGTCTTCCACTATGGGACTTTTCTGGATAATAGGGAAGCTCCACAGCAAAATTATCATCTAAAAGTGACATTGTCCCAGTGTTTGGATGTCACCACAGGGACAGAAAGAGCATAGTTATACTTCCCACAAGGCCTGAGATTGAGGAAGAGCACTGGGTCAGAGAACAGATTATGATAGAAAGATTTGGCTTCATGCTCCATTGTATAAACAGCAGATTATACCCTACCTTCTGGGTTTTTCCCCTTATGTTTAAAACCTAACTTCTTCATTCATCACCCACAGTACTCACACTCATTTTGAAATGAAAACAGCAGATTTGGGTTAATCTACTCTCTCTATATGTAGGACTAGATAGGACCTGAATGTTGTCTTGTTGGGCCACGATAGCTACAGAGGATGGTGAGAAAATGATGCAGAAGAAAGTCTCTTCCCCTGTTGCCCCTCTGTTGAGGGGAAGAATATGAATTTCACTTTCCATAGGGGTAGAAAACACCAGGAGAACATAGCCATCAGGATCAAGTGAGCAGGGCTCGTAGGAGCTCACAGAGACTAAAGCGTCAATGACAGCACCTGTGTGGGTCTGAATGAGTCTGTACTAGGTCCTCTGCAAATACGTGAGGGTTGTGCAAGCTTGGTGTTCTTGTAGAACACAGAGGGAGTGAGGGTGTCTGACTCTATTGGCTGTTCTTTAGGATGCTTTTCTTCCTTGCCTAACCTTGATTTGAGAGCTTGTGCCTAGTCTTCATGTATCTTGTTATGTCATGTTCAGTTGATATCCTTGGGAGGCCCAATCTTTTCTGAAGGGAAACAGAGCCCCTCCAAGTGGATCTAGCAGAGAAGAGAGGCTGGGGAGGGTGGGAGTAGCTGAGGGAGGGGAAACTGTAACAAACAAACAAACACAAACAAACAACAAAAACCATTAGCCCAGCCCTGCTGGTTTTAGCCATTCCCTGTCTGCTGCAGATGAAAACTGGCATGACTAAGAATCACCCAGAGAAACAATTTCTGCTGTCTGACTCAAGTATCAGGGAGACGGCCAAATAAAGAGGGGGAGGGGTGTGATAACAGGGCTGGAGGGGTAGATGCTTTCTCTACCAGTTTTGTTTTGTTTGCTTGTTATTGTTGTTGTTGTTTTGCCTTGTTTTGTTTTGTTGGACAAACCATGATATTTACAGACATTCCAGTTTGTGACCTTGGTGGGGATCCTCAGCTGCTTGACTCCTGGTGGAGACTCAGCTTCTGAAGGTTTTCAAGTCAGGCTTGCTGAGATCTGGGTTACATGTAGCCATGTGTGGTTGTTGAGAATTTGCTCTGCTCAAACTCTCCACCTAGATACCAGACTCTCCATTGTCCTCTTTGGCACAAATGGCAACACTAGGGATCAAAATTAAATTCCCAAAAGAACCAGATGGAATTATGGAAGGAGGACTTGGGTGGACACATATCATCTCTCTGCTTCCCAGTGTGTATGGTTGAGCAGTTGGGAAACATTGATGATTTTCCCTCTGTATGGCAATATCACATCTGATACTACTGTCTGACATGCCTATAGGAATGACAGGCATCAAAATATGGCTTGCTAAACCTAGTGCGTATGAAAAGAATATTTATTTATGGTTTTCCACAAGTTTCATTCTCCTCTTTGTCATGCATGAAAAAAATATCCCACAGAAAACCTCACCCAGCCTCACCCCCATCTCCACGCGGATGCCCCCACTCATCACCCCACCTGACCTCTAAACTCCCTGGGGCCTCCAGTCTTTTGAGAGTTAGGTGCACCATCTCTGAATGAACATAGACCCGGCAGTCCTCGACTGTATGTGTAATAGGGAACCTCATATCAGCTGGTGTATGCTTTCTGTTTGGTGGTCCAGAGTTTGAGAGTTCTCGGGGGTTCAGATTAATTCAGACTGCTGGTCTTCCTTCAGGATCGCCCTTCTCCTCAGCTTCTTTCAGCTTTCTCTAATTCAACCACAGGGTCAGCACCTTCTGTCCACTGGTTGGGTGCAAATATCTGCACTGACTCTTTCAGCTGCTTGTTGGGTATTTCAGAGGGCAGTCATGATAGGTCCCTTTTTGTGAGCACCCCATAGCCTCAGTAATAGTGTCAAGACTTGGGACCCCCCACACACACACCTTGATCTGGATCCCACTTTGGGCCTGTCATTGGACGTTCTTTTCCTCAAGCTCCTCTCCATTTCCATCCCTGTAATTCTTTCAGAGAGGAACAATTATGGGTCAGAGATGTGACTGTGGGACGGCAACCCCATTCCTCACTTGCTGCCCTGTCTTCCTGCTGGATGGAGGTGGGCCCTATATGTTCCTTCTCCCTACTGTTGGGCATTTTATCTAAGGTCCCTCCCTTTGATTCCTGAGAGTCTCTTACCTCCCAGCTCTCTGGTGCATTCTGAAGGGTCTCCCCAACCTCCTATTTCCTGAGGTTGCCTGATTTCATTCTTTCTGCCGGCCCTCAGGACTTCAGTCCTTTTCCCTCACCCAATACCAGATCTGGTTCCCCTATGCCCCCCCACTCCCCACATCCATCTACTTTCCCTCCCAGGTCCCTCCCTCCCTACCCTCTTGTGACTGCTTTCTTCTCTTTCCCAAATGGGACTGAGGTGTCCTCACTTGGGCACTTCAACTTGTTGACCATTTTAAACTCTGTGGGCTGTATCTTGGGTAGTCTGTGCTTTTTCTTTCTTTCTTCCTTTCTTTCTTTCTTTCTTTCTTTCTTTCTTCCCTTCTTTCTTTTTTTTTTTTTTTTTTTTTTTTTTTTGCTAATATCCACTTATTAGTGAGTACATACTATGCATGTCTTTTTGGGTCTGAGTTACCTCACTCAGGATGATATTTTCTAGTTCCATCCATTTGCCAGCAAAACTCAGGATGCCTTCATTCTTAATAGCTGAGTAGTATTCCATTGTGTAAATGAACCACATTTTCTGCATCTATTCTTCCATTGTGGGGCATTTAGGTTGTTTCTAGCTTCTTTACACTGTTTATTCTTCAGGAACAAAGCCTCCTTGGTTCACTAGGCAGTGGGGAATGTGGAGTGGGGAAATCCCAGAATCCCACTGTCTGGTGTCATTAGTTGTTCCTGTTCTAGGTACTTCAAGGATCACAAAAGGAGCCCTTCATGGTGACACCTGCTTCTTACTCAGTTCTTCCTGTTTTTCACAGTACTACAGGATCTTTCAGGTTCCCCACATGCCCATGCCTTAGCCTGACCAAGCCTCATTCCCTTTACCGAAAGGCCTGTTTATCAGGCTTCACCTGTTTCTTGTAACTGTTCTGTTTTTATTTCTAAGTGTTCTCGGTGGACACCAGTGGAATGTGTTAATTTTCAGTGTGGTTCTTTAGCTTTGATCAGAAAATTCAGCACATATGCTGTGGAATCGTTGGTGTTTTCCGGTGTTCAGTGCAGACCTGTCACCTGTGGTGTGCACACTCACAGTCTATCTCTGATGTAATGTGAGTACATGAGTGTAGATATGGCCATGGGATTGATCCAGTTGCAAAGACACTGAGTTAGGCTGGTCAAAAGACATGTCTCCAGCAGACCTCTCCATTAAAAATCCTACTCCACAGAGGTCACACTCCCCTTTCTCATAGGTGACTCTTCTCTCCACTTCAAGACATGAGGCCCCGATTACCCTTAATATCATTTCCATCTGCTCTAACACACATTTTGAAAGTTTTAATCAAAGTAAACTTAACACGTGAAAGGGGTCTTTCTTTATAGTTTTCAAGGTACACTTGAGGAACAGAATTACAGTTGTTAAATCACTCTATGGTTTTGCAGAATGGTTTATTTCAGGTAACCCAGTTCCATGAAGATGCAGGACATTTTCATAATTCCCTGAAGTCTTTTCACGCTGTCTTGTTCAGATCTCAATAATTAAGAGGTAGATGGGTATTTTCTGCTGCAGATCTGGGTTTGGGTGCATTTTCTTCCATGTGAAAGCATTTAACTCCATTGTGAAGTTATTTTGCACATCTTTTTCCCCTAATATACTTATTTTTATTAATTATTTGGGAATTTTATACAATGTGATCATATTTACTTCCCCACTCCTCCCAGGTCCACCCTCTCACCCTTGTCCTTCTCCCCAAAAGTGTAACTCTTCAGAATTGATGGACTCTGGCTGGGGCGTTAGGGGGATGGTAAAGAACTCAGTTTTCTTTAAAGGGATGGCCACTGAGAGTTTGGAAAGCTCCAGTGAGTACATGGGCGACACAATTTGGACTTGGGTGGTGTTTTGGGGTTTTGGCTTTATTTTCTTTTTTCTTCTTTTTTCTTTTTTTTTCCCTATTCTGCACACCTTAAATTTTCTGCTTACATTTTGTCTTTCCTGGGATATATTCTTCTGAATTGGTATATGAATAAATCTGCCATGAATGTCATATATCTGTGTTGTTATTTGTAACAGAAGGTCATTGTATATGTTAATGAGACAGAATGATATTTCAATATGTTTACAAATATTTAAAGTAAATATTTTTGTATCTGTGACTTTGTCATCTCTGTCTTTTCAAGCTTTGAGCCCCTCTCTTCTTGTTATTTGGTAATACATAAGATGATTGTGGAGTGTAGTCACTCCACTAAGCAGAGCCCTAGAACGTATTTCTCTTTTTAATGTGCTTAGTTCTCATTCTCCTGTCTTCCTTGTCTTTGCTACTACCATGTCTACTGATCATTTCTCTACTAAAATAGAATTTTCTAGTTTCCACAAATGAGGGGTGAATGTGTTTATCTTTCTGTGTCTGGTTTATTTATCTCACCATGGTATTCTCTCCTTCTATCCATTTTGCTGTGCATGTACAGGGAACCATGTTTTTGTGGTTGAATAATGTTCCACTGTATGTGAATATTACCTTTTCTTTATCCCCCATCACCAGATGGATAGTGATGCTTATTATTTATTATTCTGAACACTTTCCACAAGAGAGTGTTGGTGTCTCTGTTGTGCTGATTTCAGTTCTTTCAGATCTATACCCAGCAGTGAAGTTCTGATCTTTATGCAAGCTTTAACTCTAATTTACTGAGGGACATTCATACAGTTTCCACAATGGCTATGCTAATTTATATTGGTGTAAATTTGATTTTTTTAAAACTAACATTTGTGGTCTTTGTTTTCCTAATGGCCATTGTGCTAGGTGAGATGACATCTCCTTGTTATCTGACTGCCATTCTGCCGATGGCTAATGAACCTATTTTCATATATCCTGTAACAGATTGTAATTTTTAAAAATAAGAAATCAGATTATGTGTTCACTTACTAAACTGGGTTATTTGTCATTTTTTTACTTTGAAGCTTTTATTCTGGATATTAATTTCCTATCAGATGATTACTTTGAAAATATTTGCTAATTTTCATTTGCTCTGCTGGAATTTCCTAAGCTGATATAATCTCATTTGTCTATTTTTGCTTCTGTTGTGCTTTGAGAGTCTTATCTGAAAGAATGTTGCTTATTCAGATGATTTGAAATGTTTCTTCTTTTCTTTCTGGCATTAGCTTTGATCTTTGATCCATTTTGGATTGATTCATGAAGAGAGAAAGGAAAGATCTTGTTTCATTCTTTGGCGTGTGAACATCCAGTTTTACCAATATACACATTGAAGAGATCTTCCCTTCTCTCCAATATGTTCACAGTACCTATGTGAAAAATGGCTGGTGGCAGGTTCCTGTGCTCATTCCTTGGTTCTCTGATCTTTCCCATGGTCTACCCTCTCTTTCATACTGAGATCAAGATACCCAACACGGTGGGTATCTTGAAACCATGCATAGAAATGCCCATACATTGTTCTTTTGTTCATGGCTGCCACATTAAGCCCTGGCTTCAGGTCTATAGTGTTTTCACATGAATTTTGAGATTGCAGTTTCTAGTGTTATAATGAATATAATTGCATTGATGCTAAAAATAATTTGGGTAATATATTTTAACAATATTAATTCTTCTCACCCATTTCTTTCCTTTCTTTTTTTATTATTTTATTTATTTACATTTCAATGTTGTCCCCCTTCCCAATCTGCCCTCCACAAATTCCCCATCCTACCCCTCCTCCCCTTTGACACTAAGAGGGTGCTCCCCCGCCCACCCACCAACTCCCACCTCACCCTTCTAGCATCCCCCTTTGATGGGTCATCAAGCTTCTACAGGACCAAGCACATCCCCTCCCACTGAAATGAGAAAAGATAGTACTCTGGTACATACCTAGCAGGGGCTACAGATCAGTCCATGTATGCTCTTTGGTTAGTGGCTTATTCTCTGGGAGCTCGGAGAGGTCTGGTAAATTGATACTGCTGTTCTTCCTATAGGGTTGCAATCCCCTTCAGTTCTGTCAGTCCTTTCCCTAACTCTTCCATTGGGGTTCCCTGGCTCAGTTTGAGATAGGGTCTCTCTGCACAGCTCTGGCTGTCCTTGAACTCACTCTGTAGACCAGGCTGACCCCAGAGTCAGAGAAATCCAACTGCATATCTCTGCCTCTGAGTGCTTGGATTAAAGACTTATGCCACCACTGCCTAGCTTGTTTTGTAATTTTCATTAAAGAGGTTACTCACATCCTTAGCTAAATCTATTCCTAATATATTAAGGGGTTTTCTACCTATTGTGAAAAAGATTCCTTTGCAATTTTGTTACTAGCAATAACATCTATTGGTATGTGAAAATGTGACTAATTTCTTGTGTGATCTTGTAACCTTAACCTACTTTCTGCTTTTTTTTGTGGTGTAGTTTGTTACTGTTGTTGTTGTTTTGTTTTTGTTGTTGGTTTTTTGGGGGCCCATCTATTCCCTTTACTCTGTTTATGGTCAAAGTTGTCATTATCAGTGTCTTCTGTGTTGTTTCATTTTTCTCTGTTGATTTTGAATATCTCTTATTATTTATTATCCTCCTCTCTGCCATTCACCTCTGTGACTTGATGGTTTAGTGTATTGACTGGCAAGGTTTTATTCTTTTTATTTCCTCTTGTATATCTGTCCTTTAATGTATTTTACACCTTTTTATAGATATTATTTTTCTTCATCTTAAGATGTGAGGCTACCTTAAAAATATTTTGTAGCCTTCTCTGGTGGTTGTGGGTTCTATCAGGCTTGCTTGCCTTGGGAAGTCTATATATGTATTTCTTAATGACATTTTTTGAACATATCCTTCATTGGAAGTTTTACTCTTAGTCTAGTTGGATTCTCTTATATCTAAGTTGGCTTTTTTCTCCTGATGACTTTAGAGTTCTCTTAGTGTTTTAGGATCTTCACAGCTTACGTACAAGGTGCCTAATGAAGCCACTTTCTCATGATGTCTATTTGCAGTCCTGCTGCGCTGAGGAGATGTCTCTCTTCCAACATCAAGGCTTTATAATTATTATTTCATTTAGTAGGTTTTCTGTGACTTGGCCCTTATTTTATTGCTTTACCATCTGACAGTGATAGAGGATAAAACATTAGCCTATCCTACTATGCAAAGGTCTCCACCTGATGCTTGGACAAGACTAGAAGTTGTGCATAGGATCTATGGCCTGGGTATAAAGACTTAGGTTTCTCCCTGATGTTAGGCCTCAACTCAGAAGACCTGGCATTGAGTTCCAGGTTGTATTGGCTGGTTTTATGTCAACTTGACACAAAGAAGAGTCGTTTTGGAAGAAGAACTCTCAACTGAGAAAATGTTTCTATAATTACTTGTAGGCAAATCTGGAATTTATTTTCTTAATAAAAGAATTGATGTGGAAGGGCTCAGCTTACCATGGGCAGTACCATAGCAGGGTTAGTGGTCCTGGGTGCTATAAGAAAGCAGGCTGATAATGACATTCTACTATATTCATAGATCAATGTCTTGCTCAGTCATCTCCAGAAAAGCTTCTTTCTGTAGTATATGAAAATTAATACAGTGACCCATAACCAGACATCATGCAGAATGTGAGGGAACTTGGAACATTAAGTCTTAAATGGAATGTCTCTATCAAATAAACACCTCTCCTCAAGACTCAGGGAACCTCATAAAAGAGAAGAAAGAGTATAAGAGCTGGAGATGATGGGGAATACCAAGAAAATGAGGCCCTCTATATCAACATGATCAAAGTTCATGTGAACTCACAGAGACTGAGGTAAATTGCATAGGGCTTGCACAGGTCTGCATCGTGTCCTCTACATATGTATTTTGACTTCCAGCTTAGTGTTTTCATTTCAGTCCTGATTATGGGAATGAGTGGGTGGGTCTCTGATTTTTATTTCTTGGGTTCTTTCCTTCTGTTTGTTTGTCTTGTCCAAATTCAGTGTGTTTTGTTTTGTCTTATTTTATTATAATTCCTTAGAAATCTGTTTTCTAATGAGAGACTGAAATAGAGTGGATCCAGATGGTAGGGAAGGTGGGAAGAAACTAGGAGGATTAGTGAGAGGAGTAACTGTAGTCAGGTTATATAATGTGAGATAAATCTATCTTTAATAAATGGAATTTTTTTAAAGGCTGAGCAAGCCAGTGGTCAGGGTTCTTCCATCTTCCCTGGCTCAGTTCTATATTCAGGTTCCTTCTTTGGGCTCCTGTTCTGACTTCCCTTGATGATGGACAGGAGTCTGGGAAGGGTGTGCATACCAAATAAATCTTTTGTTCCCAGGTTGCTTTTGGTCGTGGTGTTTTATCACAAAGGAAACCCTAAATAAGACACAAGGCAAAGATCTGTGTTTGCTTCCCTGTCTTACTACCTCATCAGTGCAATTGTCTTCTACATTATGTTGCCCCATGTTTAAGAAGATGTAATGGTGATTGTGTCTTCATTCCCTAGCCAGTGGTCCAGGTGTTCAGTGTTTAGGTACTGGCTGAGGAGAGGAATCATATGGCTCTGCTCAGTAATAGAATTCAATGGTGCAATCTGGGACTGAGCTCAAGCCTATCGGCTTGATTTCTCTCTGTCTCTCAAATATAAGTCCTCTCACTGGTAATGGGAGGCTCTTTTCTCTATGTCATCTTCATCTATAATGTGTTATATTGTACTCTATGTTATATTGTATCTATGGCATCTCTCCAGATTCCTTACTTCTTGTAAAGTTAGGTTAGTGAATAAACAACTTTTACAATTTGTACTTCTGTGATAGATTATAATTGGTGACCCTTAGCCATCACCTTGCTAAATGGGATTTGAACTCATGGAATAAAGCCCTTTGTAATCAGAAAGGCTTATTATTTCATTCAATAGTTTGCTATTTTGGTCCATCTTCAGTATTTACATTATGCTTTCCTGTTGCATGTCTTAGTAACTTGTGCTGGTCTTATAAAATGAGTGGGAAGAGGGATTTCTACTGTTTAAACCTCAGTGAAACTCGGAGCTGAGCAGAACTTGGGTTTGTTCATTACCATATAAGTCTCTCCAGTATAACCACTGGGTACATTTCTAAAACAACAATTAATTTCTTACAGATACAGATGGTTTTGATTTGCTTGTAGTTGTTTTCAATTAGTCTTACCATTTTTGTATCTTCAAATATAATTGACATATTTTTCAAAACCATTGCTTTGAATCTCTTGAAGCCCTACTAGATATTTAAAGTCTTTCCTCTAATCTTATTTATGATCTTTTATTTTATTTTATTTTTGATTAATTTTCCAGACTACAATCAGAGTTGCACACTTTCTAAAGGAGCAGTGTTTAAATGTGATTTTCTTCACTGTTTGCTTTCTAGTTCATTGTTTTCTTCTCTTACCTCCTCACTTCCTTGTACCACTTTGGATTTAATTTTTTGTTATTATCCCTTTTACTTTAAAACTTTTATTGCATTATGATGAGAAAAGTTACATGATTTCAATTTATCTGAATTTGTTAACATTTAAAAAACATATTTTAATTAAATAAAATTGAATCACACTCTTGTTTCCCTTTTGTACCATCGGTCCTCCCAGAAACACCCCCTTCAATACCTACAATATTTTTTTTGTCATATTCCTTAAAATTTATAAAATATTATAACAATAAAAATAAGTATTATAAAAGTTGTTTGATATAAAACCACAATCAATTTAACAGTCTTATATAGATGCTCGTCTACAGCAATAGTGAAAATACATTTTTCTCAATATAAATTTTAAATAACTCCAAACATATTAACTGTATACTTAAAAATAATACATCACTACTAGTATTTTCTTAAATGAACATGAATATATAAAGTTTTTTTGTTTGTTTTGTATTTAGTAGAGTTTAAAATCTTGGCTCGTACTGTGGTACAAGTCCAAAATAAGAACAAATTTTAAACATTGGATTTCATTGTAATAAGACTGTACTTCAATGACCCTCACATTACCAAAGGGTTTTACCTCCATCGTAGCTAAGCTGAGAGTTGATAGCTCTGCTACACCAAGAAATGAATTGTAGGATCAATTTTTGGATACAGACTTCCTGCTATGGTCAAAGCTATTTGACTTGAGTGAGTGACTTCATTCTCTTTCCCTTTCTTTCTCTTTTAAAACTCACTAAGTCCAGTTTGTGTTGGCAACAACTATTAGGTGTGAGATCTACTTTGGAATGCTGTCTATATACCAGAATTACATCAATTAAATAAAACTGACTGCCCTTCCTAGCATCTACACTTGCCAATAGCTCCTCAGTACAGGGTGGGACTATGTGCCCACCTCTTTCTTGTGCTGGGATTTTGACTGGCTTGAGCTTTTGCAGATCTGTGTATGTTGTAAAATCACCATGGCATGTGTTTTCAGAAAACACTATTTCTTTGAAGTCACGTAACACCTCTGGCACTTATAAATCTTCTTTCCTTTCCCTCTTCCATGAAGATCCCTAAGTCTTGAGGAAACGGTGTGGTCTCCCATTTAGGCCTGAGCACTGTGACCAAGCCCATAGCTAGCATGTAGGTCTTTGTGTTAATCACCATCTACTATAAGAAGAAGCTTCTCTAACTGTTAAATGAGATGCCTTCAGCGAACCTCTCTCCTTTTAGGGTACATGAATCTATGCAGACAAGTAGGCAGAAAGAGTGTAAGAGCCAGAGAGGGTGGATGACACTAAGGAAACTCTCTTCAAGACATAACAGGGTTGGTGCACATATGAACTCAGAGACTTGAAAGCATGCACAGGTGCATGGCCTATGCCGATCCAAGCAAGAGGGAGTCCCAGTGCTCAAACGGGAAAGTGAGCACAGGCTCTCATTCCTAAGAAGTGATCTCCTTAGACCAAAATGTGGGCATTTCATTCCTTCTTAAAAGGAGGGACAAACTACCCACAGAAGGAGTTGTAGAGACTAACTATAGAGCAGAGACTGAAGGAAGGACAAGCCAGCCTGATATAGCTATCTCCTGAGAGGCTCTGACAGTACCTGACTAATACAGATGTAGAGGCTCACAGCCATCCATTGAACTGAGTACAGGGTCCCCAGTGAAGGAGTTAGAGAAAGGACCAATGGAGCTGAAGGGTTTGCAGCCCCCTATGACGAACAACAATATGAACTAACTAGTACCCTCAGAGCTCCCAGGGACTCAACCACCAACCAAGGAGTATACATGGTGGGGCTGATTGTTCTAGCAGCATGTGTATAGTAGAGGATTGCAAAGTCAATCATCAATGGGAGGAGAGGACCTCGGCCCTGTGAAGGTTCTGTGCCCCAGTGTAGGGGAATACCAGGGCCAATAAGTGGGAGAGGGTGGGGTGGCAAGCATGGGGAATGGGGGGGTGGGCAACAGGGATTTGTTCTTGTTGTTTTTGTTTGTTTGTTTGTTTGTGGGAGGGGAAACTGGGAAAGGAAAAATCATATGACATATAAATAAAGAAAATATCTAATAAAAAATGTCAAAAAAAAAAAAAAAAGAAGTGATCTCCTTGGAATCTTCTTGCAATAGAAAAATTAGTTTTCTTCAATGGATTCTCACTGGGTATATCAACCACACAAGAATAGGCTCCATCCCCAGAAGATAACCAATATGAAATAAACTAATGATATTACTGTAGATTTCTTGTCTTATATTTTTTGTTTGTGTATTTTTAATACTAATAGTCTTTTGTTTCTACATTATGGCTTTTAATTTTTGTTTTTATAGGTTTTGTTTTTGTATGTGTATGTATATTTCTTATGATTGTTAAAATTCTGGTTTATTTGTTTTTATTTGCCTGACTATTTTCTAAAGAGAGAGAGATAAGGCATAGAGTTGGATAGACATGGAGTTGGGGACTATCTGGAAGAAGATGGGGTTGTGATTAGAATATATTTCATGAAAAATTACCTTCAATGAGAACAATAAAATAAGGGAAAAGGTTAGAAGATCCAGAGAAAGAAGCAGCAGCAGCTTCTCTGCCCAGTGTTAGGTGATGCACTTGTCTGTGGGTATAAATTATTAGAAGTCATTTTAATATTACTTTATTTAGTACAATAACAGTAGTAGATTTTCCCCTACAGCCCGTAACCTATCTATCAAAGGTTCTTGACCTTGTTAACATTGACAGGTATGGGTTCCATCTTGTGCAGTGGGCCTTAAATTTAGTCATGATGTGGTTGGTTGCCCCATAACATTTAAGTCACTATCATGTCAGTAGGTACCTCTTGCCAGAGGCTGCTGTTGTAGCTCATGAGGTCCAGATCTGGGTGAGATCTATGATGATCTTTTTTCTCTTTAAGTAATGTGCAAAGCATCTTCAAATCAGTATCCACTTGATTTTTCCATGTTTATTGTTCAAGTAGGTGTTGTCTCCAGCAATAGAATCTTACCAGAGAAAAACCAAGAACAGTGGCAATGGCATGTGATGTCTGAGGATCTTTAGGACTCAGTAATTAGTATCTCAAAAGGAGGTAACCATTTCCTGGTGGTAGAGGTTTATTTGATAGCATGTAGTGTCCAGTTGGGGTACCCCATTATATGGTAACTCTTTTAAAATTACTTTTACATTATGTAAATATTTCCTAGTATATAACTACTAAATATATACTATCTATATGTTTGCCAACTACAGTAGAAGATATATGATATTTATCTCTCCCTACATTCCTTTCTTTACCTTTCCTCCCACCCTTCAATCCCTTTTATAATTCTTATTTAAATTTCTCCTTCTCCTATCTATATACTGTATTATATCATTTCTTGCTTAGAAGATCCCTTTTCACCCAAGGTGCATTACTAGATTCTAATTTCTATGAGTATTCTAAAGGAAATACACATAACTAATGCTGAAAGGATAATATCCACACATGAGAAAAGTCATGTGATGTTTGTCTTTCTAGGTCTGGGTTACTTCATTCAGGATAATTGCTTCCAGCTTTATTTTCCTGCAAACTTGGTAATTTCGTTCTCTTTAAAAGCTGAAGATATTCCATTACATAAGTACCACAGTTTTACTATCCAATCACCATTTTATGAACATTTATCTTGTTTACATTTCCTAGCTATTGTGAATAGATCAACAATGTCTATGAAACAGCAAGTGTCTTTTTAGGAAGATATATAGTCCTTTGGGTAAATGCCTTTGGGTATCTGGATCATGTGGTAGATCTAGTTCCATCTTTGTTATGAAAGTCCATACTAATTTGCAAAGTGGTTGTACCACTTTACACGCCCACTGTCAGTGAGCAAGTATTCCCTTTTCCTGCATCTTTGCCAGCATCTGCTGTCATTGTTGTTGGAGGCTTTGCTTTATTTTGTTTTTCTTTATCTTGTCCATTCTGAGTAGGGCAAGATTGAATCAAAAAGAAGTTTTCATTTTCATTTCTTGACTGGCTAGGATATTGAATATTTAAAGAAATGTTTTTTGGTATATTTTTTTTTTTTTAGCTATATGTGTTTCATCTTTTGAAAACCTTCTGTTTAGTTCCATCCTTCATTTTTGTTAGGTCGTTTGTTTTCTTATTGTTTAACTTTAAGTTTTATATATTCTAGATATATAAAACCTTCTGTAAGATGTATAATTGGAAAAGACTTTTAGCCATTATGTAGGCTGCTCTTAACACAAATGGTGTTCTTTGTTGTACAGATGTTTTATACTCATATGTGAGCCCATTTTTCAATTATTGATTTTAATGCTTGTGTTGCCATGGCACCATTCAGAAGGTCCTTTCCTTTGACAATGAGTTTAAACATATTCCATATTTTCTTCTCTATCATCTCAGGGTGTTAGGTCTTAGGTTGAGATCTTGATCTACTTGGAGTTGAGCTTTGCCAGAGATGAGGATCCAGTTTTATTCTTCTAGATGAAACTTTCCAGTTTGACCAGGATCATTTGGTGAATAGATTGTCTTAGGGTTTTCATTACTATGGTGAAACACCATGACCAAAGCAACTTGGGGAGGAAAAGGTTTCTTTGGCTTACATTTCCATATCATTGTTCAACATCAAAGAACATCAGGACAGGAACTCAAACAGAGTAGGAACTTAGAGGCAAAACTGGTGCAGAGGCCATAGAGGTGTGCTACTTACTGACTTGTTCCCTATTGCTTTTCTCAGCCTTTGCTCTTCTAGAACCCAGGACTGCCTGCCGAGGGATGGAAGCATGTGACATGAACTGGGTCTTCCCCCATCAATCACTAATTAAGGAAATGTTTTACAGCTGGATCTTTCCTCTTCTTAATAATTTTTAAATTTTACTTTACATCTCAATTTCAGTCTCCTCTCCCTCCCAGTCCCTCAGTCTCACCTCACCTCTCCCATCTCCCCTTCCCTTTCTCCTCAGAAAAGGAAGGCTTCCCATGGATATCCACCTACATTGGCATATCAAGTTGTAGTAATACTAGATAATCTTCTGGTCTTGAGGCTAGACAAAGCAGTCCAGTTAGGGAAAGGGGATCTGAAGGCAGGCAACAGAGTCAGAGACACCCTGCTCCAGTTGTCTCGTGTGAAGACCAGGCTGTACATCTGCTATGTATGTGTAGGAAGCCTAGTTCTGTCCCGTGCATGCTCTCTGGTTGGCGGTTCAGTCTCTGTGAGCCCCTGCGAGCCCAGGTTAGTTGGTTCTATAGGTTTTCTTGTGGTGTTCTTGACCTCTCTGGCTCCTTTAATCCTTCCTTTTCCACAAGACTCCCCAAGCTCTGCCTGATGTTTGGCTGTGGGTCTCTGCATGTTTCTATCAGCAACTATATGAAACCTCTTAGAGCACAGTTATGCTAGACCCTACAGCTGGATCTTATAAAGGCATTTTCTCAGTTGAGGTTTCGTCCTTTCAACTGACTACAGCTTGAGTCAAGTTGGCATAAGACTAGCTAGCAGAGATGCTGCCTCTCCTATAACTTCTGTGCCTCTTTTTTTTCTTTGTAATATAACATGTGCATGTACATGTGTGGAAATATTTATGGGTCCTCACATCATGAGATTTAATATATTTCTATGTCATTTCTTTTGAGATGTGTCATTTAAAATGCATAACCTATTTTCCATGTAATTAGAGTTGTATAGATGTACTTTTAGTGTGGTGATAATTTTTTCAAATAGCAAACATTTTTGACAGATTTCAATTTTTCCAGCTCAACCTAGAGTCAATCTTCATCAACACTTCCTGTATTGAGAAGCAAGTGAACCCTGGATGTAGGAGTTATTACCATCTATGAGTTATTAGTACATTCAGGAAAGTATTACAAATTTCAAGTATGGTTTTCTTAGCTAGCCAGATAGAGAAGCTGCCAAGACCATTAAAGGAATTCACCATTGTAATTCTGTTTTTGTAGAGCTACTTGCTTTGCCAAATATTCATTAGGTTCTCTAGTGGGATAGAAAAAGAGAATGGGATGCAGAATGGGGAGAAACATGGTCTGATATAACACTGTCACATGGTTGCAGAATGTAAATATAGTATACGAGTATCTCTAGTTTGAAATGAAGACAGCTATGTTTAAAACTCAACACTTACTACTAAGCTGTGTAGAAAATAGGTCCTGAATGATGGAAAAGATATGTGAGATAAAATATAATCAAAGAAAATGAAGTGATTATGCTGGTGTAGGAAAAAGTGGGGAAATGGTGAGCACTGCTATATTGGGTACAATCTCTTTTTTTTAACTGTGGGCACTGAAGGAGAGGTACAAAGCAAAGAATATTTCAACATAAATATCCCTGCATAAGATTGCCACATACAGGTTTATATACAGTGGTAGAGTGTGTTCACATATGAACTTATGTAGAAATCTATAGAGAAAACAAGTGGGTGGTATCTGATGGATCTGTTCTGTCAAGCTATAGAGCTTGACAAGCTGAAGGAGTCTGAGAGTCATTGTGGATGTAGACTCAGGACAAAAGGAACAGATAACTGAGGGTTCGCACTCTGCACTCCTTGGATGATGGAGGGAGAACCGGAAAATGTTGGAAATGACAAGCAGTCACACAAACTGGGCAGCAACTAAAGACACTGGGAACATGAGTTACAATGTCTGGAAATCTACAGTTAGATGACACACATAAGAGGATGCAGAACACCAGTCTTGCCTTGTAGAACAAGAATCTTCTAATTATCTATCAAGTGCATAGTCTTTTTTTAACAAGTTTATTTATTGAAAGAATCTGAAAATAGTAATAAGGCCCTCATTAACAATTAACAAAATTTTAAGATATTAACAATATGAAACATTAAGAATTTACGTGAAAACTCCATGGGTTCTGGATCAGTCTGGTGGCAGCTGCTTCTACATTTGTCAACACTTGCTTTTTAGATGCATGACATACACTTCAGACCCTGCTCTCCTCCGGATCATAGCAGAGACCTGCTGTGCTCAGTCACAGATGAACGGCACACACCGTGGTGACTCTACAGCAGCTGACAAACCTTTTCTAGAAGCATGAGACAAAAGCCTGACTTCACCTCGAAAGCCAGTCAAAGAATAGGCAGTCCTTCCTTTCTACTCCTGCCATAAGAGGTGAGGACAAAACTGAAAGCAGATACCTAGCAGAGGTGCAGAGGCTGACCATTGACTCCACAAAGGCTCCAGGGCCTGTGTGGCACTCAGGTGCTAATGTTACTTTCATTGCACACAGGCTCCTGGCTGCTGCTCAGATCAATCAAACATCAGATTCTTATGGAAGGTGAGCAAGCCCACAATCCTGATGTCAATAGTGAGCTGGTTTCAAAACCCTTGTGGCCACTGTGTAGGGAGTGGAATCAAGTGCATAGTCTTAAGCGAGACAGTGAGTCACAGTGATGGAGCTGTTCTACATAGAACACATGTTGTGAAACACTAGACAGCTGAGGGTAAGCTTCCTCAAAAGGCCATTAACACCACACAGGAAAAGCTGTGGAGAATGGCAGTGAATTAGCAGTTGGAATGATGGCTTTGGTGGGACTGTGGTTAATCGAGATATAAAAGCCACAGACGGACTTTGAATGTACAGGCTTAGGTTTTGACAAATGATCTCTGGGGCAATAGATTAGAGGTCAGTTAGAATCAGGACAGAATCAACAACAAAAGAAGTCACAGATTACAGTAAGTTAAATTCAGAAAATATATGGCTACTTGGCCATGAGAGATGTCAACTATAATGTTGAGATTGTTAGTAAAGCCCCCACTCCAAATATCAGAGAAGAAAAAGTGACTGAGAAGTCAGGAGGCCAGGTGATAAAACAGGGTAAAAGAACCATGCCAGTGTGTATCCTTCCAAAAGATGCCATCATGTGGCGATTATCTGCTGTGAAGAAGGCAAGGAGTAACTAGCTGTGCCTCTAATCACTGTGAGACGATCACAATGCTTGGCAGTGATGGAGAAATAAAGCACAGGCAGGTCCTGAGTGAGAGATGCTCCACTCAATCCACGTGTTCAAGAAGACAAGGAAAGACAAGATATCCCACTTGATGCAAATCAGGAGAGTGGGAGATTTTAGGTAGAAAGTTAAAAGTAAATGAAATATATGTGGTTTCCAAAAAGTGTGCTACAGACAAATATGAGATAAAAAAATTTTCCTGAAGGAAATACATTTACTCCTTTTCTTTCTGACAGCAGAGAATGTTGAGATGATCAAGTTTGAAAGTCAGATGTTGGAGTGGTAAATTGTGATATTTTCTCAGAAGCTGACAAACACAGCAGTGGACCTGATAACTTCCATCATGATGTCAAGGCCCAACCAGACAGTAGTGACAGAGTTTGTTCTGCAAGGGTTCTCAGAGCACCCTAGTCTAAGACTGTTCCTAACAGGCTGCTTCCTGTCCCTCTACACCGTGGCTCTAATGGGCAACATTGTGATCATTGCTTTGGTCACCTCCAGCACTGGGCTCCACAGTCCCATGTACTTTTTCCTGTGCAACCTGGCTACCATGGATATTATCTGTACCTCCTCTGTGCTTCCCAAGGCACTGATTGGTCTACTGTCTGAGGAAAACACCATCTCCTTCAAGGGGTGCATGGCCCAGCTCTTTTTCCTTGTATGGTCCTTGTCTTCAGAGCTGCTGCTGCTCACTGTCATGGCCTATGACCGTTATGTGGCCATCTGCTTTCCCCTGCACTACAGCTCTAGGATGAGCCCACAGCTGTGTGGGACTCTGGCCATGGGTGTATGGTCCATCTGTGCTCTGAATGCATCTATCAACACTGGTCTGATGACACGGCTGTCATTCTGTGGCCCCAAGGTCATCACCCACTTCTTCTGTGAGATCCCCCCACTCCTCCTGCTCTCCTGTAGTCCCACATACATAAATAGCATTATGACTCTTATAGCAGATGTCTTTTATGGAGGCATCAATTTTGTGCTTACCTTGCTGTCTTATGGCTGCATCATTGCCAGCATCCTGCGCATGCGTTCTGCTGAGGGCAAGAGGAAGGCCTTTTCTACCTGCTCATCCCACCTCATCGTGGTCTCTGTGTACTATTCATCTGTGTTCTGTGCCTATATCAGTCCTGCTTCTAACTACAGCCCAGAAAGAAGCAAAGTTACCTCAGTGCTGTACTCACTCCTCAGCCCAACCCTGAACCCCCTCATCTACACACTAAGGAACAAGGATGTCAGGGTTGCCCTGGGCAGACTCTTACCCTCTTTCTCACATTAAGTGGAGATGTGTAGAATATTCTCCTGGACTGGGTTGTTCTTGAACATGCTTTCCTGAGAGCAGCTTCATGAAGCAAAGTGTGTGTATCGCTGCTTCAGAAAATCTTTCTCTGATACATGTACTGGACAATTCCACTTCAAAAACATGTAACTTCAAAAACAACAGAATTCTTACAGGCAATGTAAACAAACACTCAAGCTTTATTTCCTGATAAATACACATTATTTTAAAAGTAATTAAAGTTTATCTAAATGGAGATTCCATATTCCTGAACTAGAAGATTTTCAGTGGGTGACAATGATATTTGTCACAAAAGAAAGCCTTTTCATCCAGTGCCTCCCTATAAACATCAATGAACCTTACTTCAGAACTACAGCTAATGAATCTGAACTTCATAAGGAAGCTTGACAGGCCAGCATCGCCACAGCGGCTTGGGAAGACCAATGTTGAGAGTCCTTCTTAGCTACGGTAGTCAAAGATGGTGATATTGGCATGGAGAAAGAACCAATTGATGAAGTGGAGATGAAGCATAAGTTTCAAAAATGAACTCATATATTAGTCCTGCTGATTTTTCACACAGATGAGACAATTAAACTGATGGGAAAGACTAATTATTTTTAACAGTTTAGGGAGAAGTAAATAAATGACTACACACAAAGCATGGAGTGGATACTCCCAGCATGCCATCAACAATGATCATAAGAAGCAAATGCTAAACTCTTTTTTCATACAATATATGTTGATCATAGTTGTTCCTTCTCCCAGACTCTCCCTACCTCCCTACCCATCCAATGGTATTCTCTCTCTCTCCCTCTCTCTCTCTTCATCCTTGTGACTGAAATACTTTCCCAAAACATTTATTTTGTCCCATGGTTTCAGAAGCTTTCAGTCCATGGCTATTTGGCTCTTTGTTTTGGTCTATGGTCAGGCGGGACCTCAAGGCAGTGGGCTTATGTAGTAGAGATGCTTCCTCCCATCACGGCAGCCCAGAACACATAGAATAAAAACACCTGTGCTCAAGTGGCTTTCCCCTTTTCCCTTTAGCCAGTTCCTGGGATGGTGCTGCCTACATGGAGAGCGGATCCCCTGCTTCAGTGAATCATTTCTGGAAACACTGTTATCTGCACGGACAGAAGTGTCCCTCAGTGATCTCCTAAGTGGCTCTTCATTCATTTATAGTGACAATAAAGATTAACAACTGTAATCATTGGCCTGACATGTTTTGCCTGTTAGCTTCTTTCATATTGTTTCTTTCATCTTTAAGTCACATTTTGTGCTAGTTCTTCTGTTATTAGTCTTGTGACTGATATTTAAACTATAGAACAACTGATAACGACACAAACACTGGGTATACAAATGGCCACACACACATACGCACACATATCATAAATTCATTATTTGGGGATTCTTTGATGGAGCATGCCTTGTGTCATGTTAACATTACCTACATGGAACACAATATTGCAGTAACTTTCCAGAAGAAGTCAGGTCACATAGAGCACACAAGATACTGGGGTCTAAGTCAGAACTGTGACCAAGCAAACCTCTGATGTGGCACTGTGTCTAGAAAAGGGCTACTTTGCTGGTATCTGGCTCTGGTCTGACCTCTCTGTATGTTGAAATCAGGGGAGGTTCAGTAGGCATCAGAGTTTGTCAAGTCTAATCTCCAATCTCTTCTGTAATGGTATCCTTCCCTCAACCTGAGATACAAGCTGTGATTTAATGAATGTTATGAAATGATAATAGCAAAGAAGTAAAGAATCAAACCAGGGCTGCAGAAGCCTACAGGATGCATGCACTGATAGTAGAGATTTTTTCTTCTCTATAACAATATTATAGTGGCTGTTGGGACACACATTCAAGGAACTTAATTACAGCTCACTAAAGAACTTACACTCCAGAATTAATCAGCAGTGAAGTTTGGCTCATGTACAGGAATTTTAATCCAGCAACCTGCTTGCTCTGGCAAGGGATCACATCCAAAGACCTTCTAGGTCTATGTAATCCAGCTAGAATGCCATACATCCTTAATTCTTCTGGATGAAATACAGATTAGCCTTTAGTACACATCTAATATTTTAATATTAAATATGTCCTAAATATTTTAATCCTAAATAATGACATCTAGGTGGAGGACAGTTCAGTAAGTGTAGTTCAGTTGAGTTAAGACAATGCAGTGGAATTCAGTTGAGTTCAGTTCAGGACACTTTGGTGCTATTCAGTTGAATGCAGTTGAGTTCAGATGAGTTCATGTAGTTCAGTGTAGTCAACAGAGACTGTTGAAGCCAGAGAAAAAGAAGGAGCCAGATTAGTTTGAGGCCAAGCAAAACAATTCACTGAGAAGCCAAGATAAGCCAGATTGAATCAGCTTGGATAGGAGTTTGAGACAGAACAGATTAATTGAACCAGCCAGCCAGAATTCAGAAAGAACTAGAAAGGGTGAGCTTATTCAGCAGTAAGCCTCTAAGATGACAATTACATCTGGCAAATAAAAGTTACATTTACGGGTTTGGTAAGTCATAGAAGTAACTTAATGTTTAAGAGCACTGTACTTACACTCAAACACATTTGAACGTACTAGGTATGTGAAAATATATAAGTTACTAAAATAATTAAAAGAGCAACAAATTTTGTACACAGATTTGGATAGGGGGTCTGAAGTAACATCTTAGCCTACATTCTCAATAGTCAGGGGATGCATAAATGAAGTTTTCTTTCTGCTGTTTCCTCTCTAATCTTACAGAATTTCTCTCTAATGCTAGAGTCTTCAAATGGAAAATATTTTTGAGGTATGCTTTGATCCCTTGTTTTTCATGGTGTGAATGAGGGGGTTGAGAGATGGGGTCACAGTGCTATACAAAATGGTTATGGCCTTTTCCAGGAGCTCAGCAGATCCCACAGTGGTCTGGATGAAGGTGTAGATCACTGTGGGGTAATACAAGATGACCACTACTGGTTGAACAGAACAGGTGAAGAATGGACATTCTTGCCCTCAACAGAGCAGATGAGCAGGATGCTGGTGATTATGAAGCCAAAAGAAAGCATGGTCAATAAGAAGTTTATGCCACTCATAAACATGTCTGCAAGGACTCTTATGATATTACTGATGAAGGTAGGACTATAACATAGTAATGATATTGATAGAATCTTGCAGAAGAACTGTGATATCAGATTGGAGCCACAAAAGGACAGTGGCAACATGAGACAGGTGAACAATAAGTAGTTTACAGCACCTATGAAGTACACAAAATTTTCCAAGACCACTGCATTGTATTCATAGTGGTGCCCTAGTGCAAAGCTGGCAGATGGCCAGGTTAGCGGCCATTCAAAGAAGAAAAGTAGTTCAGTATTCCAGACCCAAGTAAAGACAATCACTTGGGAGAGGCAGTCCTGGCTACAAGGACCTTCAAGACTATGGGTAGGATGTTTACCATGAAGGTCACATCCAGCAGAAATAGGTTGAAGTAGGAGAAATACATGAGTGTGGCGGTTGTACCTGAACCTCCCCTTTAGTTTCTATTCTCTTGTCTCATAATTTGAATGAAAGAGCATGTTAGGGATATACCCATAAAAATAGTCTATAAACGTGTTTTGACATTGTGTGTCAAGTCCGTGACCAAATTGTTATATTCATCAAGGTCACCCTACATGCAGATGTAGATGGTCATGCCCAATGATCTGACCATGTGAAGATACCAACAATAGAAATAAAACTCAACCCCCCTACCTAGGAACCATTTACAGGAGCCTGCCTACCCTCTCTGCCTCCATTTCCTGGAGACTCTGAAGATCCTTGAAGGAGACCCAGCCTTT
>NW_022196904.1:129596181-129599614 GCF_008632895.1 Mastomys coucha
CTTTGTGCCAACCTCCAATACCTGGAGGCATGCTGTAACTGCAAATCCACTGGCTACACTGGCCTAGAAATCAGGTAGGTGATCTGAACATTCTTTCCTGCACTCCTTTGCAAATTCCTCAGTTTCATCCTTAGCCATGTAGCAGACTACTTGCAGAGTTCTGACTTCCCTCTCAGACTGAAGTCTCTAGGCACTGCACCAAACCTCACAGTAGACCAAGCTTTACTCTTCTCATTGTAGTCAATCTTGAAAGCATGTATACAAGTAACATTATACAGACTGAACAGGTTATAATATATATACACACATATATATATGATGTAATAACAATTAATGTAAAAAGAGGCCATGAATTTGAAGGGGAGTAGGAGGAGTCTGTGGTAGAGTTTGAGGAGAGGAAAGGGAAGGAAGAAATGTTGTAATTATATGTATTCCTAAAAATAAAACAAATAGGTTATGAAACTAAATTGTGAATTCTCAAATGAAGAAATACAAATAGCCAGGATATTCAAAGTTTTGAAAAATCTAAACCTACAATGAGGAGGACTATCTAACAAGACATGTGAAAAGCCATATGTAAACTTGCTGCTTCAGAAATTGCCTAAAATATGGACATATTCATACATTAAAGGTGCTCGAATGGAGTTGCTTTATAATAGAGAGACAATGCTTTTCCCAGATACCATGGCTTTTCAAAAGAAAAGAAGCCCAGTGCCAGGCATAAATGGCCTCTTTTTGAGTTGTTGGGCAATGGGGATCTCATAACTTCCCATACTATAGGATACTGTTATTGCTCCTACTTATCATCCAGAACTTGGTGGACCCTATTACCGAAGATACTTGAGTCATTGGGCATGAAGAAATCAATATGGTACTGACCTAAAAACTTTATCCCTACTGGGCAGCTTTCATACTGCTAGAATATTCTATGATACTGTTAAGAAAGAAAGGTAATCAAAAGGCTTACCTTGCTGTGAACCCTGTGAGCTACAATAATGAATGTCCAGGCAAGATATCCACTGTTAAAAAAAAAAAAAAGGCGCCGGGCAATGGTGGTGCATGCCTTTAATCCCAAAACTTAGGAGACAAAGGCAGGTGGATTTCTGAGTTCGAGGCCAGCCTGGTCTATAGAGTGAGTTCCAGGACAGCCAGGGCTATACAGTGAAACCCTGTCTTGAAAAACAAAACAAAACAAAACAAGACACGAATGTTATAGGAGTAACCAACCACTTTAGGATTGGATTTAAGACCCATTCCAAAGGATAAAACTCATAGCTGACACTGTCAACTGGACCAAAACCCTATCTTAAGGGAGAATTTAATATTATTATTTTACTAAACATACACAGTAATAAGCTGCCCCCTAAGTTATTAGTTTTATATGCATAGATTAGAGCATACTTCAACTTTCATCAGAGAAGCTTCTTTTAGTAGGTGATATAAAGGCTGACGAAGAAAAGCAATCATATCTTTGCCACTGTGATGCATGTGAACTACAGCAAGTAACAGCATAATAAGATATTCTCAAGAATACAACAGTAGCACTTATATGTTGGTCATAACTAACCACTGTCTAATTGGACAAAGGTCCACTCAATAGGACAGAATGCCTGGTACTACAAATCTAGCCAACTAGTTAGACAGGTCACAGACATAGAGAAGAACCTACTAATGCTACTTTCCCAAGCTAATATAATCTCTTACTGTAGTCGTCATAATATCCTTATGCACACAGGTGGGTGAAGCCCTCACTCCTCATCAAGGAAGGTTCTTTTTGCATCACACAGAGAACAATAAGAAAGCTACAACTTATCAAAACACAGAGATCAACTGACTGTGAGTTGCCTAGCCCTAATGTTTTTATCTACATCACAATCTTCATATCTAAGTCTCAAAAACATCAGAGAAGGACTGGCAAAATTATGACCCAGAGGACCAAGATGTCTGCTACAATATTGTGTGTCTTTAACATAAATTAAGGAAGCTGTATCCATGAAACTTCAATAATATTGCCACTTAAACAGACAATGGCAACTCCAGTTGGCATGGTAACAAGGATGGTAGGAATCTAAGGAGCTGTAGACAATTAATGACTGCAGACAAAGAGAATCAGCCTTCCCCATGGACTAGCATCCTAATTGGTTATCTAGTACCAAGTGGTCAGCTCTAAATGCATATAAATATGAATAACTCTAAATGAACTTAACAGGTTTTATTTGCATATTTCTTGATATATATGTAAAGGCAGCAGTAATAAAGATAAAGAAGCCATGGGATTAAAGGAAGCAGTCATAGGAAGGCTTGAAAGGAGGAGGGGCCATGCTAAAAATACTATACACATATAAATTTAAAAATAATTTTTAAATGCATTAATTATTTAGTTAATTAAACAAATATTGAAAGGAGACAAAAACCAATATTGAGGGGAACAAGAGTCAACCAGGAGAAGACAAAGAGGTCAAAAGGCCATCATAGTTTAGACCCTAAGAGAGCCAGAGCAGAAGTGAGGATTTAGATGGGCCACTGAAGGTTACTGAATGTCCCAGGAAGTGAACATCTCCTGAAGGACCACAGCTGTGTTCCCTCTCACAGCTCCCATTCTGGCCACATCCTCCGAAATAACATGCCCCAAGCACACAGCGCCCCTGCTGCATTGCCTCACAGTGGAAATTATAAGGCCCCAGCACCAAGAACTCTCAGGCATCTAGCAAACTTCTGCTGACACCCTCCTGGGTGAGAGCCAGTTATGCCAGGAAGCTGCTTCAAAGCCTTGATGGTTGATATTGGACAGGATGGAAGGCAAAGGCAGGCCTTATCTTATCACACACTGCCACAATATACCCACAGCCTGGCAAGCATCTTCTTGAAAACTCTCTTTCAGAGATATACTAAAATGTGAAGGGAAATAAAAATTTTCAGATATTTCACTTATGATAATACCAATTGTCCTACACTCCCAGAACCCTTTATACTCCCAGGTCCCCTACCTACATGCCAGCCACAACCAAGGCTGAATAACAGTTGTGGGTGAAAAGGGAACACAGGTATAAGGCAGTGTATACCTGGAGCTCCTGGCTCAGGTGATGGCTATAAGCAGAGAGGGCTAGGAAAAGGTCAGTCCCACATTCGATAGTTTGGGAAAGTCATTTAACCACTGAGATCCATAACGTCCCAGATACCCCATGATCATACAAGGTATCAAGTGCTTCTTCAGGGCTTCTCTTCCTTGAAGGGCAGCAGTTGAACACTTGTCCCTTGTGGTTCAACAAAATGTGTCCTCAGGAAAGGAACAGAGACCTCTACCAAACTTGTCCAGTCCAGCAGGGCTGAAGGCAGTGGTGCTGGCACAGGCTCAGGAGCAGGATAGAAGTCTCCGGAGTGCAACTTTGACATCCTTGTTCCTCAGAGTGTAGATGAGGGGGTTCAAGGTGGG
>NW_022196904.1:129600277-129602433 GCF_008632895.1 Mastomys coucha
GTATAGGCAGAGGAAGCTGAGGAGAAGTGGTACCCGAAGGTGAGGCATTTCTGAGAATCCCAGGATGAAGAACTCAGTGACCAGTGTCCCATTCATCATAAAGCTAGAGCGGTCTCAGGCTCCAAGGGCAGTGGGTTTTCTGTGGCAGATCTGATAGTATCTGAAGATGAAAGACATGCTCCAGTTCCACTTTGTGCTAATGACCCAACTCAGATGCATTGAGACCTATCTAGATCCCAAACCTCACTATTACATGGGAGTAAGAACAGAACTTTGTGCCACCAAGGCTGCAGGTGTCATTCTAGATACAGGAATTTTAGGAGAGTGATGTGGCTACTCATAAACCTTAGAGATGCAGGATCTTTCTCCAATGGGAATGTTCTTTCCCCAGACTTTAGGGAGTATGGAGCAGGAACAGGAATACTCAGGGTGGAAATCAGTCTGTCCTGGTAACATGGAAGAGGTGTGGTTACCTTCTATTCAAGAGCTCTCAGACAGTGGGTGGGAGCAGAGAAGGAATAAGAAAGATGACAAAATGTCCCTCACCTGGCCATGTAAAACACTATCAACCAAGGTCTTCCCTGGGCAGAGGGTGACTGGTGCACTCACCTATACAAACCATAGTTGTCCATGTGTGTGTCACTGGAGCTGGGGATTGAAGGCTTTAAAGTATGGCACTGAAGTAGGGCACCAGCCAGGAGTGAGCCATGTCTCATCCCTATATCCTGGTAGTCACATATTGTCTCATAGCTAAAACTCTATGGCTAAATTCAAAAGCCTTAAACAGAGTATGCTTGAATGTGATACCAACCTCCAAGAGGTGAGGTATGAGTAAACTGTGTGGCCTCTCATATAAACTATAGCTTAAATTTAGGAGCACTGGAGCGAAGAGTATACATTAGCAGATAGTTCACTAGACTGTATTTGTTTTTAAAGATTATTATTTTCAAGTACCTATATACAGCCAGCATTATAACTATTTCCTAGTTTCAGCTTAGACCTCAACTCTCATACCTACCTCAGGCAGTGTCTGGAAGGTAGATATACTTATCTGAATATTACAAAACTGTGTCACTATAGAGGTGGCTAGAAGATACCAGAACCCATCCCCTGTGGAATGAGCTCCCTGGCACAGGAGATGCTAAACATTTCGACATGATATCTGAGAAGGGTAATAAGAAAAGAAAGAAGGGGTGGGGAAAGAAAGAGAGCTAGAGAGAGACATAAGCATGGGGACAGAAAGACAGTGAGGCAAAGCTGAAGAAAGACGGTAGATTTTCCTGTCTCATACACTCAAAGTAGGGAAGGAAGGGAGGGAGGGGCAGATATAGAGGCAGATATAAAGATAGAAATGGAGCAAGACATAGAGGCACCAATAAAGTAAGAAAAATACACACACACACACAAAGGAGAAAGAGGGAGGCAGTGATAGAGACAGAGATACAGGTAGGCTCTGAGAAGGTATGTGATGCTGTGTCCAAGTAGTTCTTTTTTTTTTCTTTTTCAATTTTTTTCAGAACTGTCTTGAAAATTACAGCTTAAATGATCTCATACCCCACATCTATTACCAAAACATGGTCGGTAATATTCAAATGCAAGTACAATCAACACTAAACTCACATGGTAAGCCTACAGCAAGAATCTTCCCAGGTAAGGAATCTTCTGGAGAGGACTCTCCAGAAATTTTCTTCTCAGCATCACAAACACACACACACACACACACACACACACACACACACACACACATCAACTTTCATTAGAGCCAGATTACATTAAAAACATTTAAAGAGTGTATGTAACAAATTTAAGTAAAAGGGGATATTAGGATGTTGGTGTGAGGACCAGGGTCCCTGCATCCTCTATTATAGAAGAGACAAGTACTCACAGGGAGAAGCCAAGCCCTGGGAGACCAATTAGGCAGATCCACACTGGCTTCCTGAGCAGGACTGGCTGGGGAGATGACCAAGCCTCCTTTCAGGCAACACAACACACACTTGTAAGACTGGTGACCCAGGGGCAACTTGTCTGCCCTGCTACCCAGGGATTTGCTGTCTACCAATATCACCAGTGGCAGCAGAGGGTAGAGGGAGCACTCAGGCAGATCAGGGGATGGATGACATTTGTACCTTGAACCAATTAGCTACCCAAACCACAAT
>NW_022196904.1:129603573-129608150 GCF_008632895.1 Mastomys coucha
ACATAAGCTCCCCTTGTCTCAGTAATCAGATTCATGCCTTCTTTGTCTTCCTGGATCCAGAGGCCCAACCACATCTCACCGAGCTGCTTAAAAGAATAAGGACTGGTATATTGGTCCACCATCTTCCTCCAGCCCTTCCCTGCTTCTGTCTACTCCACATTATCCACACTACCAACAATCACTGCCATGTATACATCGAATCTTGTGCCCCAGTGCACATGATGTCAGCCTGTGGTCCAGCCATCCATGTAGTTAATCACAATTTGTTGGTCACATCCATGAACAGGTCCCAAGCAACCTCTGGGAGCACTGCTGGGATTGCCTCACTAGGAATCTCCCTACCCTACAAACTAGCATGAGGCATGGCCAGCACAGTGTGGGAGAGGCTGCATTAGTGGTGCAAGAGCTTTAGCCATTCCTTCCAAATGCTCAGCTTCCTCCTAGATCTGTGATCAAGACTTCAATTCCCAATACCATGTCATTGTATGTTGAGACAAAGATGCAAAATCAGCATCTAATCACTTCACAAAAGCCCATCATCTGGTAATAAGACCCCAGTACATAAGCCCTGGGAAACTTTTTACTATTCATGTTATTGCCATTTCTTTCTCTATCCCTTCTACTTAGAGAACATCAGAGAGGCACTGGCCTTTCATGGCATGGCAGTATTAAGGAGAGAGAAGAAATGATGTCCAAAGCCCGTGATGTCACATAGGTGGGCCTCACAGACTTGTTGCCAAAGCAACAACTGCCATATTCCAAGAATCCATTGGGCTCACCTCCCACCTTTACCTGTGGCCACTATATATATATATGGTGAACACTCTTCCCTCGCTCTCTCTCCCCCTCTTCTCTTTCCACTACTACCCCCTCTCTCTCCCAATTAAACCTCTTACACGTGGAAAAGAGAGGGAGAAGACGTGAGATGAAGTTTTCAGAGTTAGCTCTAATCGATGGGAGGAGATGAATGAGAAATCAGCCTGACCTACTCTCAGCGCTCTTGGTCTGGGATGCATCATCCTGAAGTGCCTGGGGATGCTTTCAAATCCACAGCACTTGTCCCCTCCCGTTAGTGTTAAAACAGTGGAGCAAGAGGACAAGAAACTGATTGGGAGGGGATGTGGGAAGGGCAAGTGGAGAAGGTGAGGGGGGAGTGCCACCCTTAGAAAAGTGGGTTCACCTTAAGATAATATCCTTTCCCTTCCTAGAATTATCTCCCTTACAAAGTCCACGGAAGCTGCCATCAGGCTTCAGCTTTTCTGAGCCCTGACTAGGAGGGACAGGTGTATGTCCTTTTCTTTCAGATGCTGGACAGAGTATGAGGAAGCCTTTGAGCTCCCTAACACTGTCAGCCGCCTCTCTCACCTCCCACTTCTCTCTCTCTCTCTCTCTCTCTCTCTCTCTCTCTCTCTCTCTCTCTCTCTCTCTCTCTCTCTCTCTCTCTCTCTCTCTCTCTCTCTCTCTCTGTCTCTCTCGGTATCTGTTGCCATGTGACAGACACTTCTTCAAGCTGAGTTCATACATGGATTCCCCTTCTTTTTGTGATTTTTCTTCCTCCAAGGCAGTAGCAAGATGTGCAGCTTATATACCCTGGATCTTTTTATTCCCTAACACTTTAGGCCTTCTTCCTTCTCTAATGCAATTCCTCAGCCATGTGGCTGGCCTCCATGGTTGTTCATTTGCTTGCTTGTTTTGTTGTTTTATTTCAGACAGAATGACCCCAATCACACCTTTGCATCTCCAGTCTCCTCCTCTGTGAAGGAGCAAGGTTTACAGCTCACCTCAATGTTTCAGCTCTGATAAGTGGCCCTTGCATTTCCCTGTGATTTATTTCTTCTTCTTTTTTATTGTAGCTTTGTGGGTTTTTAACAATTATTTATTTATGTATATGTATATGTAAGACACTGTAGCTGTCTTCAGGCACACCAGAAGAGAGCATCAGATCCCATTAAAGATAGTTGTGAGTCACCATGCGGTTGCTGGGAATTGAACTCAGGACCTCTGGAAGAGCGGTCAGTGTTCTTAACTGCTGAGCCATCACTCCAGGATGATTTCTTTCTTTTTTCTTTTTTCTTAGATACTTCCTTTCTTTATATTTCAAATGATATCCCCTTTCCTGGTTTCCCCTCCAGAAAAAACAACCCTGTTCCCTATCCCCTCGCCCTGCTCACCAACCCACCCTCTCCCAATGCCTGAACCTGGCATTCCCCTACACTGGGGCATAGAACCTTCACCAGACCAAGGACCTCTCCTCTCATTGATGACCGACTAGGCAATCCTCTGCTACATATGCTGCTGGAGCCATAAGTCCCACCATGTGTACTCTTTGGTTGCTGTTTTAGTCCCTGGGAACCCTGAGGTTACTAGTTAGTTCATATTGTTGTTTCTACTAAGGGGCGGTAAACCCCTTCAGCTCCATAGGTCCTTTCTCTAGCGCCTTCATTGGGGACCCCGTGCTCAGTCCAATGGATGGCTGTGAGCATCTACTTCTGTGTTAGTCGGGCACTGGCAGAGCCTCTCAGAAGACAGCTATATCAGGTTCCTGTCAGCCAGCACTTGCTGGCATCCACAATAGTGTCTGGGTTTGATGATCGAATATGGGAAGGATTCTCAGGTGGAGCACTCTCTGGATTATCCTTCCTTAAGTCTTTGCTCCATATTTTGTCTCTACAATTCCTTCCATGGGTATTTTATTCCCCCTTCTAAGAAGGATCGAAGAATCCACACTTTGGCCTTCCTTCTTCTTCAGTTTCTTGTGGTTTGTGAATGGTATCTTGGATATTCCAAGCTTCTGGGATAATATACACTTACCAGTGAGTGCATACCATATGTGTTCTTTTGTGATTGGGTTACCTCACTCAGGATGATATTCTCCAGATCCATCCATTTTTTTTTTTGATCCATTTTTCTATTGTGGGGCATCTGGGTTTGTTCCAGCTTCTGGCTAGTATAAATAAGGCTGCTATGAACATAGTGGATCATGTGTCCTTATTACATGTTGGAGCATCTTCTGGGTATATGCCTAGGAGTGGTATAGCTGGGTTCTCATGTAGTACTATGTCCTATTTCCTGAGGAACTGTCAACCTGATTTCCAGAGTGGTTGTACCAACTTGCAATCCCACTAGAAATGAAGGAGTGTTCCTGTTTCTTCACAACCTCACCAGCATCTGCTGTCACCTGAGTTTTTGATATTAGCCATTCTGACTGGTATGAGATGGAATCTCAGGGTTGTTTTGATTTGCATTTCCATGTTGACTAACTCTCTCCTTAACTGTTCAATATTGTACTTGAAGTTTTAGCCAGAGCAATTAGACAACAAAAGGAGATCAAAGGGATAAAATTGGAAAGGAAGAAGTCACATAATCAATATTTGCTGATGATAAGATAGTATACTTAAATGACCCCAAAAATTCCACCCTTGAGTTAATAAAATTAACTCAAGCAGATAAGTGGCCTTCCTCTAAACAAAGGATAAACAAGCTGAGAAAGAAATTAGGGAACCAACACCCTTCACAATAGTCACAAATAATATAAAATACCTTGGTGTGACTCTAACTAAGCAAGTCAAAGATCTGTATGACAAGAACTTCAAGTCTCTGAAGAAAGAAATTGAAGATCTCAGAAGATGGAAAGACCTCCCATGCTCATGGATTGGAAGGATTAATATAAAAAATGGCCATCTTGCCAAAAGCAATCTAAAGATTCAATTCAATCCCTATCAAAATTCCAACTCAATTCTTCACAGAATTGGAAAGAGCAATTTTCAAATTTATCTGGAATAACACAAAACCTAGGATAGTGAAAACTATTCTCAGCAATTAAAGGAGTTCTGGAGGAATCACCATCCCTCACCTTAAGTACTACAGAGCAGTTGTGATCTAAAAAAAAAAAACAAACCTGCATGACACTGGTACAGTGACAGGCAGGTGGATCACTGGAATAGAATTGAAGACCCAGAAATGAACCCACACACCTATAGTCAATTGATCTTTGACAAAGGAGCTAAAATCATACAGTGTCCAATAAAAAGACATAGACTATCAGATTGGGTACGTAAACAGGACCCAACATTTTGCTGCATACAGGAAACCCACCTCAGTGACAAAGACAGACACTACCTCAGAATAAAAGGCTGGAAAACAATTCTCCAAGCTAATGGCCCCAAGAAAAAAGCTGGAGTAGCCATTCTAATATCGAATAAAATCGACTTTCACCCTAAAGTGATCAAAAAAGATAAGGAGGGACACTTCATATTCATCAAAGGTATGATCTACCAAGATGAACTCTCAATTTTGAACCTCTATGATCCAAATGCAAGGGTACCTGCATTCATAAAAGAAACTTTACTAAAGCTCAAAGCACACATTACACAGCACACAATAGTAGTGGGAGATTTCAATACCCCACTCTCTGCAATGGACAGATCATGGAAACAGAAACTAACCAAGGACACAGTGAGGCTAACAGAAACTGTGAAACAGATGGATTTATCAGATATCTATAGAACATTTTACCCTAAAACAAAAGGATATAGCTTCTTCTCAGCACCTCATGGTACCTTCTCCAAAATTGACCA
>NW_022196904.1:129611816-129614458 GCF_008632895.1 Mastomys coucha
GTTTTTTGGAGGGGAAACTGGGAATGGAGAAATTTACATGTAAATAAAGAAAATATCTTATAAAAAATAAAGAAAAAAAACCATACAGTGGAAAAAAGAGCATTTTTAACAAATGGTGCTAACTCAACTGGCGATTAGCATGTAGAAGAATGCAAATTGATCCATTCCTATCTCCTTCTATAAAGCTCAACTCCAAGTGGATCAAGGACCTCCACATCAAACCAGATACACTAAAATTAATAGAAAAGAAAGTTGGGAAGAGCTTCGAGCACATGTTCACAGGGGAAATTTTCCTGAACAGAAGACCAATAGCTTATGCTCTAATATCAAGAATTGACAAATGGGATCTCATGAAATTGCAAAGCTTCTGTGAGGCAAAGGACACTGTCAATAGAACAAAATGGCATCCAACAAATTGAGAAAAGACCTTTACCAATCCTATGTCTGATAGAGGGCTAATATGCAATATATACAAAGAACTCAAAAAGTTAGACTCCAGAGACCCAAATAATCCTATTAAAAATGGGGTACAAGCTAAACAAAGAATTGTCATCTGAGGAATACCAAATGGCTGAGAAACATCTAAAGAAATGTTCAACATCCAATTTATTTCTTAAGTTAATGTATCTATAAAATTTAGAAGGCAAGAAGGGACCCCAACTTTCCCTAAGTTATATGATGGCATATGATGTTATATGAGTCCACTCAGACTTCCCATAATTTCCGGTATCATTTCTTTCCTGCCCATTAATGATTTAGTTTGTGGAGAGAATGAGCCCATTGCTGTATACTCAGAAGTCGTCAAGGAAGAGATCGCCATTTTCTCTCTGGTGATTTTCTAAAGGGAACAGCCAAGAGACCCAGAAGTGGCATGACAGCTGGGATAGGATCCTTTCAACCTCCGTCTACACCCAGGAGGTACAGTGGATGCAAAGCCCTCTAAGCCCATTCCCCTCAAGCAGAGATCTTGCCTCAAGGGAGTGCTCTGACCCAGGGTCTCTGGTGAGATCACCATTTTCTATCCAGAGGGACAGCAGATCCACAACCCTCTCTGCACCTTCGCTACAAGCAGAGAGCCTGTCTCCAGGGTGTTCTCTGACCCCAGGAGGGACAACTGATCCACAGCCCTCTATGAATGGGTTTTACCAGAGGAGAGCTGATCTCCCAGAAGTGTTGACACAGGCTTATAGACCCACAAGAGGAACAAGGTCCATCCAGAGACAGAAAGAACATCTAATATCAGACATTGAAAGACAATGAAAGGCAAATGGAAGAATCTTACCAACAGAAACCAAGGCTACTTGATTTCATCAGGACCTAGTACTGCCACCACAACAAGTCCTGGATATCCCAAAACATCAGAAAAGCAATATTTAGATCTAAAATCATATCTTACAATGGTGATAGAGGAATTTAAGAAGACATGAATAACTCCCTTAAAGAAATACAGGAGAACACAGGTAAACAGGTACAAGCCCCTAAAGAGAAAACACAAAAATGCCTTTAAAAATTACAGGAGAACATGAGTAAACAAGTAGAAGCCCTTAAAGAGGAAACACAAAAATCCCTTAAAGAATTACAGGAAAACACAAACAAAGAGGTGAAGGAATTGAACAAAACCATCCAGGACCTAAAAATGGAAGAAGAAACAGTTAACAAATCACAAAGAAAGACAACTCTGGAGATAGAAATCCTAGGAAAGAAGTCAGGAACCATGGATGCAAGCATCACTAACAGAATACAAGAGATCGAAGGGGGAATCTCAGGTGCAGAAGATACCATAGAAAACATTGACACAACAGTCAAAGAAACAACTTTCACCCTAAAGTGATCAAAAATGATAAGGAGGGACACTTCATATTCATCAAAGGTATGATCTCAAGATGAACTCTCAATTTTGAACTTCTATACTCCAAATGCAAAGGCATCTACATTCATAAATGAAACTTTACTAAAGCTCAAAGCACACATTGCACCACACTCAATAATAGTGGGAGACTTCATCTCCCAACTCTCTGCAATGAACAGATCATGGAAACAGAAACTAAACAAAGACACAGTGAGACTAACAGAAGTTATGAAATAGATGGATTTTACAGATACCTATAGAACTTTTTATCCTAAAACAAAAGGATATAGCTTCTTCTCAGCACCTCATGGTACCTTCTCCAAAATTGACCATATAATTGGTCACAGATCAGGCCTCAACAGATACAAGAAGATTGAAATATTTCCTTGCATCCTATCAGATCATCATGGACTAAGGCTGCTCCTTAATAACAACATAAACAATAGAATGCCCACACACACGTAGAAGCTTAACAACACTATTCAATGATAACTTGGTCAAGAAATAAATAAAGAAAGAAATTAAAGACTTTTTAGAGTTTAATGAAAATGAAGCCACAACATACCCCAACTTATGGGACACAATGAAAGCAGTCCTAAGAGGAAAACTCATAGCTTTAAGTACCTCCAAAAAGAAACTGGAGAGAACATATACCAGCAATTTGACAGTACATCTGAAAGCTCTTGAACAAAAAGAAGCAAATTCACCCAAGAGGAGTCGAGGGCAGGAAATAATCAAACTCAGGGCAGAAATCAACCAAGTAGAAACAAAAAGAACTATACAAAGAATCAAC
>NW_022196904.1:129614880-129634727 GCF_008632895.1 Mastomys coucha
AAAAGCCTATACTCAACAAAACTGGAAAACCTGGATAAAGTGGAAAATTTTCTAGACAGATACCAGGTACCAAAGTTAAATCAAGATCAGATTGATGATCTAATCAGTCCCATATCTGCTAATGAAATTAAAACAGTCATTAATAGTCACCCAACCAAAAAAAAGCTCAGGACCACATGGGTTTAGTGCAGAGTTTTATCAGACCTTCAAAGAAGACCTAATACCAATACCCCTCAAGCTATTCCACAAAATAGAAACAGAAGGCACTTTACCCAATTCATTCTATGAAGCCACAATTACTCTTATACCTAAACCACACAAAGACCTAACAAAGAAAGAAAACTTCAGACCAATTTTCCTTGTGAATAAATGCTGCACACACTTGTCTACTCCAGTAGGTCTACAGTATCAGGTTTAAAACCTGATCATGGACAAGAGGCATTATGACTCCAAAGGGAGTTTGTCTCCTTGGGATTTCAGTCAGTTGTGGGCATCTCCTAACTCAAACGTGTTCCAGATTGATCTCTGCTAAGTCTGTGGAGAGATCTGTGTGCTTTCTTTATTCAGGTATAAAGGTGCCCTAAGAAATATTTTGTTATAGCTAACACTGAGATTGAACATTACTTCCTGGCCTTCACAGTATTTCAATAATTCTATAGATTTCCTAGCTGTAATTAGCTGGGAATTTTTACTAAGAAGCTGTCTTACCAGACAGGGTGTAAGTGTTAGAGACAGCAGTTAGCCACTTATTATCAGAGCAGTCTCACACGGAAAGAAAAACTGTTTTACTGCCAGTGAGAAGCTAGAAGTTTTAGGGCTCCCATTACTAATTATTTATGTTACAGCCAAGGAATGCTAGAATACGACCTTCAGCTACTTGCCTCAGACAGACCCTGAGAGTTTATCTTGGGGCTGCCAGGACAACCTAGCCCAAGAAGAAAGACACCACTGCTCCTCCGCCTTGCACCTGGCTGTTTGATTTTACTGACCTTGATGTAGCCATCTCCTGCCTATGTGACTTCTATAGTTTACCCTGTTTTCTGTATACTATATAAGCCTGATTTCTACTTTGTACAAGTTACATTCAGTTACAGCACTCCCTTGTGTCTGTTTCTGTTTGTTATTTCTTCGCCAATGCCTTGTCTACCTGACTAGGACCCTGTTCCCCACACGGGTTGAAGGAGGCCCAGACTGGCCGGCCTGTGGCAAATAAAGATGCAAGAATTCTCAATAAAATTCTTGCAAACTGAATCAAGAGTACATCAAAACTATCATCCATCATGATCAAGTAAGCTTCATCCCAGAGATCCAGGGATGGTTCAATATATGGAAATCCATCAACATAATTCACTGTATAAACAAATGCAAAGAAGAAAAACCATATGAGCATCTTATTAGATGCTGAGAAAGCATTTGAGAAAATCCAACATCCCTTCATGATAAAAGTCTTGGAAAGATCAGGAATTCAAGGCCCATACCCAAGCCAATAGCCAAGATCATACTAAATGGAGAGAAACTTGAAGAAGAAATCCCGCTAAAATCAGGGACTAGACAAGGCTGCCCACTCTCTCCCTACCTATTCAACATTGTACTTGAAGTCAAGGACCTCCACATCAAACTAGATACACTGAAATTAATAGAAAAGAAAATGGGGAAGAGCCTCGAGCACATGGGCACAGGAGAAAATTTCCTGAAAAAAAAAAAAAACACCAATAGCTTATGTTCTAAGATCAAGAATTGACAAATGGGACCTCATAAAATTGCAAAGCTTCTGTGAGGCAAAGGACACTGTCAATAGAACAAAATGGCATCCAACAAATTGAGAAAAGATCTTTACCAATCCTATATCTGATAGAGGGCTAATATGCAATATATACAAAGAACTCAAGAAGTTAGACTCTAGAAAACCAAATAACCCTATTAAAAATGGGGTACAGAGCTAAACAAAGAATTCTCAACTGAGGAATATGGAATGGCTGAGAAGCACCTAAATAAATGTCTTCAGGGAAATGCAAATCAAAACAGCCCTGAGATTCCACCTCACACCAGTCAGAATGGCTAAAGTCAAAAACTCAGGTGACAGCAGATTCTGGAGAGGTTGTGGAGAAAGAGGAACACTCTTTCACTGCTGGTGGGATTGCAAGCTGGTACAACCACTCTGGAAATCAGTTGGATGTTCCTATGGAAATTGGACATAGTACTACCAGAGGACCCAGCTATACCACTCCTGGGCATATACCCAGAAGACACTCCAACATGTAATAAGGACACAGGCTCCACTAGAGCAGTCTTATTTATAATAGCCAGAAACTGGAAACAACCCATATGTCCCTCATCAGAGGAATGGATACAGAAAATGTAGTACATCTAGATAATTGAATACTACTCAGCTATTAAAAACAATAAATTTATGAAATTCTTAGGGAAATGGATGAATCTGGAGAATATCATCCTGAGTGAGGTAACCCAATCACAAAAGAACAAACACAGTATGCACTCTCTGATAAGTGGATATTAGCCCAGAATTCGGAATACACAAAATACAATCCACAAACCACAAGAAACTCAAGAAGAAGGAAGATCAAAGTGTGGTACTTCATTCATTCTTAAAAGGGTGAACAAAAGACCCATGGAAGGAGTTGCAGAGACAAACTGTAGAGCAGAGACTGAAGGAAGAACAATCCAGAGACTGATCCACCTGGAAATCCTTCCCATATTCAATCATCAAATCCATACACTATTGTGGATGCCAACAAGTGCTGGCTGACAGGAGCCTGATATAGTTGTCTCCTGAGAGGCCCTGACAGTACCCGACTAATACAGAACTAGAGGCTCACAGCCATCCATTGGACTGAACACAGGGTCCCCAATGAAGGAGTTAGAGAAAGGACCCAAGGATCTGAAGGGCTTGCAGGCCCTTAAGATGAACAACAATATGAACTAACTAGTACCCTCAGAGCTCCCAGGGACTAAACCACCAACCAAAGAGTACACATGGTGGGATTAATGGCTCCAGCAGCATATGTATAGCAGAGGATGGCCAAGTTGGTCATCAGTGGGAGGAGAGGCCCTTGGCCCTGTGAAAGTTCTATGCTCCAGTGTAGGGGAATGCCAGGGCCAGGAAGCAGGAGAGGGTGGGGTAGTGAGCAGGGAGAGGAGGAGTGAACAGGGTTTTGTTGTTCTTGTTGTTTGGGGGTTTTTTTGGTTTTTATTTTATTTCTTTTTTTCCGGAGGGGAAACTTGGAAAGGACATATCATATGACATGTAAAGGAAATATCTGATAAAAAATAAAAAAAAAAAAAGAAGAAGAAGAAGAAGAAGAAGAAGAAGAAGAAGAAGAAGAAGAAGAAGAAGAAGGCATCAAGGCTTTCATAGACTTTAAATCCTGAAAAATAGTAATACCCCAAAACTCACAATATAGTCTTCTTGAACATTTTATTTATCTAGAATATACTTTGCTTCTTGAATAAAATCCTCACCTAACCCAATGAGATGGTAAAGGCCACTACTTAGCCTCTGAATCTCATCACAATTGCTGTAATGGAGATGCCATGTGAGGGAAAGCAATATGGCCTCCTCTAGTATAGGCTAATACATCTATTGCCACCCTGAAGCACAGTGGCTTCAATGGCCCATAGGAGAGCTTGGTCTCCAATAATGGCAATGAACTGAGCAGAGTGATAGAGCATGGAGCTAGATCTGTCATAATGGTGACAGAGTTGTTGGCATACTCCATTAGAAAAGGTCACAGGTTTCTCTCCTGAGAATCCAATCACCAGTCTTTCCTGTCCATACAAATCTTAGAGATGCTAAAGTGTACAGATATTAAAATTAACTAGGGGTGGGACTTTTGATTAATACAGCTGCCCATAAAACCATTTATTCACCACGCTTATCTTGACAGAATCTTTCTTTGGTCTTTCAGCCCCTTGAGTATTTGGAGTAAGTAGATTATGCTTTAACAGTCTCTCCTGTTATGACTCATCTCCGTAGCATATGTTCAGACCAGTCTACCACCATACTGCCTTCAATGCACTCAAATTTATCTGGTCTCAGAAGCTAAAATGATCAGGCCTGGTTAATACTCAATGTGCGAGAACCTGTCTACTGAGCAGCACCACTGGACTCAGGAACTGCTTCTCTTATGGTTGTTACACTGCAGGAAGACACCCAGAGGTCCAGCCACTGTGTGGCCCACCAATAGTTGGAGCCACTATAGTGCTTAAGTATGTAGTGGAGAGATGGGAAGGAAAGAGAAACTGAATGGTTTGAACACAATAAGGAGAGGCAGAACTGAAGATGACAGGGTAGTGAGGAAGAGTCTGATGTGTGTAGCCTACCCTGCCACCTGAGGTCATGATGAAGTCCATGTCTGGGTCTATGGCCATGCAGCAGCAGGGGATCTGTATTGATATCAGGGAACCATATTACCACCAAAGGTCATGGTGGTGTCCCTGATCTGGGATGCTGCCTAGGACCATATTGATGTTCATGGGCTATGCAGAGCTGGTCTCATCCCCCACTGGCTGTAGCACTCTAGAGGGCAGTGCCCCTTCCCCTTTCCCAACCTTGCTTGGGCAGCACAATGGAGCTAGCCCTGCTGTCAGGGGTACAGGTGAGCTAGCCTCGAGTACATGAGCATGGGAGAGCTGCCCATGCCTCTTGATGTCTGCTGTAAGGTGGTGTGGGAGAGAGAAAGATGCCCTTCCAATCCCTGGCTTCTTTCCACCTCTGACAGATAGGACAGCTGGCCCTAAGTTCATGAAAGCAGGAGAAATGGTCCCACCCCTTCCTGAGTGAGCCAGGGAGGACAGTGCTGGAGAACTGATCTTGGTGGTATAGGTGTGGGAGATCCCAACTCAGCTACCACTCAGGCCCAGATCCAGGGCTTTGAGTTGGCCCACCCCACCATCCACCCCATCTGTTAACTGTTGAAGCATGTAAATGGATTGATCCTGCAGATCCATGTCACAGGGCAACAACATGGTATCTGAGAGCAGTTCCAGTGAGGATCCAGCATTGGTAGCACAATAGAAACCAGAGGTCTCTACCAGCCCAATGACTCATTGCAATGAACATTTGCAAATAAAGATATAGTGTGGCACACTGAAGTTTTCATGGCAAGCTTTTTTGTCTTATTTTTTTCCTATTGGGGGGAGGGAAGTTGCAAGGACAGTAGACAGATACAAAGTGATGGGGAGATGAGTCAGACTGAGATGCATGATGTGAACTCACAAAGAAAACAAACCTTCTAAAAAGATTATTATATTACATGTCATATACAGAAAAAGGAAGACAGGTTTCTTATTATGAAAAAGAGCAACAACTTTTTTGAGTCTTGAAAAAAGAGTCACTCAGACTTCTATACACAGAGAAGTTACCTTTTATAAATGAAATAATCGCATTAAATACAGTCAGAATATCTAAATTAACTATTACATGTTTTTCAGGTTGCAGAATAAAGCATAACCAGACTATATGATGCCTACAAAAGTCTATACTTAAAATATAAAAATAAATTAGGCTGGTAGTAAAATAATGAAAAATTACCCCACACTAATAGTTGAACAAAAGCTAGAGCAACTAATTGCTTTAATATTAAACAGTGTTAATTTCAGAGTAGAAGTCAGTAGCATGAATAAAAGAACTTATTTACTGATGAAAAGTGTTAACATGGAGTTAGAAACAGTCAGTGTAACAGAAGAACACAAAACCCTTATGCCCTTAGCAATAATTAGACACAGGAAGAGAAACTGGTATAACTACAAGACAAAGTTATCTGGTTTATTACAGTGGGGTGTTTCTGACCTCTCAGTTGTGAACAGAACAAGAAGACAAACATCAATGGGGACTATCAGCCTCCAGACCAGTGCATGAGTGCCACACACAACGAGGACAGGATACAGGGGCTTTATGAGGTCTCTCTAGGCTTTTACCCCATACTCAGCAATAAAACAAGTCTCAACACAATTAAAGGGGAATAAGTGACATAAGATAGATAGATAGATAGATAGATAGATAGATAGATAGATAGATAGATAGACAGACAGACAGACAGATAGATAGACAGATAGATAGATAGACAGATAGACAGACAGACAGACAGACAGACAGACAGATAGATAGACAGACAGACAGACAGTGGTGCAGAATTAAAACCATCTATAAACACCAGCACTTTGGTACTAAGCCAGGATCTCCTGAGAGGTCAGTGAGAAATGAAAACCAGACCAGAATGGAGGGGTCTCAGCAAGACCGAGGATGAGACAAGTTCACTACAAACAATCAGACTTTGTATACCCCATCAGAAACAGAGTATAATGGCAGTTGCCAGGAAGCATATAATTGTAGTTGCCAGGATACAGTGTTTGCATGTTATACAGATTATGCAATATTAATGTCTCAGAGTAATTTTCCTGTGGAGCTTCACTAACTTCCAGGAAACACAGAGCCTGAATGTGTCACTGCCTGAGGGAGTGCTATGGTTTATCCGGAACTGAAAGGCATAGGATTCTCCAGGAGCAACTGACTCTAAGGAGGCTAGACCAAGTCAAATTCATGACTCCTTGCAATCATAAGAGTGCCAACTGATAAATACCTAAATATTTAGAATTTAAGTAATGCCTTCCTAAACAACACATCAAATAAAGAAATCAGCAGGGGTGTTAGTGAGCATGGGGGCAGAACAGATGTGTGAAGCAGTAATTGGGGCAGTGTGTAGGGCTACACCTCTGCAGTAAAGAACAAAAGCGCAGGCCATCCCCAATGCCATGATCACTCCTAGAGCAACAGGGAGCTGAAGAGGAGTGATAGGAGTGAAGGAGGTGTGAGAAGGCTTCAGTTCTGAGCCTCTTTCTATCAATGAATGTAGGTGGTCTGGTCATAAATACCAGTAGAAACCCCATTCACTGTGGCTGAGAGTGTAAAGAGTAAAACCCTGGTGAAAAATTTCCCTACAAAGCTCAGCCACCACACACCCTGAGACCCCACAAAGCCATTCACAGTCACTTACTCTGGAAAAAGAAAAGCATGAAATAGGATTTGTATGACTATCTATAGAAGCTGGATAATACAGTGTGTTATAGCCTTAGAATCTAGTGCTTACCAAAATAGAAAAGATTGTTACACATGCATGAGAACATGAATGAATCCTTAAAATACTGTTCTGGGCTGGAAAGGTGGCTAGCACCTAGGAACACTTATTGCTCATGCAGATGAACTGAGTCCTAGTACCATACCCACATGTGGATTAGGGCCATCAGTAACTTCAACCAGATTTCCAACACCTTCTCCTGACCTCCAAGGGCACCAAGCATGTTTATAGAACACATACATACATTCAGTCAAAACATTCATACATATAAATAAAATTAAAAAATAAAAAGCACTGTGCTATGAACGAGCACACATGTCAGAATGTGTGATGCATGATGCCATGTGTACAAAGTTCTATAACACACAAAACTGACCTGCAGCTGAAACATCAGGACAGCAATGACTACCAGAAAGGGCACTGGTGACCTCAGGCCCAACAGGTAGAGCATCCCTGGGTAAAACATGCTACGTTAAAGGCTACCATCTCCACTCTCTGTGGGGACTTGCATTACATAGCTCTGTGCATTTGCTAAGACTCAGTAAATGATACCCTGACTCACCCATTTCACTGTCTGAAAAATTGACCTTAAGAGCCCAAGCCAGAAAACCATATAAACAAATGATTGCCTCTAACATGCATCTGAAACTATTTAAGGGAGAGTGAATTGATGTTTGCAGCTTGTTTTGAAATGAGTAAAGTAGAAGAGCACGTGGATAAATAAATTAAGAAATGGATATAGAGCAAGAACTCAAGAGCAGAGCAGTGGAGACAAGATCACAGCTCTCCAGCTAAATCCTGTCCAGTTCGGTGTGCTTGAATTCTTTCAGTAAGGCACTGTGGGCATTAAAACCTTAGATACAGGGTAGAAAACACATCTCAGGACAAAATGTGTAGGACCAATGAGATGGCTCAGCAGATAGAGGTGCTTGCTATCAAGCCTGCTAACCTACATTGACTTCTAACACCCTGCTTGGTAGGAAAAAAGAGCTGGTTTCTGTAGCCTGATCTCTGATGAACATGAACACCATGGCATTGACAGGTATGGTTGTACATGTGCTTGTAGACTGAGTGGAGGGTATTGGGTCATCCATGGAGCCTGCCCAGGATCATGAGCATGTCCTTGAAGACAGAAAACAATCATGACATGGCAGGGAGTTGGTCAAAAACAATAGACTCTAAGAAGTGTCTTGGAATAAGTGATTGGCAAAGAAATCAAGGTCTTTAAAAAGCAGTCATAGCAATGGATCCAGAGGTGAAGAATCACAGAGGTAGCTGTATGTTTGGAGGTTTCTAGCAACAGCATCAAACAACACAGTGTTTATCATAGGCTAGAGGAAACTGGGGAGGAGGGGAGAGAGTCTAGGAGGATGCAATGGACATCGGTATTCAGAGGCCAGAGAATGAACTACTCAGTTTGCAGAAGCTTCTGTTCAAACCAAGAAAAGGCTGGCATCCTCTACTATGACAGCAAAGCATCCTGGATGAAGAAGAAGAGATGAGTCTAACTACACCTTCCTGGCATTGCTGGTATGAGAAGCAGATTACTTGTTTTCTCTCCTCTTAGAGGTGTGAGGATCACGGTGCCACCAGACAGTTCTCAAATCCAAACTAAGAGGAGTTAGTCCAATATTGGGGTCTGGGTGATTTTCTCCAATGCAGGCAGGATAACAAAAAATAAAAAATTAAAAAATTAAAAAACCTACATCAGAGATAGCTACACCAGGATATAGACACACAACCTGCCTTAAACCTAGATAACCATACTTACAAAAGGAAGTGGCCAATGGCTCCTCCAAGAGGAGCACAGTACATGTACATCTGCCATATAAATTACCTTTCTGTTCCCTGCCATGACACCAGATTCTCAATCATGCATTCCAACTAGTTCATGAACATCTAGATCAAATCACACTGATGACTTCTGGCTCCTCAATGGACACAGGGAAAGACCTTCCTGAGGGCCACTTTGACATCCTTGTTCCTCAGAGAATAAATGACGGGGTTCAGGGTAGGGCTGACTGCTGTATACAGTAAGGCAACCACTTTGCCATTCTCCAAGGAGGATCCAGAGCCAGGCTGCAAATAGGTATAGATGACAGTGGAGTAGTACAGGATGACCACCACCAGGTGGGCAGAGCAGGTGGAGAAGGCACGTTTCTTGCCCTCTGTGGAGCGTATGCGCAGGATGCTTGCAATGATGAAACTGTATGATATCATAGTGAACAGAAAGTTGACCACACCAAAGTAAACATCTGCGATGACAATCATGATGTTGTTGAGGGTGGTTGGGCTGCAAGACAGAAGCAGCAGTGTTGGGACTTCACATAAAAAGTGACGAATTTGGTTGGGGCCACAGAAATTGAGTCGGGCCATCAGGCCAGTATGCACAGATGTGCTGGCTGCACTGATGACCCACACACTACCCGCAAGCAGGACACAGATGGGCCAGCTCATCAGCATGCTGTAGTGCAATGGGCGGCAGATGGCCACATAGCGGTCATAGGCCATGGCAGTGAGCAGCAGCAGCTCAGCCCCTAGAAACCAGGTCAGGAAGAAGAGTTGGGTCATGCACCCCTTGTAAGAGATGTGGCTGCTCTTACCCACCAGACCCTCCAGCAGCTTGGGAAGAACAGTGGATGTACAGACGATGTCCAACAGGGCCAGGTTTGCAAGGAAGAAATACATGGGAGTGTGAAGGCTTGGGTTGAGGCTGATGGCTACGATGATGAGGGTGTTTCCTGCAAGAGCCAGGATGTAAAGAAGCAAGAAAAAGGACAAGAAGAGAGCCTGGAGCTCAGGATCCCCAGAGAGTCCCTGCAGGAGAAACTCTACCACAGTTGTGTAGTTGTTTATGGCCATTTGAGAGGGAGTTCTGGGAGTTACTGTGACACAGCTGGAAATGGTCAAGGAGACACAGGGTGTGGGGCAGCCATCATTTCACACCGGGTCCAGGCAGCTGTGAATAGAAGTGCTTCTCATGGGCACTGTTGCTGTAGAAATAATAATATCAACTCTCAACACACTGTGACAGTGTGGGCATGAACTCTATTCTGTACACAGTAGATCCAGAACAGAGGGAACCCCTGCCTGTGATGGGCAGAATCCTCCTACGGCCTCTATCTGATTTAACATAGAGCATGCCCTGTGATATCCTGAGAACTGAAGCTCCTCTAAGCAAGTATCCTGGCCTGTTAAAGTACACCAAGGGGGAATCATTCCCCCAGAAATGATTTTTTGGACCTAGAGAGGACCAGTCTTATCAAGGGGTGCGCCAGGCTTCTCAGAGGCAGGCAGAAAAACAGTTCTGAGGAGCATGTTTGGGGAGTCTGGATTTGTTTAGAACATGGAGCTGTTACAGAGTGGCATGAAGGTGGTTCAGATGGGCCCAGCTTTGGGGGAATGAATATATTCCTTTTGTAAACATCACCAACTGTCTATTCCTACAAGGTGACTCTAAATCACTCCTTTGAGAATGATAAACCCAGTGAGGACAACAGGTATCACTCACTTCCATGGGAAGGATTGTGCCTGCCAGAGAATGTATCAGTCTGGAAACAACATGCAAGTCATGGACCTGGCTTCAAGCCAGCCCCAAATTTCTAGGCTATCACTCCTACCCAGCTTCAAATCTGTCTTCCCTTCACCTCATACACATATCATCCAGGACTCTCTAAAAATATGGGCCTCTCAGGCAGAGAAGGATATGGACTGATCAGCATGCAGACAAGGAGCTCTGCCCATTTCTACTGTCTGATAGGGGTGAGCAGGCCCAGATTCATCCTGGAGACTCCATGAGTGGGATGATGGCTACATGAAAACAAAGAACTCACACAGGGTATTGCTGAACAAGGAAGACATTCTTCTCCTGTGAGTGCACAGACCAAGGCCTTTCTCCTACAGGGTGAACTTGAGAGCAGGGCTGGAGCTCTTGAAAATCCCATCCCCTCACACTGAAGAGCTAAGCTATCCATAGAACCTTCAGGACCCACACTTGTCCCCACAAAAGCAAAGATTGATCTGTCAGCATTCCCTGCAGATAACCAAGGGCCTCATGCAGAAGGCAGGGCTTCTCGACTGAACCCCTAAATCCTCTGATTATATCTCAGCCCCAGCACCTGTCTGCCTGTAACTCTTCAGGCCACAGGTAGCTCTGAGCCCTGAACTCTGTACCAGTTCCACAGGAAACCATCATGCTTCTCTAGAGACTAAGATCTGCCTCAGAGCTAAGCCACAAGGCAAGATTCCTATTCATTGTGATCAACAGCCCAGATAGGTCATAAAACAGACCTATAGAGCCATGCATTTAAAATATCAAACTGTAACTATGAATCAAAGTAATTCTGTAACAGTTTTTTATTTTTATATATTAAAATAGAGCAGAGTAAAACCAAATCTCTTTTGAGAATCATCCCTCCCTTGCAGAAGACAAAAAGAGAAGAAAGAGAGAGAGACAGAGAAAGAAAGAAAGAAAGAAAGAAAGAAAGAAAGAAAGAAAGAAAGAAAGAAAGAGAAAAAGAGAAGGAAAGAGAGAAAGAGAATGAGAAAGAAAAGGGGTGAAGTTGTGTGTCTAAAAGAAAGAAGGGAATAGAAGAAGGAGCAACTCACATGGAAGGTAAAGCTGTCCATGGCTGCCCATCTAAACCCAAGATGTCTATATGTCCTGGAGAACATACGGGGTGGTCACAAAGTTAGAGCTCTGTGTCTCTTTTGTTTGCTGTTGACCTTAATGCAGTGTCTGCCCCATGGGGTGGACACTGAGATTGCTAGGGAGTGGCCCTCAGAAAGCAATTACCCACAGTGAGGTAAACAGGAGTCCCTATAGGCCATAGTCCCCAAGCTGAGACGTCAGGACCCTAAGGCATAGACAAAGCAGATGGCTGAGGTCATGTGCACAGCTCTAAGACAATGACCCCCTATGGTGATTTGTACCCTGGGGAGGCCCTCAAGACAGCTTTGCTGAGAGTCATGTACCCTTGATCCCTGTAGGAAGATGTATTTCTTGTTAACAAACTGTTCCTCAGCATAGTCTATGGGTTTCCCTTACCTCATTTTATCATTATGTCATTAGATCATTACATTATCTTGATGTGACATAGTCCTATCAATAAGCCAACACTGATCAGTTAGTTCATCACTGGGGACAGAAAGTGAAGGCCACTCATGCATTGCTTGGGGAGTGCATAGTCACCGTGGTAAATCACAGTTTCGGTTGACCCTGAATGGATGCAACTTTTCACTGCATTTTTCAAATCTTCCCATGAGGAGAGATTATGTGAAGACTGTGGAGGTGAAGGTCAGAACCAGTGTATAGGACTTGAACTCCACCATGTTCTGCGGCATGAGCCCTTAGTAGCACACTGTCTTCTCTGCATAGCCAGAAGATGCATCACAGGAGTGACCCATCTCTTGCAGTCACAGAATAGTGCAGAAAGTAACCCATTCCGAATCAGTCATTGCAAAAACTAAAGCAGCTAAAATAATCCAAACTCCACAAACCAAATGACTACTGGCCACCTTAAGTTCTAGATCCTCCAAAGTCCTTGAACTCTGTCAATATATACATTCTCAATCTCTCTCAAAATGTCACCCACTTAACAGAACAATAAACACAACAATTGCAGCACAACTCAAGATTTGAACATTTTCTTTTTTTTTTAATACTTTTGTCCTTTTTTAAAAAGATTTATTTATTATTATATCTAAGTACACTGTAGCTGTCTTCAGACGCACCAGAGGAGGGTGTCAGATTTCATTTACTGATGGTTGTGAGCCGCCAAGTGGTTGTTGGGATTTGAACTCAGGACCTTCGGAAGAGTCAGTGCTCTTAACCGCTGAGCCATCTCTCCAGCCCTTGAACACTTTCTATAGCACATTAAGATGAGATGAGAGGCTCAATTATATTTGATTCTTCCTCATCAATTTTCCATAAAGAGGTGAAACTGAGTTATAAAACTAATAACTAATTAAAGACTATAACCCTGATTTAAGGATAATGCATGGTCCAAAATAAGTCACCATGTTTATAGCATATAAACCTCGAAACTGGGCTAATTAGTTCATGGAAAACTGATGGTCACCTGCCCCTCACTGACGAGGAGCAGCAGTCATCCACAGAGCAGGGATACCCAGACAGCCCAGCAATGAGATGTGCTAGTGTGGCCATGGACCTAACAACTGCCCATGGGCCTGTGAGGACTCTGCCTTCTGCCTGTGAAAATAACGTGGTTTGGCTGCTGTAATGGCCACATGCAGTGAAGCCCATTTACAGCTAGAAGCTAATCAACAGGGAGAGACTGTAGGGTCAAGAACTTGAATGACGTGGACAGCCCTGCAACTGGCTTGTACTGCTCCTTGAAGTAGCCACCCTACCACTACCACTTCATCTCAGGAATGACAGCATAGAATACAAGAGACTTTGACTCCTCAAGATCAGAAGGCACAGTGAGCTACATTTTTTTTTTCATTTTTATTTAGGAAACAACTATAGGACTATCTCCTACCCAAGCCCAAATAGGAAAGAGGGCTCAGAAGAGGAAAGGTAGGGGGAGCTGGCCATGGAGGCTCTATGAAAGCAAGTCTGATTTGATGGGTTCCTGCAGGACACACAGCAACATGTCCCTAACCAAGTGCATTAAAAGGACTGACATTGCATGTAGTAAAGTAGGAGCCCCTGCTCATCATCCCTCTGGATCATGGGAATATGCATATCCATTATGGAGTTAGGTAGGCTTGCCTGGGCTACACCTAAGGAGAACAGTACTACGAATAGCTCAGTGGCTGCCTTCTCATGAGAATTAAATTAGAACTGATTTGAAGATGATCTTGGGCCCTCCTTTTTCAGTAGGATGGGATAGTCAGGCTTTGGCTCATTCCTTCGCTTGTGGTTACAGAAGCTTCACTTGTTAATGTCCTGGGAGCTGCCTAGGGGCTGGTGCACATGGGGCTGTTCAGTGCCAGGTTTCAGTCACTGGGGGCCAATTTTCTCCCTTTGTGTTGGTGCTGTCTCTTCCAGAAGTTTGGACATAAAGAACTCCTGGCACCACATTTAGTTATGATCTCTGAAGACAAATTTTTCAATAGTTTCACACACCTATAAAGATCTAAAGTTACATGAGCTAGGCTCACTCACTCCTTAAGCTCCAGAAGGGTAGACATCAGATCTGGACCACAATCACTCATGAAAAGTAGAAAGGCAACCCCATACCCATGCATGGCTGTCTCCAGAGCCCATCCTATTTTACAATTTACTGGATCATCCAAAACTTGCCATCCTGTGAAGGGATATCCTACTGTGTGCCACTCCAATAGCTTGCCAATCTGAATCACTTGCATTGGGTTGGGTGGCTTTCCCACTTGGACAAAATCCTGGGATCTCTCCATCAAGATCCCTCTCCAGGGAAGCCTGGTTTCTCTCTCTGAATCTAGCCAGCCTCCACTCAGCCCCTATGATTCTAGTTGTGGACTTTTTTGTGTTTGTCTTGCTTTTATTGAGATGGAGCCTTACTGTGTAGTTCAGGTTGGCCTTTAACTCCAGATCCTCTCATCCTAGCCTCTGTAGTGCTGGGATTGTCAGTGTGCCCCCACTGTACATGATTTATCCATAAGTTTGTATTTGCTGGAAGCTTAGGAAAATATTAACAAAGACATCACAAAAGTAAGTATGTTACAAAGTCACTAGCTTGTGTGCAATGCGTGTTTGGCTCACACAATCCTTTACTCTAAATGCTTCATCCCTTTATGACTTCCCACGTGTGAACTGTGCTAGCCCTAGTATCTTCCTCACTGCTTCAGTTTCCAGCAAGAGCATCCAGCTTACATCACAAGTGCCAGAGAGAGAATCTGAATATTTCATTGTGAGACCCATGAATCAGGACACCTCAACTACTGCAGGAAAGTGGCTGAGACCTCACTATCCCTTCATAGAGGCATGCATGTGAACTTAGAGACTTTTTCTAATCCTCAAGGAAAAGAGCCATCTTGAATCCTGCCTCCCAACTTAGGAGGAATTCCTATATAGGTTTATCAAGGAATCAGAGCTAAGGTTGCAATATTCCATGCCTGAATCTCAGCTGTTGTGATACTTGGTCTATGGTACTTGAAACAAATATATATGCATGTACATATATATAAATATATATAAAAGTACAAATGTATATGTGTCCATATATACATATGCACATGCAAACATATATGTATATATACATATGTATATACAGCATGTGTACATAAGTACATATGTACATGTGTACATATATACATGTGTATTTACATACATATAGGCAAATATACATATACATATTTACATATATATCTTACATAAATAAGTACATATGAACATATGTGCACATATATGTACACATATAGACATATACATATATATAATGAAAAATACAAACAAGGGTTTTACTAATTGCATGGAGAGGTTCTATGGGCTTGCTAAATTTACTTTATGGTAATAAAGTATTAAGGGCATGTGCATACTTCATCTTCTGTTTTCTTTAGTACTGAGGGAAGCTATTTGTCTTGGTTTCCAAAAGGAACTCAGGACCCATTGTTAGGTTGTGATGCTCTGTGAGCAAGACCTGGAACTTAGGATAGCCAATGCTGATGGGAAGACTTGCAACCAACCCAACAATACAAGTATCTATAATTTTGTTTTCAGAGAAAGGACCCAAGGAGCTGAAGGGTTTGCAGCCCCTTAGGACAAACAACAATATGAATTAACTAGTACCCTTAGAACTCCAGAGACTAAAACATCAACCAAAGAGTACACATGGGGGGACTAATGGCTCCAATAGCATATGTATAGCAGAGGAGGGCCTAGTTGGTCAACAATGGGAGGAGAGGCCCTTGGTCCTGTAAAGGTTCTATGCCCCAGTGTGGGGAAATGCTAGGGCCAGGAAGCGGGGGAGGGTGGGTTGGTGAGCAGGGAGAGTGGGAGGGAAGAAGTTTTTTTTTCTTCTTTTTGTCAGAGAGGAAACCGGGAAAGGAGATATCATATGACATATAAATAAAAAAAATCTAATAAAAAATAAAAGAAAGTTCATAGAAAAATATTTAGTATTACAAAATAAAACAGTAGCATTTTGTCATAAACAAACAAACAAACAAATCTAATCCTCCCTTCTCCATCTGCACCACTGAGGCCAAGAGTTTCTGATAAAGCTTTCTGAGAAACAAAAACACAAATGTCACTTCAAGGAAGCCGTTTAAAGGCTAAGAGCGTCAATTGCAACCTTGGGACCTAGAGGAATCAGGTCTTTCCTGGCTAGGGATCAGGCAGGGGCAGATGCTATGTTGATTTGAACAACAAATGACTCCCATAAGCTCAGGAACTTGAAGTTGGCTGCAAGGTGATACCACTGTTTGTGGAAGTTTAAGATGTGTGACCGATGGTGGAAGAACATCACCGAAGATGAGCTCTGGTGTTTATAGCTTTGCCATGCCTCTAGTTTCCTCTCCTTGCTTTGTGTTCATGGTTGATGATGCAATCTCTCAGCTTCCTGCTCCAGCCACCATGCCTGCACCTTGCCGCTGTGCATCAAGAATACATAGACTCTTCTCCTTCTGGAACTGTCGATCCAGAGAGGCCCTGCTATGAACTCCCTTTGTCATGGTGTGTTATCACAATGACAGAGACTAAGTAAATTAGATGGGGAGAACGCTCACCACTGGAGAACGGAGCAGCAGTGGCATATGCACCACTTGGTAGAAAAGCAGACCTCAGCATTGGCTCACCTTGCCTGTATGGAACCCAGCAATGCTCCCCAATGGCTCAGCCTTACCCATGAACCCTGTTACGGTGGCTTTTCCCATCTGTCCTATCTGCAAACATTTCCCTTCACAATGTAGGACATGCCTCCTGTCAGTCCAGGAGCATCGCTGCCCATTAACCAAAGTTACCACCCCCTATGTGAACACAAGTCATCCTTACATAGAGCCATAGTGGACTGATGTCATTGTTACAGTTTCCTTCTGGAGGTCGGGGGGGGGGGGGGGAAGAGTAACCGGGATTTAAAGTGAATAAATTAATGGGGAAAATGAAAATAGCTTCGTTAAACTCCAAAAATTGATCAGATTCACAAGGCCCCTTCCATCCATTAATAAACAATAAAGGCTGCTGAGAGTCACCATTGTACAAGCCAGAGGAGACTCTGAGAAGAGACCAAGCTGCCTAGAAGAAGAAACCAGCTGAGGTGCCTGGAAGAGGTTTAGACCGACTGAACCAGCTGAGGTGCCTGGAAGAGGTTTAGACCGACTGACTCATTGAAAAGAACACTCTCCTTCCTTCTGTGCTACCTAGAATCTGCTCCAGATTCCCAAATTTTGTGAGCTGTCACCCAACCTGTGGTGACCTTTGGTGATGCAGCTCCTGTAAGTAACCCCTCCTCTACATTCCTGTACATACCACAGGCCCCAAATGCTGAGAAAGTGGCCTCCTGTTGATAGGAGAGGGAGCTGTGGTCACTAAAGTTGAGGCCATCTAGACTGTGTGTATACCGGACTATTGTCACTTCCTACTCAAGACTCTGCCAGTTCAGGTACTGTGAAGGTTAAGTCCATGAGTGCAATTTATCAATCAGGAGCTAAAGCCAGGCTGAAGGTCACAGGGGACAGGACCTTGCAATGGGGAGTGACACACAAAGGGGACACAGTATGGTCAGGCCTCTCTCATTTAGCTTTCAAATGTAGTATGAAAAGACATTTCAGGTTCCTGAATTTTACATATTTCCAGAGAAAAATATTCTAAAACAGAAAATAGGCCTGGACACACATTTACTGGAGCTGCAAACACACTATGTACCATCTCTGTCACTCCATTGCATAGTGCTCCAGAGGAGGTTTGAGGGAGAGGGGTGTGGTGGCTATGCTGTGCTGGCTCTGTTTCCAATGCCATCCAGCAAATAAGCTCAATGTAACAATGGCATAGCCTGGGATGGCAGCCCTGAGAACCTGCTCCTGACGTCAATCCTCATCTTTGTTTCCAAGGGTCCTTTTGTGATGAACTTTCACTAGTGAACAGCGGTTCATTTCCTGTTGGCTATCTACTGCTCGCCATGGGACCCATTCATGTGGTTTGTTTCCCTGGTGAGATTCCCTTGAATAAAAATAATTTTTCATTTGAAAGTGGCTATCAGTTGGACACAGCTTCTGTGTTAGGATGGGGGCTTGTGTCCATTTCTTACAGCTCTAAGACTCCATCTGGTGCAGACCCATGCAGGGCCTGTGCATGCTGCCTCAGTCTCCGTGAGTTTGTATGTGTTCCAGCCCTGTTGTATCTAGAAGGCCTTGATGCCTTGGTGGCCTCCGTCCCCTCTGGCTCTTACACTCTTCCCACCTCCTCTCCCACCAAGTTCCCTGAGCTCTGAGGAGAGGGACTTGATGGAAACTTGATGGAGCTGAGTGTTCCAAGATCTCTTTCTCTGTGTATTGTTGGGGTATGGATCTCTGTCCCATCTGCTAGAGGAGGAAGCTTCTCTGATGATGGCTGGGCAGGGCACTGATCTGAGAATAGTACCACATTGTTAGGAGTCATTTATAGCTAGGTTCCTTTAGTAAATCAGTAGTATTTTATTTTCCCCTCAGTCCCTGCCTATCTAGTGTCAGGTTCTCAGCCACCCAAGCAGCACTGAGTAAGGGTTTCATCTCACAGAGTAGGCCTTAAAGCTGTTATTGGCTGGTTATTCCCACAAGCCTTGCACCACTACTGCTTTTGCAGGCAGGTCACTCTTGAAGACCAAAGTGTTTGTAGCTGGGCTGGTGTTTACCTTTCTCCTTTGGTAGTGTGAAGTCTATTTCTAATATCATGAATACTAGTCCATAGGGGTAAAGGTTTTAAGTAGGACACATATCAATCATGCCTGGCATGGTGGTTTGAATAACAATGACCCTGTTAGGCTCAGATATTTGAAAGCTTTGTCACCAGAGAGTGATGCTGTTTGAGAAGGATAAGAAGGTATGGCTTTGTTAAAGGAAGTATGTCAAAGGAGTGGGCTTAGAGGTTTGAAAAAGTCCACACCAAGCCCCCTCCTTTTCTAGGTAAGAAAGTAGCTCTCAGCTACCACCGCAATACCATCTCAGCTACCACCACAATGCCATGTGTGCTGCCATGCGCCCACCACGCTCTCTGTCATGATGATAATGGACTAAGCCTCTGAAACTACCAGAAAAGCCCTAATTAAATGTTTTCCTTTGTAAGAAGTGACTTGTTTTTTATTTACAACAATAGACTCCCTAACTTTGTGACCTGGAACTGGAAACCTAATCAGCTTCTTGGGACGAGTGAGATTATAGATCTTAGGAAAGACTGTACTACTGCCACCTTACTAATTCTCTATTACGTTCAAATGAAAGCGACGTCTCTTTTTACAGCAAATGAAGACCATCACAGAAAACTACAACTGGACACAATGCAGATGTCAATGGATTGTGGGTAGTCCAGCCTCAATCAATACACGTGCATTACTGCTCCTGAACACGGAGGAAGAGAGAGCAAGAAGATTGTAAGAGCCAAAATACCAAGAAGTCTTATGTGGACAATCTCTTCTAGATATGAATAAATAAAAAAGACAAAATAGTGGCAAAATCAATGGATATGTTAATATGGTAGGGAAATTTTTTTTTAAGTAGCACATTCCTAGACAAAGAACTACCAGCAACTATGGACTGCTGGGAGGAAAATTATCTTCATCCAGGATGTGTCGCATTATTGATTGCCTGCTGCAAAGTGGTCAGCCCTGAAATCATACA
>NW_022196904.1:129635612-129637661 GCF_008632895.1 Mastomys coucha
TCATTTTTTATTGGTTATTTTATTTGTTTACGTTTCAAATGTTATCCTCCTTCCCAGTTTTCCCTCCATAAGCCCCCTGTCCCTTTCATGCTCCCCTTGCCTCTAAGAAGGTGCTATCCACCCACTCACCCACTCCTGCCTCAACACCCTAGCATTTTCCTACTCTGGGTCATAGAGCTGTCACATGACCAAGGGACTCCCCTCCCAGTGATACCCACTAAGGCAATCTTCTGCTACATATCCAGCTAGAGCTATGGGTCCCCCCCCCATTTGTGTACTCTTTGGTTGTGGTCCACTATGTTCATGACAGCCTTATTTATAATAGCCAGAACCTAGAAACAACCCAGATGTCCCAGAGGAATGGATACAGAAAATGTGGTACGTTTACACAATGGATTACTACTCAGCTATTTAAAATAATGACCATGAAATTCGCAGACAAATAGATGGAACCAGAAAATACCATCCTGAGTGAGGTAACCCAGTCACAAAGGAACACACATGGTATGCTCTCACTGATACGTGAATATTAGCCAAAAGGAAGCTCGGAATACTCATGATACAATTCACAGAGCATATGAACCCCAAGAAGAAAGAAGATCACACTAAAATGTGGATGCTATAGTCCTACTCAGAAAGGTGAAGAAAATAACCTCCAGAAAAGAGAGGGAGAGAGAAGGGGAGGGAAATTGGGGGGGCCAATCAGATATGAGAGATGTGGGAGCAGTACATGGGTTCAGGAATTTGAAAGTAGGTTTGTAGCAGTGGGGGAGAGGGTAACTGGAGGTAGCCACTAGAAAGTCCCAGATGCCAGAAACCCAAGAGGTTCCCAGGGAACAACAGGGAACAACCCAGATACCCCTCAACAAAAGAATGGATACAGAAAATGTGGTACATGTACACAGTGGAATACTACTCAGCTATTAAAAACAATGACTTCATGAATTTTGCAGGCAAATGGATGGAACTAGAAAATATCCATCCAAATGGACATGCATGGTATGTTCTCACTGATAAATGGATATTAGCCCAAAAGCTCAGAACACCCATGATACAACTCACAGACTATATGAAGCTTAACAGGAAGGAAGTGCCATGGACCACCCCAGCCGGGTATGGGGGTCCCGGGGATACGGGCTCCTGAAGCCAGGTGGGTAAGGATTTGGTGGTGACAAACAGAAACACAGAGGCAGTTTGAATCTGAGTGTATTTTGTGGCTCTCAAGCAAGGGTTTCTATGCATAGAGAAACAGGTATTCCAACAGTGAAAAGCTGTGTTCAGTGAAGCAATACAATAGGACAGACATTGTAATAATCATTTGTCACAGCAAAATACAAAATCATTCAAGTATTACAACTTCAAAAAGATATATTCAATCAAGCAGCCAGGTAGAATTGGTGAGTGACTCCATCTCAAGGGACGGTTTCGTACCCATTATTCTTGCTTAAGATTTTGGCCTAGGTTATCAGGAACATCTCGTATATAGGAAAAGGAATAAAAAACATAAAACAAAAAAGTTACCAAGAGAACTATGGCTCAATAATTTTTCTCCTGCTAAGAGTTCCACAGCTGGTTCCAGGAGGCCTCCTCTTTTGAGGTAAACTGCCTCAGTCTGTGGAATTTGTCATACAGATCCTACTGGAGGTGGCGTGGCAAGGAAGGCCAAAGTGTCAATGCTTCAATCCTATGTGGAAGGGGGAACAAAATTATTATAGAAGGCAGAGGAAGGGAAGGACTGGATTTGAGATGAGGAGAAGGGGATTGGGTTCAGGTATGGGAAGAGACAGAAGAGAAGTCCAGAGGGCCAGGAGAATGGAGAGAGAGGAACAGAGATGGGAAAATCCAAGACACCAGGGATGAGAAAGGCTCCCAGGACCCAATGGAGATGACATTGGCTGAAATACCTAACAGAGAAGAGATAGAACCTGAAGAGACCAACCCCAGTAGATAAGCATGGCCCCCAGGTGAAGGAAGGGGCCACTCACCCATCTCAAAATATTTACCCCAGAATTATTCTTTTTTTTTTTTTAGATATTTTCTTTATTTACA
>NW_022196904.1:129646832-129653493 GCF_008632895.1 Mastomys coucha
GCGGCTCCCCTGCGACTCGTGGGGCCTGTGCCTCCCTGTTGTCTGCTCCCGGCTTAGGAACTCACTGGGAGAATTGTTCTTTTTTAAAGGAAAATGCAGGGACAAAAAACGAAGCAGAGACTGAAAGAAAGGCCATCCAGAGACCATCCCACTGGCCATCCATCCCATCTGCAGACATCAAGATCCGAAACTACTGCTGATGCCAAGAACTGCTTTCAGACAGGAGCCCAGTAGGGCTGATCTCTGAGAGGCTCTGCCAGAACCTGACTAAGACAGATAAAGACACAGCCAACCATTGGACTGATCCAGGGAACCCTGTTGCAGGAAATATTAAAAAATGAACTCACTGACTCTCCATGGGGTCAGACAATGCTCCAGGGCTCCTGCCTCCTCCAACTCTCTGGAGCCAGCCCCACCCTGCTACACCTGATCGCTGTGTTACCAGCTCTCATTCGCTTGTCCCTGACACCGCTAGTACTAGTACTTCCTCAGCCATAAACCCATGTAGTCGGTTACCCCACATTCCAGTAACTAAATGGAACCGCCAACCTCGCAGTTGCATAGCACAATACCCAGAAACCCGGTAAAAATCAAGATTCTTAAAGCTTAATTAACCAATAAGATTTATGAATCAATAGAATCACAATTTACAAGATGACAATACAGTAATTTCAGAGCCAATTGATAACGATAAAAGCTTTATCCCAATATTTCTAACCTTGTGAAATCATAGCTACTTGTGGCCACATGGGTTCACATCCGCTGTCAACTTCCTTCTCCTACCCTGAGATGCTCTCGCTCTCTCTGTCTCTGTTTCTGTCTCTCTGTGTTTCTCTGTGTCTCTCTCTGTCCCTTTCCGTCTCCCTCTCTCTCTCCCTCTTTCTGTGTGTCTCTGTCTCTCTGTCTCTGTCTCTCTGTCTCTCTCTGTCTCTGTCTGTCTCTCTCACTCTTAGCTCCGCCTCCCTCTCCCCTGTCCAATCACAGACCTCCTCTGCACTAATGTATTTGGGCACAGAAAATCCTGCATCTGGACCCCAGTGGAAGAGATAGAAAATGAGTGAAGGAGCAGAAGAGGATTGCGACCCCATAGGAAGAATAACAATATCAATTTCTTGCACCCCTCAGAACTCCCAGGGCCTAAACCACCAACCGTACTTGGATGGGTCCATGGCTCCTGCTACATATGTAACAGAGGATCGCATAATCTGGCATCAATGGGAGGGGAAGCCCTTGGTCCTGTGGAAGCTTGATGTCCCAGGGAAGGGGGATGCTAGAGGACTGATGTGGGAGTGGGTGGGTGAGTAGGGGAATACCCTCTTAGAGGCAAAGGGGAGGGGAGATAGAAGGGAGTTTGCAGAGGGGAGACTGGGAAGGGGGACAATATTTGAAATGTAAATAAAATAATCAATAAAAATAATAGTGTTCTCTAAAAATAAAACAATGATTTAAAGCATAAAAAACATTTTCTTTGTCTGGACTCTTCATTCTTGTGTCTTATATTCAACTTCTGAAACTCTGCCTTCCATGTATTATATTCTATTTGTGAGACTTACTTCTCAGAATTTTGTTTTGTTTTGTTTCAGTTTCTATTTATTTCCTGGTTTATTTCAGTTTGGGTTTTCTTTAGTGATGTTGTTTGTTTGTTTGTTTATTTTGACAAATTCAATTTTTATGTCATGAATTGCCATTATATTCACTCCACTGTTTGTGTTTTCATATTCCATTAAGGAATTTATCATATCCTATTTAAAGTCCTTCTACATATTCATAATTGCTGTTTGAAGTCCCTTTTTATGCTTCAGCTGTATTACATGTCTTTGGGTCATGGAGTTGGGTTACTGGGTTCTGGTAAAGGCATACTGTATTGACATTTAGTATTTGTGGTTTTGTGCTGGTGTCTAGGTGCCTAGAATAGGATGACTGAAGTGATCCCAGTTGCTGATGTCTTGTCTGAGTTGGGTGAGTATTGCATTCCTTGGTTTCTGTGCACTCTGGATATTAGGAAAATGTGGTGGCTGAGTGTTTGTACAGGTTGGTGGATGGTAGAGAGGGATGGAGGTGGACTAGGAGAAAAAGACTGAGGGGGAGGAATTTATGAGCTAAGTGGATCCTGTTCTCACCTAGGATTACAGGGAATTGGAGGTATCATAGAAAGAGGGGGATACTGCAAGTACTGAAAACCAAAGAATTATCTGGAAAGACAGAGATGAAAAATATTAGGAGACCCTGGTTCTGAACCAAGATTTGGCATCTCCACTAAATGCAGCTGAAGTGGGAGGAGTGAGGCTCATAAGCAGGTTGTTCCTGAGTTTGGATGAGAATGGCCACTGAAAGTTTGGGTAGGAAGCATTTCTGGGTACTAGGAGGAGTTGACAGAAATGAACAAGGATGTGTTAGATGAGGAGGACAGGGAACAAGAGGGTCTATAGAAGGACCAGCTGGGTCTACTCCAAGGTTTGGCAGAGATCCCCAGAATTGGATGTGTAATGGGAGGACAGGCCCCTTCACCCTGGCTGCTATAGGGCTATGAATGAGAATGGAGAGTCTGTAATGGGAAACAGGAATAGGAGTGAGAATCACCTACCTCAGTTCCAGCCTGGTGTGACCCTCAGGGTTTCCAGGTAGAGGGCGTTTATAGGTACCTGTGGCTGACACATAGGGCTGGGCAGAAGCTAGATGAATGGTAGGAGAACCTTCTAGTAGTCTTCTCAGCTCCTCTGTACATCTAGAATTCTCTCAAAACATTGTCCCCAACAACAAGGATTTAAGACAATGATAAGGATTTTGTGGCACCCAACAGGAAGAACAAACATATGAAATAAAAAGAGAAACACAGTCCTAAAAGGTCTGTGTGGTACAAATGTAAATGAATATACACCATAAAAACTAAAGTAAGAATACTTACATAGCTTCTAAATTTGAAATAAAAAATAAAACTTTTCCTAAACCTTGGGTAGCATTTCCAACTATATTCTGTTTATGTGTCCAGTGAAACTGAAGACATGAAACATTTCAAAACCTTTGTCTTGGGAAGCAAGTGCAAAAACGATGCACTGGAGAAGTGAGTCCATTTGTGGACACGGGGCCAGCAATTCTTTTTATTTTTTCATATCACCAGTTGGATGAGTATGCAACACCCCAGAGCACTGACATGCTGAGACATGCAACAGAACAGCCTGGGATCTTGGACTCCTGCCTGCTCCAGCTCACAGTGTGACTAAACCCTGTCTGCCAAGGTCAGGGGGTCCCCTTCCCACACAAACTTTGTCATCACAGCCTCAAATGCAGACATTGATAGACCATGGCACTGGAGAAACCTGAGATCCTTTTCTGGAGAAGTTAGCCAGTGAACATCTGCCCCTGTGCCCTCCCCTGCTATGTTTTCAACAGTGACTTGAGTGAGAAGTGAGCTCCAGCTGGAAATACAGCTGAGTTCCTGCCACAGAAAGCAGGAGAAGTGCCTTTCCCATCTGCCCTTGGGGCCAGGTCCCTCTCTAACTTCACTTTCCACTTGACAAATAGTTGCAAAGCCACCTTGGCCAAAGCCCTAGGGGGGCATCTCATGGGGCCATGGCTGCCTTGGGTTGCATCATACAGCCAAAGCTATCTAGACTTAAGCCAGGATTACCTGAAGCAAACAGACACCTCTGTACTCCTCAGGACCAAGGCATCCCTGCAGCCCAAATGGTGTGGTGAGGACATGACCTAGCTGCTCCTCTTTGTAGGGTCCAGGGTGTCTCTAGGCAGGATTCACCAATCCTATGTCAAAGTCCTGGGGACTCAACTGGAAAAGATCCTTAGTTTCAGAAATCCTTAATGTGTATTGCTGCTTGAGTTGGCTGGGTGTCTTCTTTCCTGTCAACCATTCAATCAGGAGATTCATTTATAGAGTCTGGAGGAGTGGGGATGGGGGAGGTAGGACTAGAGGCTCTCTGGTTTCAAACGAACAAAGATGTGTTTCTGTGTATGTTTCTGATATTCTGAGGATCAATAGGTCCAAGAGCTATCAGAGAGAAATGAGGTGAAGGGATGGAGAAAGGGAGTAATAGGAAATAGTGCAATCACACTTGCTTCTCTCCTCTCCTCTCCTCTCCTCTCCTCTCCTCTCCTCTCCTCTCCTCTCCTCTCCTCTCCTTTCCTCTCCTCTCTTCTTTTCTCTTCTCTCCTCTTCTCTTCTCTTCTCTCTTCTCAGGTTCCTTTCTACATACTTTGCTGGACACCCAGACACATGTTTCTGGACATACAGGTAAGTTTCATACCCATGTGACTCTTCCAGATTTTTCTCAAATGGAGATAGTTCCTTCCCATATAGATTTTATCATTCTCACTCACAGCTACACAAAGACATGGCAGAAATGTGCTGGTTGTAATTTGGGAATAAGTTTCAATCCTTAAATTGGAAGTAGAGAACTGATGTTGGAGTTATGTGGGTATAATTAGTGGCAGTTCCTGCCCCAAGCTCCTTTGCCTCTGTGGAGTATCCATTGCCATGGACATGTCGCCTTCATCCTAGTGGGGACAGTCTATTGAGGTCATGTCCCTTTCTCCAGGATGTGGAATTGTCCCAACTTCATTCTCTTCCTCTCTTGCCAGACTGCCTAGACAGAACAGGTAGTAAACTGTTCCTGACCCCTTCACATAGGCAACAGTAGGGCAATTATTGGAGGTAAGTTTGGGGCAGAGAGCACATTCTTATTCTGTTTGACACAGTGGTTCATTTCTCAGATGTGTGAATTCAGACACAGGGGCATCCTCAATTGCTGCTGGTCTCAAAGACTAATAAGGAGAGGGGTGTATGGAGTTGTGTGGATTTCAGTGGAATGTATGGAGTTGTGTGGATTTCAGTGGGATGTATGGAGTCGTGTGGATTTCAGTGGACAGAAAAAGTAGAGACGTTCAGATCAAACTGCATTTGATTAATTAACAAATATTATTTAGAATCATAATTTTCTAAGGAGTATTTTAGACCTGTTTTTGTAAGGCTGTTTTTGTTTATCTCAGCTTCCTGTATTTTGTCTGTGAAACCCAGCACTGGGTCTATAATTCTTGGTGTTCAGGGACTCCACGTACACATCCCAGCTACTATCCAATGACTAGGAAAATTCTTCGTGAAACAGAGAGGATACTGGTCATGTAAAGCCTGATCTGAGGCCATTAGGAAGCAAAGAATGAAGGTCAACCCTAGAAAAATGTTCCAAGGCCTGCTAGCCCAAGCTACACTATTATTAGTTACATTGAGCTTGGTTTGCTGGATGGACCTGGGAACAGAGCCAGCACAGCATAGCCACCACACCCCTCTCCCTGAAACCCCTTCTGGAGCACTGTGGCATGGAGTGATAGAGGTGGTGCACAGTGTTTGGAGCTCCAGTAAATGTGTGTTCAGGAATATTTTCTGTTTCAAAACATTCTTTTCTAGAACGATGTAAATGCTTTACTGAGGAAACTGAAATGTCTTTTCATGTTGCATTGAAAGCTAGATGAGAGTGGCCTGATCATACTGTGTATCCTTCATGTGGTACTCCCCATTGGAAGAGTCACCATTAACTTGGCCTTAGCTTCTGATTCATAAATCACACTCATAGACATCCTTTACTGTACCCCAATTGGCAGAGTCTGGTAGTGGGAAGTGACAAGTGACCAGTATACACATAGTCTGGATGAGCTCAATCTTGGTGACCACAACTCCCTCTCCTATAAGCAGAAGGCTGCTTTCTCAACATTTGCAGGCTTGCATATTTCAGCTATATGCTGGACAGGGACAGGCAATGTGAAGTCTTACAAGGACTGTTTGATTTGTTTAGGTGCAGGAGCTGGGGTTGGGACTAGCTGAGTTCCTATGGTTCAAAGTGTTGAGAGACACCCTAGGGACCCTCTAGAGACCCAAATTTTCTTCACAGGTTGTATGTGAGTCTTGATTGTTATCCTCTAGCTTCATGTGCTAGTGGAATAGAGTTCTGAGATAGGAAGTTCTGGGTTTGTTGCTGTCATCTGGATGAGAGGCCACGTGCTCATAAAGACCACACTTGGTTCTGTCTCCAGATAGACATTCTATTAATGTTCCGTGTGTGACTCTCCCACTCTAGGACAGCAGCCAGCATCAGGGTAAACCCTTATCACTGCCCCTTTCTCAGCTTTTTCATGCCTCCCCATCATCCACAAGACAGTCTCCTGTAACTGTGTCCTGGTTGGCTCACACAAGCATGGCAGTCTCTCCCACCTTGATGGATGAGCTGCAGCATGTATGAAGCAATTTGCTCAGAATCCTTCCTTCAGGGTCCATCCATGTTCCCAGATTGACTCTGTATGGGGTATATCTTTGACCTGCTATTTTCTTTAGTGTGTGACACATGAGAATAAAATTAAATCAAATTTTCTTACCAGAACAGGTTCCTCGTTACATAGAATTGATTGTTACCTATGCTTTAAAATTATTTTGAATTCACCACAATAAAGATCACTACTTGTACCAGAGGCCCAAGGTGCAATTCTCAACCTTAGCCTACACAATGTTTCCCATGGCTCCAGTAAACCAGTCAGTTGTGACCATGTTCATTCTGCAAAGGTTTGTTGATGACCCCTGGGTCCAGGACATCCTCTTCTGCCTCTTCTTTGCCTTGTTCTTGGCAGCCATAGCTGGCAATGGCCTGATTATCGCAACCAT
>NW_022196904.1:129654107-129667477 GCF_008632895.1 Mastomys coucha
TTCTCCACCTGCTCTGCCCACCTGGTTGTGGTCACCCTTTATTATTCCACTGTTCTATATACTTATGTCCGGCCAGCCCTAGGAACTGCTGGGCTCCTGGACAAGGTCGTTGCTGTTCTGTACACCACTGTGACCCCATCTCTGAACCCCCTTATCTATACACTGAGAAACAAGGAATTCAAAACATCCTTTAAAAAACTCATTTCCTTATTGAGAACTTGGAGCTTAGAGATGAATTCTAGAAGCAGTGAGTGAGAAGCTAAAAAGGTCACCCAAGTCCTGCAAAGTTACAGCCTGGGTTAATTCTCCACAGTTTGTAGCGTCTACATCTTACTGTCTATAAGATAGTAACAGAGTTCTACTCTTTTGAATGTTTTAGATTGCTTTATCCATTTCTACTTCATACTTAGAAATGTATGCTCATAAATTCAGTACTATTAAATATTAAGATATTTATATGACTAAACAAATCAAATCTTGTTAAATATTGAGTGTAGTCCTTTTCGTAATCCTATTTCAAATTTCCTGATCTTCTGTGGCTTTGGCCACAAGTAAATGGTTAAAGAGACAAAGAAACATGACTACCCATAACCCCCACCACGACCACACACACACACACACACACACACACACACACACACACACACACCCTCTGGACAGTTTCTGGCCTGATTTGACCATTTTCATCTTTCATATTAGTATCTCACCGTTTTTCCTATTACTTGGTTTATCAAACAAATTAATGGAAGGATATTTCCATAGAGGACCTGTGTTAGGGGCTGTGTCTGAGACCATCTGATCCCTATCTTTTTGCAACATTCATAGAAGATCTGATCAGAATCAGACATTGGTCTAGTGGCTTCTTCTCAGACCCCATGTCATTGCAAAGGTTTCCTAATTCATGACTCTAACTTTTACTTCATCATTCTGCCTGGATTAGTTTTGTGTGGCATGACCATACTTTAAGGTTTACTATTAACATCCTTCAAGGTTTATTAGTATTTAACACTTTCTGCTGTATACCAGATATAAGCTCTATTCTCCTATGACAAGAACTCAGAAATAAAAAGCTTATCAAAGGATTCATGTTGGTGTGATCATGTATACTTTGACCATTTCATATACTGTGGTGTTTTTCTGTATGTTACATAGAGTCATGTAATTAATACAGATATCATGTCAGAAAAACATGATTACCGAATGAGGTAAATAGAATGGAGAAAATTAGAAGGTAAAACAAGTCCATGTCAATGAATCATGGTGGGGTGATTTATATGCTCATGGACTAGATTGATCTCCAGGAATAATGCTGACACACACTTCCACAATTATCTGTAAACTGTTTCCAAAGAGGATTCTTTGAGTAGCTGTGCCCACATGCACTAGGGTCAGGCAAGCATGGAACAAAGCAAAAGGAAAGAAAAGTTTAAATTCCTCTGTTCCCTCTCAACTAAATGACTACTGAGTCAAAGTAGAAATAAAGGAAGAAATGAAAGACTTCCTAGAATTCAATGAAAATGAACGCACAGCATACCCAAAATTATGGTACATGATGAAAGTGGTGCTATAGAAAAGTTCATAGCACTAACTGCCTTCAAAAAGAGATCTTATACTTGCAACTTTACTGTTGGGGATGGTTTTGTGCTGTATTCAGATGCTGATTTCTAGGCCCAGATATCTGGCTGCAGTCCAGATGATGGCATGGTCAAGCATCCCTTGTCTCTATGTTATATAAATTGTTTTTCATCACCTCTGATTGGTTAATAAACAGCTGTTCAACCAATTAGCTGAGCAGAAGAAAATAGGGTGGGACTTCAGATCCCAGTCCAGGGGCCCCAGAGGAGATGAGAAAATAGAGAAGTACCATTGATGAGAGGAAGATATGGAGAAACCATGTGGTAGACCAGGAGGATTCAAGATGAGATCGTGATGACGGAGCAGCCATGAGGACATGCATGTTTTTCTCTGAAAGGAAAATAAACAAGGAATTCATCTTGTGGAGTGAAGAGATGTGGGGACAGAAACTCGAAGGAGTGGCAAGAAAAGAAACTGCAATTAGGATGTAATGTATGAGCCATGGCAGACTTTGATGTAGGTAAAGGACAATTTGACTAGGTAGTAGCACCCTAGATGGATTAGAATAGATCACAGTCTTCCCAGCTATTAGAGCTTGGTTCTGTCTCTGTTTCTTTATTTGGGAGCTAAAATGAGGTAGACTGAGTGAGTGTCGAAATGCCCTGCAGCCTTTTGGGAGCAAAGTGAGGCATAGGACCTCCCCACCCCAGGAATTACTTTCACACTTAAAAGCTGTAGAACAAAGAGAAGCAAGCACTCAAGAAGAGTAGAGGGCAAGAAATTAACTCAGACTGAAATCAACAAAATAGGAACAAAGAAAACAATACTAAGAATCAAAGAGTCTCTGAAACAAAGAGTTGGTTCTTGGAGAAAATCAGCAAGATAGATAAACTTTTCTTCAAGCTAACTAAAAGACAAAGACAGACAAAGAGCATCCAAATTAGCAAAATCAGAAATGAAAAGGGGGATATAGTAACAGACACTGAGAAAATCCAAAAGATCATTAAGTCAACTTCAAACTTGGATCAAAACTACAAGTGACAGCTCATGCTGGCAAACTTGTACAGCCACTATGGAAATCAATATGCTGATTCCTGAGAAAAATGGGAAATAATCTATCTCAAGCCCAGCTATACCACTTTTAGGCAATATACCCCAGAACACCCCTATCATGATGTAAGGACACTATGTTCATAGTGACTTTTTCCATAGTAACCAGAAACTAGAAATAACCTAGATGTCCCTAAATGGATATACAAAATGTGCTACATTTACACAATGAAGCATTACTCCATTGGGTAATGATATCATGGCATTGGCAAGCAAATGGAAGAAACTAGAACAAATCATCCTAAGTAAGGTAACCCAGGCCCAGAAAGACAAACATGGTATGTACTCACTTATATGAGGACATTAGCTGCTAAGTAAAGGATAGCCATGCTACCATCCACAGGCCCAGAGAGGCTAAGTAGCAAAGAGATTTAAAAGGGGAACACATGAATCTCCCTGAGAAGTGAAAATAAATAGATTTTGTAGGTAGAATGGGGGTAGGTGGGGAAGGAAACAGGAGGGATTGGGCTGGGGGCATGGAGGAAGAGAGTACAGGGAGGGATGACTAGAATCGAAGGGTGCTGGGGTGCAATGTGGAAATATAGTGCAGTTGATACTCTGTGGAGTCTATAAGGGTGATCCTAGCAAACTCCTAGCTATGGAAGTAAAAAGCATGAACCAGCCAGATTCTGTAACCAGAGGATGTGGGAGGTGAACCTGGAGGAGTAAAGAAAAGGGAAACTGAAGATAGGATGTAATGTATGAGAGAAGAATAAAAAAAATTCTCGGTTTCCCAACTGCTTCAAGATGAAAAAGCACCCATGCCACACATTCTATTGCTTTGAGACTCTGCACTCAGTGGCCTGCCATGTTTTTCTACTAAAGGGAGAGTTATGGATTACCTATGGACAGCTGAAGTACAGCACTTGAGTACATAAAAGTAGGAAGAAGACACTGAAAACAGACCGTTTACTTCCCAATATTCATACTGAGGTAGTATTGTACACATACAGTGGCCATTTCTCTGAAGAATTGTTTAATGGAAATAGTAGTAGCTAATAAGCAAGAACTCAGCTCAGAGAAGCAAGGCTCTCTTGTGTCCTTTGAGAAGGCAAAGCGACTTTCTCTGTGAAAGAAGAGTATCTGTCAGGACTTGGGGTGGTGTTGATGTGGATTAAGCTTTTATTTGGTGCATATACATAATCATGGATTAATCAAAACTATGAACACAGAATGAAGAAAGAGCTCATGTGCAGGTCCTGAGTTTGAAGGCTCTTTTCTATAATAGCCATAGCCAAACCACATGGCCCTGAAGATGCTCTTACCAATGCAGGTGAGAAATGGCCTTACACAGTCAAATGGCCTGCATATTTCTATCTAACACTGAGAAGGGTATGAGTCTCTTCAGAGCTTGTTTGTCATTCTCATTCATCAGTGTATAAGGTTGAGAGTGGGACTTAGAGCCTGCTATATCACTTCAGGCAAATAACTTTTTCTGGATTGTAATTGGAAGCAGGCACAGAACTTGGATGAGTAATAGAGAGAGATCACAATGATGTGGGATGAGGAGGAGAAGACCTTCTGCTTCCCCTCAGCTGAGCATATGTGCTAGCTGCTGCTGCTGATAGAGCCATAAGACAACAGGGAGGCAGAAAGTGATGCCTCTGAAAAAGTCATCGGCCATGGGAGTCATGATGTTTACAATTGAGGATCTGCAGGAGAGCAGTAAAAACTGGCAAATCTCATAGAAGTGGGTGTCTTTGGAGTCACAGAATGACAGCTATCTCATCATACCAGCATTGATGGAAGAATTTAGAGCATAGATGGACCACATGCTTATAGTCAGGTCATCCATATGTATGGGTTAATTCTAGAACTGCAGTGCAGAAGAAAGCAAATAGCCACATGGTGATGTGAACAGCATCACCAGCTCAGAAAGTATGGATCACACAAGGAAAACAAACTGAGCCATATATTCCTGGAAAGAGGTGGTGTTTTTCTTAGACATTAGGACAATGAGTACCTTGTAGTATACAAAGCCAAAGGAATTATCACAACATTTCCCATAAGCCTTATGGTTTACAGGAGAGAAAGACATTTTTCAGGAGCAGTCATAGACTGGAGTGCTCTGAGAAGCTCTGTAGCAGGAACTCAATCACCAGTGGATGGTTGGAGTTCAACCACCAGTATGAACTGTGCCCAAAACACTGTTGTGCCTTCAGGAATCTGAGAAAAGTTTATAGCTCAAAGTTTAAAGTTTTATTTTTATACTTTATTACTTTGAAACTTGCCCTATTCTAGAAATATGAGGAGTACATGTGTTTCTACCATGGGAGATTTTTAAAAATCCTTACATTCTGCCATACTCCATTTTGAAAACTATAGAACCTTATTGCATTTTTTACTTTCTACCCTTTAACCTTCCATCCTATAGCTTTAGGTTCTGAGGCACGTCTATCCCTTTCTCATCTCCATAAATGTATAAAGAGAGTAGAAGATGTCTTGCTTCATACCTGCCTTCTCTTTACTGATTAATTACCTCCAAATGCTGTGCTTTGTCAAAGATATAATGGAGACATCTCTTTGTCAATAACCTGAACAGCAGGTATTCTTATGACCAGTGGCACCACTAAGAGAAGGAATGCTGAGATGGTGTCTTAGTCTTTCCATTGATGTGAAGAGATATCATGACCATAGCAATTCTTATAAAAATATACTTAATTGGGGCTGGCTTATAGTTTCAGAAGTTTTGTCCATTATCATCATGGCAAAAAGCATGGAAGCTTCCAGGCAGACATGGTGCTGGAGAAGGATGAGAGTTCCACATCTTGATCTGCAGGCAGAGAAGGGGACTGGCTGCATGCTACACTGTGAGCTACACTAAGTGTAGTGTGAGCATCCTCAAAGCACCTTTACAGTAACACAACCCTTCCAACCAGGCCACACCTCCTAATATTGCATTCCCTATGGGCCAAACATTCAAACACCTGAGTGTATGGAGACCATACCTATTCAGACCATCACATTGATGGCTTTCGTGAGTTCCACCCAGTCTGACTACCTAGTTCATGATCCACTGCCCCATATCTGCTACTTTGAGTGGGGACTATGTTATCTGATCTTCCTTCAATTCAAAAGACTCTCCATTACTTTTCGTCTTTTCTAAGCCTAACTTAACATGATCACTTAATCTGTGGTTACATCTATCTTTGGTGGTTTGAATCAAAATGGTCCCCATTGGCCCATAAGAAGTGGCACTGTTTGAAGATGTGGCCCTTTTGGAATAGGTGTAGCCTTGTTGGAAACAATGTGTCACTGGGGGTGGGCTGTGAGGTTTCAAAAGCTCAAGTTAGGCTTAGTGTTCACTGTCTCTTCCTGCTGCCTGCCAATCCAGATGTAGAACCCTCAGCTACCTCTACAGCATTATGTCTAAATGTCGGCTGCCATGTTTCCCACCATGATGATAATGGACTAAAACTGAACTGTAAGGTAGCTACAATTAAAAGTTTTCCTTCATAAGAGTTGCTGTGGTCACAGTATCTCTTCACAGCAATAGAAATTGATCTATCAATTTGAGATTTGAGATTGATCTATCAACCCAGAGAACCTCCCTTCAAACTCCAGACCTATGAACTCTAAGCACTTCTATGCCTTTTATGCTTCTGCAAGTCACAGTTACTTCCAGCTTAACACTCACATAGCTATTGCCACTGTTGGCTTCTTGAATTGTTCCTATTGGGTTTTAATGGCCTCACAGGACAACCTAGCCTCAGCCAGTCAGTTTGTCAGAGGTTGGGTGTTCTGTGGAGCAGAATTCCATCTTTTAGTTCACTGTATTTTAATGTTCTTGAGTTATCTTTCTGTAGTAGACATTTGGAAAAACCCTGTTCCATGAATCAAAGAATGTGTCTTACTTCTGTCATCCAAATAGTCATGGGAGCCTATAGTGAAAACTTCCTGAACATCACTCATACATCCTCTCTTCTTGCAATGTTGGATATGCCTGGCCATTATTTACATGGCCAGGTTTGTCCTTTAGTGCCATTTGGTATTGTTCCTCATGCAGGTCAGATTGAGTACTCTTAAAATCAGCCTTGGTACTTGGTGTCCACCATACACTCAAATCAGACTGTAACTCTCTTTAGTCCTCAAGAAAAGGATATATTATGTAGCTGTCAATGGAAGTCCATCTGAGGTGGCCCCATGGTCCTTTCTGTAGAATGCTCCCTGAGTCCAGCTATGTTCACACTTTACCTCTGTAATATTGCAGGTGCCAATTCTTTGGACTGCTGTTCTCTGAAAATGTCCTTTATTGTCCACTTCTTTGTCATTTCTCAAAGCAAAAATCCTTCAATATCAAGCCCAAACATTACTTATTCTTCAAATCTTCCTAATTCCTAATAATATACTTCAAGGCTGAACACATTCCCAATTTGATGTAAAATAGCTCAATAGTGAGGTCTTCCAGTATATACATCATCATTCTTCAATATATGTCCATTTTGAAGCTTTTGTGTCTCAAACATTTTCTACAGTAAGATCCATAAGCTCTTTATTTTCTTAATCCAATGCTAATATCTGAACTTGGCCAGGAATGTTTCCTAAGAAAATTTTCAACAAGTAAATGAATGTCTTTAATAATTAGTTCTTCCTTAGAGGGAAGAACTCAGTCTAATTATTAAAGACAATCATTCCATCATCTTTTTTTTTTTTTTTTGAGGATTCCAACCAGGAAGCATTTTAATTATGAGAGGTAATTCTAAGGTCACCTTGACTGAGAATGGAGTGGATTTGCCAGTTCCCCTACACTGGTAGTATTCCTGGCACAGTGGCATTAGTCAGAGTTCAGGATCCCATCTCTGATACAAGTAATTCCCTTTCTACAATGCCTCCAGCAAGATAACAATGTCCCGGAATGGCAACTTCAGCCCATAAAGATAGAGTGCCTTTCCCCTGATGTTTTCTCACTATAGCAAAAGCAGTAGTTCGTTTTCAGCTATTCTACCTAAGAAATCTCAGCTAGTGCTTCTTAGAGGGACCCTGAAACTCAATAGAAACCAAGACTAAGGTTACTTTGGAAAGTCGGTTAGCTCATCAGTATTGAGGATCAGAGTCATTCACTACATGTGCAAGCAAGAGAGCGAATTATGCTGAAGGCGATAGCCTTATAACACTGAAGATAACAACAATTAGTATCTGAAAAAATCAAACAGCTATTCAGAGGTTCCAAGGAGGATTTAAACAGGTAGAAACTGTACTCTAAAAAGGAACAGCACAGCTTAATGTTTCCGTCTCTTTGACGCTTATTATGACACTTCATTTAACCTTGTGCAAATGTGGCAGTACAAAACTTACATGTAATGCATACACTGGCCTTTGAAGGTCTGTTTCAGGGACATTCTCAACAGGAAAAGGAAACCAGGGACTGGTAAACTGAGAGGGCTGAGCAAGGAGTCATTTTCAACCCTCCATAAAATAAGGACTTGTAGTTCACTTGAGGCAAGGAAAGTGTCTGGCAGAATCAAGACTAGCACATTTATATTGAACAATATACACAGAAGAGACTTTTGGAACACTCAGTCCTAAATGGTATGTCTTCATCAAACTCCTCCAATCAGGATTCAGGGACCTAGAAGGGAGAAGAGACAGAAAGATTATAAGAGCCAAAGGGGATAGATGGTTCCAAAGAAACAGTGTCTCTCAGAACAAGACTGATGCACATATGAACTCACAGAAACTGTGGCAGCATGCACAGGTACTTCAGAGGCACAAGCCAGACAAGGTCCCTGCACTGACTGGAGGAAATGGACATAAAATATCCATAACCAAGAAGCTATCTCCAAATTATAAGTGCTTACAAAGAAAAATTAGTTCTATCCACTGAAGTCTCACAGGGCATGTTAAACACAGTTAAGGGCAGGCCTTATGACCATGAACACAAAATGAACTCAGTGGGATTTTTTTGAGAACATTTTGTCTCATATTGAATTATGGGGACACTTTTTTCCTAATGACCTTGTGCTTGTATGTTATGATTTCTGGTTCTTTAATTGTGTGTGTGTGTGTGTGTGTGTGTGTGTGTGTGTGTTTGGTTCTCCTCCTCCTTCCTATTAATATCATTATTATTATTACTGTTATTATTATTATTATTATTATTATTATTATTATTATTATTCCTTGTTTGGGTTAATTTGTTTGTTCATCTGTTGACTTTCTAGAGAAAGAAAGGTCATTGGAATTGGATTAGTGGAAGAAAGAAGAGGAACTGGAAGTAGTTGGGGGAGGAGAAATAGTAATCAGAATCTATTGTGCAAATAATTTTTAGAATTAAAAATTTTTAAAATAATGTCTTTATTTATACTTTCATTTATGAAGGATTCAGTGTTACATAAAACTTTGAGTGACTTTTTATCTTTAATTTTTTGAGGTTATAATTTGATTGCATTTCATCCCTTCCTTTCTCATATGCCCCCACCTAGTCTCCTCCAATGCATGACCTTTTATTTATTACTGATTGTTATTACATGTATATAAGTATATATATATATATATATATATATATATATATGTATGTATATATGTATCTATATACATATTACGATCCTAAATATAACCCATTAAGCTTATATAGTGATAATGATACAGGGCTGAATAAATATTTTAAATGCTTAAAAATGTAGCAAACAAAATGGAAGTGCTCAAGGAACATTAATTCTTTTTTTAAAATATATCTTTTATTGATATTTAACAGTTTTTAATACAAATGTCTTTCACTTTCTTGGATATGTTTATTTTTTATTAGATATTTTCTTTATTTACATTCCAAATGATATCTCCTTTCCTGTTTTCCCCTCTGGAAAAATAAAACCTGTTCCCTCCTCCCTCCCTCTGCTCACCAACCTACCCTCTCCTGCTTCCTGGCCCTGGCACTGGGACATAGAGCCTTCACAGGACCAAGGGTCTCTCCTCCCATTAATGACTAACTAGGCCATCCTCTGCTACATTTGCAGCTGGAGCCATGAGTCCCACCATGTGTACTATTTGGTTTAGTCCCTGGGAGCTCTGAGAGTACTAGTTAGTTCATGTTGTTGGAACATTAATTTTTAACAATATACAGGAAGGCTGGAGTGTAGGGAGAGAAAGGGAGAGGTAGATAGTACAAGATTCTTAGAATAAACCTATTGTGTTTATGTCCAATTCAGATGAAGTTATCTCAGCAGAATACAGAGGAGTCAATTTATACCATGGTGAGACTGTTCACACAGGACATGAGAATCCCAAAGTCATTCTGGGATATGTATGCACAGGGTTGGGAGAGGGAAGGCATTAAGAAAGAAATGCTCCTGCCCACAATAGTCGACTCCCCTGACCACAGTCCTCCCTACCAGCCAACAGGGAACTTGGGTCATGCAGTCATGAGTCCCCTTTAATTGATCCTAAGAGCATTCTCCTTCAGTTTCTATCCCAGGAGACACCAGGACAAGCACCTGCCCTTGGTCTCAGAAATGACAGGTATTTCTGAAGGTCAATGACCTCTATACAAAGAAAGATAGAGCTTCTTCAGAGGGACACTAAAGACTTACTGTTTGCAGGAAATGGGCAGCCCAATGTGCATTTCTGTGGAAACCATCAGTCACCTGACTTCTCTGTGACATGGAAAGGTGAGTGAATGCTAATCTTCCACTAGGTGACTTTTCTGGCTAACAGTGGAGCTCCAAAGCAAAATTATCACAATAAAAGTGACATTTTTCCAAGTGTTTGGATGTCACCAAAAAAGATAGAAACAGCGTGGTTGTGTTCTCAATGAGATCTGAGTTTGAGGAAGAGCGGTGGGTCAGAGAACAGGTTATAACAGAAAGCTTGAGCTCTGTATAAAGAGCAGAATGTCTAGCTTCTGATCACAATCACAGAGTTATATGTATGATTTTCCTTATATCAAAAACATCATCACACACAGCACTCACACTCATTTTAAAATGAAACCAACAGATTTAGATTAATCTATGATAGATATTTATGACTAGCTAGAAATTGTGTGTTGTCTTGTTTGGACATGGAACCCACAGAAGATGGTGAGAAAATGTCGCAAAGAGATTTTCATATCCCATTATCCACTGTTGAAATATAGAAAATCACCTGCACTGTCCATATAGTTAAAAACACCAGCCCAGGCCTGCTGGTGTTGAACACACCCGGTCTGCTGCAGATCAGGCTGGAAGGACTCATGACTAGGACTTACCTAAGAAAACAATTTCTGTTGTCTGACCTTAAGTATCAGGGAAATAGCCAAATAAAGCCTAGGAGGATTCTGATAACATGGCTGGACATGTATTTTCTTCTACCATTTTTTTTTTTCTGAATAGACCATGATATCTGCAGACACTGCAGTTCGTGACCATGGTGAGGATCCTCAGCTGCTTTGCTCCTGGTTGAGTCTCAGCTTCTGAAGATTTTCAAGCCAGCCTTGCTGAGATCTGGCTTACATGTAGCAATGAGAGGCTGTTGTGAATTTGCTCCCCACAAACTCCCCACCTGGATACTAGATTCTCCCATGTCCTCTTAGGAGCAGATGGTCACACAATCAAAGCTAAATTCCCCAAAGACCAGGATGCAGTTATGGAAGAGAGCTTGTGTAGGCTCAGTCCATGTCTCTGCTTCACAGTGTGTATGGTTGAGCATTTGGGAAACATACTAATTTAACACACTTAAGATAATATAGTCTGCTAGGCCAGTAGGAATGACAAGCTTCAAAATATAGCTTGCTAAGCACAGTGTGAATAAACAGAGTAAGTATTGATTTATGGTTACCAAAAGTACATGTAAAATATCCAACACACATACACAAAGAAACCTGTGCACAACAGTATATGGCATGCCACAGGTGACCAGACAGGGCAAAATGGCAGTCATTGACCACCAAGTGATCCCCCACCAACTCTCTGGAGTTCATTTTCTATGATGTATAAGTACCCCTCCATGATAGTCTTCAGTGAATGCCTAGTTTGATCCAGATGAAAAGTAGCAATGGATGCCACTTGGTGAGATGCACAAATTAAAGTTAATACTTTTCCTGTGAAGTCAGCACATACTTTGCAGGCAGCTAAGACTAAGACCAGTGTCTAATCCAGCTTTTGCACATCACAGATTCATGGTCACGGTCTTCTAATCTTCCCCATGCACTGCTTGCTCTTCAAGAACAAAGCTACTCTCCTGTTTTAAATGATGCAATTTTTAAAACAATAATTTTATTAATTCTTTAAGAATTCCATACACTATATTTTGATCAGGTTCACTTTTCTTCCCCAACCTCTCTTAGAAACATCCCCACCTCCCTCTTCATTCTGATTTTTTTTTACTCCCGTTCTCTTTTAAAACTCCATGGATCCAGTTTTATTGGCCACCTACTCTTACATGTGTGGTCTAACTTAGGAGTGTGGTCTATAGAGAGAGATCACACCATTAAATAAAACTGACTCTGCCTTCCCCAGAAGCTGTCGAATGCCAGTAGCCTCAGCCAAGAGCAGGGCTATGAGCCTCCCTCCTCAATGCTGGGGTTTTGTCCGGCTTGCATAAATGTTGTGTATGCTGTAAATTAGTTGTGAGTTCATATGTGTGTCTGCCCTATTGTTTCTAGGAAACACTCTCTTTTGGAAGTCATATGACACCTCTGGCTCCTACAGTCTTTGTTTCTCTCCCTCTTCCATGAAGAACCCTTGATCTTGAGAAAAGGTATGTGGTTTCCCATTTAGATCTGCACACTACAAAGTTTCTTATTCTGATCACACTGACCACATGTAGAGCCTTATGGTAATTGCCATAAATGACAAGAAGCTTCTCTTCTTTTTTCTTTTTTTGTGATTTTTTAAGTTTTATTGCATTATAATGAGAAAAGTTACATGATTTCAATTTATCTGAATTTGTTAACATTAAAAAACATATTTTAAGTAAATAGAATTAAATTACATTCTTGTTTTCCTTTTGTACCCCAACTCCTCCCAGAGACCCCCCTTCAATACCTATAATATCTTTTTTGTCATATTCTTTAAAATTTATAAAATATTATAACAATAAAAATAAGTACTATAAAAGTTGTTTGATATAAAACAACAACCAATTTAACAGTCTTATGCAGATGCTTGTCTATGGCAAGACTGAAAATACATATGTTTTTCTCAATATAAATTTTAAATAAGTCCAAACATATTAACTGTATATTTCAAAATAATATATCACTACTAATATTTTCTTAAATAAACATAAATATATAAAGTGTTTTTGTTTGTTTGTTTTATATGTAGTAGAGCTTGAAATCTTGGCTCTTACTGTGGTAATTTGATACTAGAGTTACAAGCATCAAGCAAAACATTCAGTCTTTCTCTTTGTTGTTCTCTTTCAAACCCCCTCCCAATTTAATTGTCTACATCTCTTTTGGGTTTATAAATACTTTTAAAATATGTAAGCTGTTCTGAAAACCATAGTATTGTGTAAAAACATGAAATAAACAATAATACTAATAGAGAGGCTGAGATAGGAGAAGCAAGATCTCAAGATCATTATGTTGTACACAGTAAGACATTGTCATGAACAAACAAGCTGAAAGTGTACATGGATTGTATAATATTAGTCATATTTTTCCAAATTAGAGAGACCATTGGATGACAGTCAATAAATTTCTACTTCCTCATATTTTTGGGTTTCAATCGATTAGGATATGTTGGTAATATTAATTTTCATATTAAGATATT
>NW_022196904.1:129667655-129667995 GCF_008632895.1 Mastomys coucha
GAAATGTCCACATTTTGGTCTTCCTTTTTCTTGAGTTTCTTGTGGTTTGTGGGTTGTTCTTCCTGTATCCCGACCTTCTGGGTTAATAACCACTTATCAGACCGTGAAAATGGCCATCTTACCAAAGGCAATCTACAGATTCAATGCAATCCCCATCAAAATTCCAACTCAATTCTTCACAAACTTAGAAAGAGCAATTTGCAAATTCATCTGGAACAACAAAAAACTCAGGATAGCCAAAACTATTCTCTACAATAAAGGAACCTCTGGTAGAATCACAATCCCGGACCTTAAGTTGTACTACAGAGCAATTGTGATAAAAACTGCATGGTATTGGTAC
>NW_022196904.1:129669078-129685659 GCF_008632895.1 Mastomys coucha
CTATTTCCAGTTTTAGATTCTAGATGGTTTTGCTCATTTCCTTCACCTGTTTGATTGTGTTTTCCTGTAGTTTTTTAAGGGACTTTTGTGTTTCCACTTGAAGGGCTTCTAGCTGTTTACCTGTTTTCTTTGAGGGTGCTATTTATGTCTTTCTTAAAATCCTGTATCATCACTCCTGCTTCTTCACCTTGCCTCTTACCTCTTTGCTCCCCCTTTCTCCACATGGTCATGGCCATCCCCTACTTCTCTACTCTCTCCTTTTTGCCTTTCTCTGCCTCTGCTACCATCTTAACTCTCCTCCCATTGCCCTAAATAAACTCTATTCTATACTTAAAAAAAAATCCTATATCATCACCATGAGAAGTGATTTTATATCTGAATCTTGCTTTTCCAGTGTGATGGTGTGTCCAGGACTAGCAATGGTTAGAGTATTGGGTTCTGATGATGCCAAGTAACCTTGGTTTGTGTTGCTTATATTCTTACTCTTGCCCAGTATCATCTGGTTATTTCTACTGTTACCTGCCCTTGCTAAATCTGACTGGAGCCTGTCCTTCCTGTGATCCTGATTGTGTCAGAACTCCTCAGAGTCACACTGTCTCTGTGATCCTGTGATTCTGGAATCCTGTTACCCTGGCCTTGTTAGAGCACCTGGGAGTGGTCTTCCCCTGGGTATTTTGGGAATGACTGCAGAGTGTGCGCCCAATGCCCAATGTCTGTTCAGGGCACCAGCTAGCCCAGACAGATCAGAAGCAACTCAAGCCACTGGGCTGGCAGAGTTCCTGTGTGCCTAGGTACCACTGGTCCCAGTTACTCCCGGTGTTGGGACAGATGTTATGTCCTCCTCACCTCTGATTCTGGGTGTGTTAGAATGACTGGGAGTGGAGCTTCCTCTGGGTGTTGTGGGACCAGAAGGAACCTGAGCTACTGGGCTGGTGGAGTTACTGTGTGCCTAGTCCCGCTGGTCCCAGTTACTCCTGGTATTTATTGGGACAGATGTTGTGTCCTCCTCACCTCTGATCCTGGACATGTTAGAGTGCCTGGGAGTGGAGCTTCCTCTGGGTTGTAACTGTAAGGACAACAAGAAGCTTCTCTAATGAGATTTGAATGTTGCACTGATCTATGGGTATAACAATAAATAATTAGGAGTCATATTACTGCCATGTTTATTTAGCAGGAAAAAGATTAATAGGTTTTTGTCATGAGCTATGATCTATCTAGCCACATATTCTTGACCTTGTGAAGAGTTCTGGGTATGGGTTCCAGATAATGAAGTGAGACTTATATTTAGTCAAAAAGTGGCTGGTTGTCCCATAGCATCACTGCCACTGCATCAATGGCCATATCTTGTCAAGCAGGTTGTTGTAGCTGATATTATTCTAAGCAGGGTGAGATAGATGGCATTTTCCTTCTCAAGTTTGATTTTTAAATTATTTCTATATTCTAGATATTAACCTTCTATTATTTGTATACTTGGTAATTATTTTTGCAATTCTGTAAGCTGCTTTTCTCAAATGATGGTGCTCTTTGCTGTACAGAAATGTTATTGTTTCATTTTGCCTGTTTGTCAACTAATGATCTTAATGCCTGTTACTGTTGTACCACAGGCAGGGGCCACTGCTGAGGCTCTCCCTCTCCCTGGTGTTGACCTGTGGCTACATGGCGCCTTAGTTAAAAATGAGACAATGTATAAATGAGATGTTTTATTGTAGGAAGGAGAAAATAGGCTGGTCAAGTAGAAAGAAGGAAAGGAAAGGAAGGAGAGAGAGAGAGAGAGAGAGAGAGAGAGAGAGAGAGAGAGAGAGAGAGGAGATGAAAGGAAGAAAGCAAGAGAGCAAGAAGGCAAGAGAAGAGATCAAAAAGCAGGAAAGAAAGAGAGCAAGAGGAGGAGGGATGAAGAGCAGGAGAGTGAGAGAGCAAGAGAGGGAGAGCAGAGAGGAGACAAAGAGCGAAAGAGAGGGGAAGAGTAAGAGAGCAAGGGAGAGAGGAGGGGGCAAATTACCCTTTATATTGTATGGGGCATGGCATGCCTGGCTTGTTTTCAGATGGGGGTAGGGTCCAGCTAGAATGCTGGGAGCTTTAGGCATTGTCTGCTTGATAGAGCACACATCTCCTGCAGGGGCAGCTGTGAGGGATTGTGACTGACACAGGAACCAAAGACTCAGGAGTTATGGCCAAGCTCCTCTGCCTTCTGCAAGCAGAAATTGCCCACATGGGGTCCAGAGCTCAAAGCCAAATACTCGACTGAGCTTAAGTTACCTGAGCAGACCATTGCCCCACACTGCCCAACAAGTTACCATCCTCCTACTTAGAAAGTTCTTTCCTGTAATAGTGAGTTCAGGATATTCCATATTTCCTTCTCTGTCATTTAAATGTTTGTGTCATATACTGAGCCCCTTGATCCACTTGGAGTTTAATTTTGTACAAGGTGAGAAATAAGGATATTGTTTCATTATTCTATATGTAACTGTTAAGTTTGATCAGCATCATTTGTTGAAGATGCTGTCTTTTCTGTAATATGGTGTGTGTGTGTGTGTGTGTGTGTGTGTGTGTGTGTTTACTTCTTTGTAATAGACTATGTGTCTTTAGGTGGGTGGACATATATCTGGGTCCTCAAATTACCCTATTCTTTATATTAATCTGTCATTTTCTCATGCATGTCATTTTGAAATCAATTTGTTATTGCCCATGTAATTAGATGTTTGTTGATGTGGTATAGGTAAAGGAGAATTCTATCAGACAGCAAATTTTTTTAAGGTTTCAATAATTTTTAAATCTTCTCCTGTAGGTAAGCCTCGGGTCTATATCAATACTCTATACTCTGAGGGAAGTGAACTCTGGGGACTGGCATTTAATATCATCAATATATTATTAGTACTATCAGAAGATTATTTCACAATTTAAGGTGCAACTGAGTTAAGTATCCAGATCCAGAAACTACCAAGATAATTTGAGAAATTCCTTTGATGATTCTGATACAGGATAACCAATTGCAATACCAAACTATGCGTTGTCATTCTCTTGTGCAATAAATTTGAGAGTGGGTTGGAAACATAATCAGATATAACACTGTCCACATGGTTGCAGAGAGTGAATACAACCTTTGAGTATTTCTACTTTAAAGTGGAAACAGCTATAATGTTTAAAATTCAACATTTCCTACCCAGATGAGAAAAAAAGTAAGCTATGAGCCATACTATAGAGAAGATATAAAAAATAAAATATGACTTATAAAAATAAAGTGTTAGAAGATGGGTATAGGGCAAAGAGTACAAGTGGTAAGATCTACTCAATTCAGTAAGTGGAATATACATCACTAATGAGTCCTGAATGTGCTTGGTCATAAAGGATAGTATCCTTCTATCTTGGGCACTGAAGGAGAGTCAGTCAGATGTGTCTTTTATATCAAGCAAGAGTATGATTTGCTGAAAGACTGTGGAGAGACATAGTAAATTTGGGCTGGGGGAAGAGGGCCTTTTATCATAAGATGCCTTAGTAGTCTGTATTCCTTAGGTGATAGGGGAGAAAACTGGAAATGTGGGAAATAACAAAAGCCAAAAATTATGAAACAGCTGAAGACACTGAGAACATGAATTATGATTTTCAGAAAGCTATAGTTTCAGGGTTTGAGGACCAGATGAGCTTACTTCAGGGTATGGGACCCACACTTAACGTTCTTAACAAGGCCAGGAACATATAGCTAGTTAGATTGTTAGGTCATTGAGGAAAACTAACCACTGCTTTTCTATTAAATGGACATAGGGTTAACATGACTCCTAACTCTTTATTGCTCTTTCATTGGATGAGAGATGTGAGAGGACGAAGAGCACCATTCTTGGCTCATAGTACAGGAAGCTACTGAGGTTCTTTCATGCACATAAGATGAAAGTAGGCCAATAAGTCAGAGAGATGGAACTGTGCTCTATAAAACAAGCAGCTTGAAACACTGGGTAGATAATGCTAAGTTTCTATTCATGGTCATTGAAAGCACACAGGAGCATCTGTAGACAATGGCAATGATTTCAGTTGTGAGTGTGTTGTTGACTTAGACAGTATTGGGGTTGTTGAGAAAGAAAGGCACAGAGGTACATCCTCTATATATGCTGAAGTTTTGAGAAATGATCTCTGGGTTGATAGATTGGAAATGCATTAGAGTCAGGACAGGTTCAACCACAGGAGAATTCACAGGATTATAGTAAGTAAAATGCAGAAAATACATGCCTGCTTGGTCATGGAGATATCAATTACCAGGTTGAAATGATTGGAAGAGTCCCTGCTCCAAATATGAGAGGAAAAAGTGACTGAAAAGGAAGTAGGCCAGGTGGGAAGGAAGGCACAAGAGTGTGTGCTCCACTCAAAATTTGCCATCAAATGGAAAATACCTGCTGTGGTTGGGGAGTGATACAGTTCTGATTCCAGCATTGTCAACAGAGCATGGTATTTTCAAGTAATAAAGAAGGAAAGCACAGGCAAGTCCTGAGGGAGAGATGCTGCACTCACTCCACAAGTTCAAGAAGATGAGGAGGAGCAGATGTCCCTCTTGATTCAAGGTTCAGGATGAAACTTGCTAGGTGGATAACCAAAATTAAATAAAATATATGTGTTTTCAGATATGTAATACAGAAAATAAGAAAAAATGGGATTCTATGAAGGAAATACATTCACTTCTTCTCTTTCTGGCAACAGAGAAGTTTGAGATGATTGCATTTGGGAGCCAGACTTTGAAGTGGTGAACTGTGATATTTTCTCAGAAGCTGGCGGATACACCAGTGGACCAAATACTTTCCATGATGATGTTGAGTCCCAACCAGACAGTAGTGACAGAGTTTGTGCTGGAAGGGTTCTCAGAGCACCCTGGTCTAAGACTTTTCCTGACAGCCTGCTTCCTGTCCCTCTACACAGTGGCTCTAATGGGCAACATTGTGATCATTGCTTTGGTTACCTCCAGCACTGGGCTCCACAGTCCCATGTACTTTTTCCTGTGCAACCTGGCCACCATGGACATTGTGTGTACCTCTTCTGTGATTCCCAAGGCCTTGGTTGGCCTACTGTCTGAGGAAAACACTATCTCCTTCAAGGGATGTATGGCCCAGCTCTTCTTCCTTGTGTGGTCAGCATCCTCTGAGCTGCTGCTGCTCACGGTCATGGCCTATGACCGCTATGTAGCCATCTGCTGTCCCCTGCACTACAGCTCTAGGATGAGCCCACAGCTATGTGGGGCCCTGGCCATAGGTGTATGGTTCATCTGTGCTCTGAATGCATCTATCAACACTGGTCTGATGACACGGCTGTCATTCTGTGGCCCCAAGGTCATCACCCACTTCTTCTGTGAGATCCCCCCACTCCTCCTGCTCTCCTGTAGCCCCACATACATAAACAGCATTATGACTCTTGTGGCAGATGCCTTTTATGGAGGCATCAACTTCATGCTAACCCTGTTATCCTATGGCTACATCATTGCCAGCATCCTGCGCATGCGTTCTGTTGAGGGCAGGAGGAAGGCCTTTTCTACCTGCTCGTCCCACCTCATTGTAGTCTCTGTGTACTACTCATCTGTGTTCTGTGCCTATGTCAGTCCTGCTTCCAGCTACAGCCCAGAAAGAAGCAAAGTTTCTTCATTGCTGTACTCAGTCCTCAGCCCAACCCTTAACCCTCTCATCTATACACTGAGGAACAAGGATGTCAAGATTGCCCTGGGCAGACTCTTACCCTCTTTCTCACATTAAGTGGAGATGTGTAGAATATTCTCCTGGACTGGGTCGTTCCTAAACATGCTTTCCTGAGAGCAGCTTCATGAAGCAAAGTGTACCTATCGCTGCTTCAGAAAAACTTTCTCTGATGCACATACTGGACAATTACACTTACTGTAACTTCCAAAACAATAGAATTCTTAGAAGCAATGTAAACAAACACTCAAGCCTTATTTCCTGATAAATACAAACCATTTCAAAAATAATTAAAGTTTATCTAAATAGAGATTCCATGTTCCTGGATTGAAAGTTTTCAGTGAGTAACAATGGTGATTGTCACAGAATAAATCTCTTTTATCCTGTGCCTCCCTGTAACCATCACAGGGCCTTGTTTTAGAACTAGGACTTAGAATGTAAACTTCAGGAGGAAGCTTGAGGGGCCAGCATGGCCACAGTGTCTCAGAAAGGACAAAGTTGAGTGGCTTGGCTTCTCCATTTTACAGCTTCCTACTGAGCCATGGAATTCAAAGTTTAAGTTTCAAGAATGAAGTCACATATGTCACACAGCATACTTATGAAAATGACAACAATCGAACTCATGGAAAAGATTAATTCTTTCCAACAAAAAGCTTTGGGAAAACTAGATAAATGTCTGCACACAAAGGGTAAAGTGGAAATCACACTATTAATGAGAAGTACCATATGTATAGACAAAAATGCTGGGGCTGAAACTTCTTTCATACAACCTATTTTAATCATATTCTTTCTCCTCTTTTTCCCATTAAGTGGAGATGTATATGTTGTTCTCCTAGCCTGGGCTGATCCTAAACATGCTTTCCTGGGAGCAGCCACATGGAGGGTGTTGTATCTATTGCTGTTTTAGAATACCATTTTCTGATTCAAGAACTGGACAATTTCACTTACTGCAACCCCCAAAACAACAAAATTCTTCAGATGTAAAATATACAAACACCTACAAGGATTTTTTTCTGACCAGTACAAAACATTTAAAAAGCAAAGTTTATCTAACTGGAAATTCTACATACCCGGATTAGATGATTTTTCAGTGGGTGACAATGGTGATTCATGTAAAACAAAGTGTTTTTAACCAGTGCCACCATGTAAACAACACAGGACTTTATTCTAGGACTACGTTAATGAATACATACTTTATAAAGAAATTGATGGGGTGGAATGGACACAGAATCTCGAGAAGTCTAAAGTTGAGAGGCTCAGGGTCTCCATTTATAACTTCCTACTAAAATGTGGAAGTCAAAGCCGACATGGAGCAGAGATAGAGTTTACGTTTCAAAGATGAACTCACATATGTGAGTTCAACTTGCTTAAAAAAAAATGATAATCGAATTGGGAAAGGTTAGTTATTTCCAAGAAATAGCTTTGGAAAAACTAAATGAATGTTCACTGGGAGCCTGCCTGGCCTGGAATTGGTTGAAGTGGGACACGGAGTAGGACTCGGGAATCACTTTAAAGACTGATGTTCTCCAGCCATTCTAACTCTCTAACCATACTGAATGCTTGCTGATAAATTCTACAAAGTCATTAGAAATTTCTTGCTCATTCTGAGGGTTAAAAACTACCTGCTTAGGTGAATAACAACTGTAGCTTAATGGCAGTGGGGTGTGGGGGAGATTAAGTAAAGCAGCCTTTGCCCTAGCGCCACAGGAACTGCTTGGCTCTAACTCCAAGCCTGCTAGTTGAAGTCCCAGGAAGAAAAAGGAACACTATCTCTAAGTTCTATGTCTAAAAAGTTTCCAAAAATCTCCTGTAAGAGAGGATCTCCAAAAAAGTTCTCTCCTCTCTCTTTTTCCTCAGCAATTGTACATCTTTCAGAATACATGATGACATGGTAAAAAAGTTCCCCACAAGTTTATGCATAAATTTAAATCATAAATTGAATAAGAAGTTTATAGCAAAGAATGCTTACATGCATATCCATTAAGAGTAAGTATCTGGCTAAACATTTATAATCTGTCACAAGCTCAACATTGAAAGTTCATTGAAAGTTAAAAACCATAATTTTTGTGACTAAGTTATTATTGAAGTTTTGTAGAGATAAACAGTCAATTTTTTATCTTCTGTCCTTGTACCTATAGTAAATCGTTAGTTCCCTTCTTATGACCTTTATTGTTTTACAACCTCTTGGAATGTGCTCTAAGTTGTAAATGCCTGCTTTCTATCTCAGAAGCAAATAACTCATGATCCTTGAAGACTGGCAAAGTTCTCATTGCAGATTTGACATCAAAAGGACTTCATAGCAGTCCTATTATAAAAGACCTTAATAATTACTAATATAATTTTAGGAATTCTTATGGGATCATCATTAAGAATTAAGAAGTCACCTATTTGTTTATATAGCATCACTACAAGACAGTACATCTTTGTTGTTCTGCAGAAATCTGCTCAAAAGGGTGGGCTAATACCTAGTGGTTGTTATATAAATTTAATAACAACAGGAAAGGCATATTAATAGCAAGAATCTTTCCTCAAATGTAATTTTCCCAGCCTTGCCTCAAGAAGCAAATCTGTCATAACTTTTGAGTCCCTGGTAGAACCATTTCAGGAAGATCACCTGCTAGTTTTTAGCTTCTCCTATATGGGCCAAGTGGAACTGTGTCACCAGATAGAAAAGCTGGTAAGGTCGAGCAAATTAAGGAGCCCCAGCAATTCTCATAATTGAGAACAGTAGGCATTTGAATCTACTCCCAATCAGGTTCCTGTCCTGGAGCACGTGACCACGACACTCCACTAAGAGGACCATGATATCTAGTCATGTAGCATAGAAACCCAGAGTTATCCATGCTAATAAGGTATCTAGATGGTCCCTGAGGGTTTATCCAATAAGCTTCCCTTCCCAGACATTCCTTCCTACAAAAGGTATTTAATTCTGGTCAACCTTAAGTAAATTGTGTGCATCCTCTTCCTGCCATGAATAAACAGTTTGGCAAGCAGGGATTGTCTTTTTCATTAAGGACTACTGGATTTTGGGGAAGGAGCTTGTAACATATAAAGCTTTGCCTAAGTCTCCTACAGAACTGCACCCTGGCACTCACCCTGAGCTAAGCCAGATTCTGTACCCCCCTAACTGGGCCCATCTCAGGCCTGCCCCTCTTCTCAACTCTTCAAGGTTCATAGTAGCATCTCGATGCCCAGGAGTTCAAGAACCACAGCCTCTGTCTGTGCTCTAGCCCCTGCTGTTTCTCACCCAGAGAAACATAGGCTGGGGCCCCTATCTTAGGCTGGGCTTCACCTCCCAAGGTGTGTCCTGACACTCCAGTGGTGAAGCAGAAACACACAGCCTCACTCCTAGATGGCTCCTGGCAAATGTCGACTTGTCAAGGGCAAAGTGGACGTCCTAGCTCACGTTACAAATAAAAATCATCAGAAAAGAGAAAATAGAAAAAAATGCTAGGGTACATTATATTCACATATCATATTCTTTCTCCTTCCACACATCTCCTCTCAGGGCCTTTCTATCTACTTACCTACCCACCCAATCTGTGTCTCTGTCTCTTTGTGACCCCCCCTCTCTCTCTCTCTGAAACAAAGTACAAAAACTACAACAAACCCAAGCCAATAAAAAGAGGAAAGGGAATTGTATCTGCAGCCTCTGATAAGATATTGGTAGAAAGAGAACCACACAGTGAAAAGGCAGAATCTCTAACAAGTGCTGCCAAAAAGAGTCTGTATCATTCAGACTAAACCCATTCTTCGTCGACTTACTTTCTTATTCTTCTTAAAATGTTGTAGCACACCAGGACTTGTTAATCAAATAAGGTATGTTGTTTAATTAGTTTTTCATCCTTAGGACCAACGTATATTTTCAAGACATTTTCTCTGTCTCGTGGTTTCAGAAGCTTCAGATCATAGCCATGTGACCTTTTGTTTTGGCCTATACTGAGGCAAGGCCTCATGACAGTAGGGGTATATGGTGGAAAAGCTTCCTCCCACCATAGCAGCCCAGAACACATAGAAGAGGAAGACATCTGTGCACAACGACTTTCTACTTTGCCTTTAGTCAGTCCTTGGGTAGCTGCTTTCTAGTCCCCGGTCCTTGGGGTGGTGCTGCCCTCATAGAGTAGATCACCTGCTTCAGTGTATCCTTTCTAGAAACCCTCTTACATGCATGTCTCTCTGATCTCTTAGGTGATTTTTAATTCAGTTATGGTGACAATAAAGAGTATCTGTGAGTCATTTATCTGGGTCTTTTCAACTGGTTTCTTTGACACTATTTATTTCATTGTTAAGTCATGTTTTGTGTCATTTCTTCTTAGTCTCATGACTGTAACCTATAGAACACCTGATAATCACCCAAACACTAAGTATACAAATAATCCCAAATACATATACATGCACGCATCTCACAAATACACCATTTGGGAATTCTTATCATGGTGATATGATGGCTAAAGAAACTCCATTTTGTGCTATGCATCCATCCTGGCACCTAATAGCCATTTGTTTCTGACTTGAGTTCCTGGAAGATAAGTCCCAGTATCTCTGACTCCTTGAATTCTACTCAGAAATCTACAGTTTTAACCATCTGCTTGTTATCATGATTTACTGATAAATTTTGCCTTCTATAACTGCTTATGCAGATGTTCAAGTACTATTTTAAGGACTCCTTGACTGCTTAATATTGGTAGAACTAAACAGCTCTTTGGCTTCTGTCACTTGCCTGTGCAGATATTCAGTGACTTCTTGTGGCTTTCAGCTTTAAAAGCCTTTCCTTCACCTGCCTCAGGCTGCATGTCTCTGGTTTGGGTTAGAGACTGTGACCCTACTAGCACTTTTAATAAACTTGGCTGATTTATAATCTGAATTGAGTGGGTGGCCCTTTTTTCCTGCTGTATTAGATTCCATAACAGTGGGGTATGCCTTTATGACATGTTAATATTATCTATAACATCCAACATGGTATAGCAATGACTCTAAATTTAAGCAGTATCTATCTACAATTCCACTTTGAGAATGGGCACTAGATGAAAAACTTCAACATGAAAATATTAAACACACCTGAGAAAACACGAGGAATAAATGATCTCACACTAACAAATCAAAACAGCTGGGGAAACCCATACCAGCAAGATAAGCAGAATTGAAACCACTGCTCATTAATAACTCTCACCATCAAGCAATAGTCTCAGTTACCTAATAAAAAGACACAGGCTAACAGGTAATATTGAAAACAGGATACATCCTTCTTCTGCATAAAGAAACACACTTTAATATCAAAGTAGATACCACTTCAGATTAAGAGGATAAAAAGACTTATTCCAAGCAAATGTAACCAAAAAGCAAGCTGGGCTAGCCATTTTAATATCCAACAAAGTAGGTTCAAACCAAAGCTAATTAGAAGACGTGTTGAAGGACAATATTGCCCATTGACAGAAAAAGATCCACCAAGAAGGTATTGCAATTCTAAACATCTGTGTACCAAGGACAAGGTACCCATGTTAGTACAAGAAATAGTACTATACCTACAATCACATATTGACCCTCAAACAGTGATACTGAGTAAATTAAACATCCAACTTTCTAGTAAATAGGTCATTCACACTAAAATTAAACAGAAATGCTGGAGCTAAATGATATTTTGAAACAAACCGACCTAGCGGATATTTATAAAACATTTTACCCAAACAGGAATCAATATACCTTCTTCCCAGAAGCTCATGGAACTTTCTCCAAAATTGGTCACATATTCAGATACAAAGCACATTTCAACAGGTAAAAGAACACTGAAAGAGACCCAGCATCCTATCTGATCATCATGGATTAAAGCTGAATATCAACAATGTCAGAAAAATATAAAGGGCACAAATTCAAGGAAAATTGATAACTCAATACTGATGAAAAATTAAGATAGACATTTAAAAATGTTAAGAATTAAATGAAAGTGAGAACTCAACATGCCCAAACCTATGGGACACAATGAAGGAAGCATCGAAGGCAAGGATATAGCACTAATCCTCTACACCAAAACTGGGGAGATCTCCTATTAGCAACTTAAAGGCACACAGAGAGTGAAAGCCCTATAACTAAAAGAAAAATAACACTCAAAAGGAAAACATGACAAGAAATAATCAAAATCAAACTTGAGGCTGAAAGCAACATAAAAGAAACAAAAGAATGCAAAGAATCAATGAAACAAAGACTTGATTCTTGATTGATAAAGCCCTTCAACAATCTATCTAAAAGGTGGAGACAGAAGTTCAAACTTAGTAAAATTAGACACCAGAAAGGAACAAGCAAGGAAACCCAGATAATCATAAGAATGTACTTTTAAAAATGTAAACCCCAACAAACTGGAAAATCTTAAAAAAAAAAAAAAAGAATAAATTTCTTGATTTATGCCACCTACCAAAGCTAAGTCAAGATAAGCAATTTACAGAGTACTACCAGCATGTTAAAAAGAATCAACACCAATAATCCTCAAATTATTCCACAAATTAGAAATGGAAGGAGTATTGCTTAATTCTTTTTACAAGACCACATGATAACTAAACAACACACACCAAAAAAAAAAAAAAAAACCTAAAAAAGGTGAATTATACACTAATTTCCCCGATGAACATAGGTGTAAATTCTCAATAAAAAAATTGCACCAAGAGCACATCAGAAAGGTCATCCAGCTTGATAAAGTAGGCTTTATCCCAGAGATACAAATGTGATACAACATATGTAAATCAATAAATGTAATCTACCACAGAAACAAACTGAAAGACAGAAATTACTACTTAGAGGCAAAAAATGTCTTTGACAAAATCCAAACCCTTTTTATAATAAGAGTCCTAATGAGACAAAGGATAAAAGGGACAAAATTCAAAATATAAACGTGATTTTCAGCAAGTCCACATACAACATCACACTAAATGGAGAGAAACTCAAAAGTGTTTCCACTAGATCAGGAACAGTACAAGGATGTTTCTTTTTCATGGAGTAGTCTCTCCATAGCCATTCTGTAGTACTTGAAGTCTTAACTAGGGCAATAAGACAACGACAGGAGATCAAGAGGATGCAAATAGGAAAGGGATAAGTCAAAGTATCCTTATTTGCAGGTGATATAATTGTTTGCCAAAAAATACTCTTAAAACTACACGAGACCCCAGGAAGTGGAGAGGCCTGGCATGGGGAAGGCATCTTCTTGGAGACATGGATGAGGAACTGTGGGAGGGCAGAGTAGGAGGGGGACAACAACTGGCCTGTAAAATAATGATAATAATAATAATAATAATAATAATAATAATAATAATAATAATAATAAAAACTGCATGAGCAAATCCCTACAGCTGATAAACACTTTCAGAAAAGTTAATTCAAAAAATTAACATGCAAAAATCAGTAAACTTCCTGTATAAAGTTGACAGACTGGGAAAGAAATCAGGAGACAACTTCCTGAAAAGAACACCAATGGCTCAGGCACTAAGTTCAACAATTAATAAATGGGACCACATGAAACTGAAAAACTTCTGTAAGGCAATCTTCACCAACCCTACATCTAAAGGATGGCTAATATGCAAAATATATAAGGGATCCAAGGAGTTAGACACCAACAAACCAAATAACACAATCATAAATTGGAGTACAGAGCTAAGCAGAGAGTTATCAACGGAGGAATCTTGAACACCTGTGTGTTCAATATGTTTAGTCATCAGGGAAATGCAAATCAAAACGACCCTGAGATTCCACCTTACACCAATAAGAATGGCTAAGATCAAAAACTCAGATGACAGCACATGCTGGCAAGGATGTGAAGAAAGAGGAACACTCCTCCATTGTTGCTGGGATTGCAAGATGGTACAACCACTCTGGAAATCAATCTGGCAGTTTTTCAGAAAAATGGGAATAGTTCTACTTCAGAACCCAGCTTTACCACTCCTGGGCATACACCCAAAAAATATTCCACCATACCACAAGGACACGGACTCCAGCATGTTCATAGCAGCTTTATTCATTATAGCCAGAAACAGAACAACCTAAGTGCCCCTCAACCAAAGAATGAATACAGAAAATATGGTTCATTTACACAATAGAATACTACTCAGCTATTAAAATCAATTTGCAGGTAAATGGATGAAATTAGAAAATATCCCGAATGAGGTAACCCAGAACCAAAAGAACATGCATGGTACGTACTCATTTATAAGTAGTTATTACTCATAAAGTATAAGATACCCAAATTAAAATCCACAGACCTAAGCAGGCTAAGTACAAAGGATGGCCCAAGCAAAATCTCACTTAAATCTCACTCAGAAGGGGAAATAAATCATTGGAGACAGATGGAGAGAGGGAACTGGGTGGCATGGGAATGGGAAAATAGGAATCAGAATCAGGTGTGGGGAGGGAATAGGAGAGAAGGCCAGGAGAGTGAATGGAAATTTGCAGCTGGCAGGGATGGGGGGGTGCATCTCTAGGATATGCCAGAGACCTGGGATGGGCAAGGTTCCCAGGAATCTATGGGAGTGACTCCAGCTAAGACTCCTAGCAGTGGGGGATATGGAACCTGAAGTGGCTACATCCTGTAGCCAGGCAGAACCCCCAGTGGAGGGATAATGACATCAACCCCATAAAATCTTTGACCCAAAATTTCTCCTGCCTACAAGAATTGCAGGGTTAAAGGTGGAGCAGGTACAGAGGGAATGGCCAATAAATGACTGGCTCAACTTGAGAGCCATCCCATGGGCAAGAACAAATCCCTAACACTTATAATGATACTCTGTTATGCTTACAGACAAGAGCTTAGTATAACTGTCCTCTAAGAGGCTACAGCCATCAGCTCACAGAAAGAGATGCAGAGACCCATAGCCAAACAATGGACAGAGCTCCAGGAGTCTTATGGAAGAATTGGGGGAAGAATTGATGGACCCTGATGGGATAGAAACCCCACAGAAAGACCAACAGAGTCAACTGACCTGGACCCTTGGTTGCTCCCAGAGATTGAACCACCAACCAAAGAGCATACATGGGCTGTCTCCTACCCTCAACACCCTCTCCTCCTACACATATGTAGCAAATGTGCAGTTCAGTCTTCATTTGGGTGTGTCCCAACAACTGGAGCAAGGGCCGTCCCTAAATCTGTTACCTGCCTTTGAATACTATTCCCCTAACTAGGCTGCCTTATCGGGCCTCAATGGGAAAGGATGCACCTTGTCGTGCATTATTCTAGAGCTTTCTGTTCTGTTGTTAATTTCCTAGTAGGAGAATTCTCCAGCTTTTTATTTAGCCATGTAGTGCTATGTATGCTCCTCTTAGCATTGCTTTGGTTCTGTCCCATAATTTTGGTATATTGTGAATTCATTTTCATTGATTCCCAGGAAGTCTTTAATTTATTTCCTTATTTTTGCCTTGACTCTGCAGTCATTGAGCAGACAGGGAATGGAGGAATTTAAGCTAGTTTCTCCTTTCCACCTTGTCCCATTCTTGCCTGTCCATAGTACATGTCAAGGTATTAACCACTCTGGAGATGTGGTACAGTGAGTCCTCTTCAGAAAACATTTACAGATATTCATAGAGGGTGTTCCATCAATATTTTTGGAGATTAGTCTAATCAAAATAACTGTGAATATATTAATCATCACACCCATGGTTCATTGACACAGTCTTGTTTTTCCTGTTATTTTCCCCTATCCTGTTACCTCATCTCTTAATCATGTATGTTGTTGTTGTTTTGTGTTTGTTGCCATTTCTTCTGTATTAGTTGCCACACTCTATAACACATAGACAAACACCACAGTGGGTTAAATGCTCAGAGTGCTCACACCAACATGAGCCCATCTGAGAAACTTTATTTCTGAGCTCCTCTTGAAGTAAAACAGAGCTTGTGTCAGGTGAACAATACATACAACATGCAGTGTTGAATAATAATAACCCATGAAGAATGGTCATGTCACACAAAACTCATCCAGAAGGGGAAATGCTAAGGTACAAATTAGTTATGACTTAGCAAATCTTTGCAATGGCATCAGGTATGAGAAGAGGCCACCATGCCAGTGTCTGACTCCAATCTGACATCTTTGTATCTTGAGATCAGAGACGTTTCCATAGGGATCCTAGGCTCCCACACCCAGCCTTAACTCAGTTTGTTTATTAGAGTTTCCTTCCTTCAAATATTAAGTGATCCAAGTACCAGTGTAAACTGTGAGGTAAGAATAAGAAAGATGAAAACAGTCAAATCAGGCCAGCAAATATCCAGACTAGATGTGTGTGTGGCGGGGGTCAAAGCAGGGGGGTCATGTTTCCTTATCTCTTTAAGCATTCACTTGTGGCCATTGCCACAGAGGATCAAGAAATTTTAAATAGGTCATTAAAAGGACTACACTCAATATTTAACTACAGTTGATTCAGTCATAGAAATAGCTTAACATTTAAGAGCATTGAACTTATAAGCACACACTTCTTGGTATGAAGTAGAAATGACTAAAGCTTACTAAAACATTAGAGTGGTAGAAATCGGTATTATCTTGTAGACAGCATAATTTTCTGTATACAAACTTTGGACAGCCATCCCAGGCTATAACTTAGCCTGTGCCCTCCCAAGTCAGATGATACAGAAAAGGTTTGAGTGATCTTTTTAGCTCCTTGCCAGATCTTCTTCTCCAAGAGTTCTTGGAGTTCTTCTTCAAGTTCAAAGTCATCAATGGGAAAATAAAAGTTTTTTAAAGGATGTTTTGAATTCCTTGTTTCTCAGGGTATAGATAAGGGGGTTCAGAGACGGGGTCACAGTAGTGTATGGAACAGCAATGACCTTGTCCAGGAGCCCAGCAGTTCCTAGGGCTGGCCGGACATAAGTATATAGAGCAGTAGAGTAATAAAGGGTGACCACAACCAGGTGGGCAGAGCAGGTGGAGAAGGCACGCTTCTTGCCCTCAGCTGA
>NW_022196904.1:129686290-129691109 GCF_008632895.1 Mastomys coucha
GGTTGCGATAATCAGGCCATTGCCAGCTATGGCTGCCAAGAACAAGGCAAAGAAGAGGCAGAAGAGAATGTCCTGGATCCAGGGGTCATCAATGAAGTTTTGCAGGATGAACATGGTTATAGCTGACTGGTTCCCGGGAGCCATGGGAAACACCTCTAGTCTCAGGATGGGAATTTCTCAAAAAGCCTTTTAAAGCTCAAGAAACGATCAATTCTGTGTAATGAGGAACCTGTTCTAGTAAGAAAAAAAATGGCCTAGTTTTATTCTCATGGCTCACAGGCTAACAAAAATAACTGGTCAAAGACATACATTACACAGACTCAGTCTGGGAACATGGGTGGACCCTGAAGGAGGGATTCTGAGAAAATTGCTTCATACATGCTGCAGCTCATCCATCAATGTGGGAGAGACTGCCATACTTGTGTAAGCCAACCAGGACATAGTTACTGGAGAGTGCTGTGTGGTTGTAAGGAAGACACAAGGAATTATGAAAAAGCTGGGGAAGGGTGAAAGGTCAGTGAGAAGGGTTTACACTGATGCTGGCTGCTTGTCCCAGAGTGTGGAGGAATAACAGAGAGACTTTAACAGAATGTCTCTCTGGAGAGAGAACCAAGTGTGGTCTTTGTGACAACATGGCTTCTCATCCAGATGACAGCAATGAACCCAGAACTTCCTATCTTGGAACTCTATTCCACTAGCACATGAAGTTAGAGGATAACATTCAACAATCATACCCAATATGTGGAGAATATGTAGGTATGCTATGAGTCCTAGGATGTCTCTCAACCCCTTGAGCTATAGGAACTCAGCTAGTCCCAAACCTAGCTCCTGCAAGATTTCCCAGAGAGCCACCTAAGCAAATCAAATAATCCCTGTAGGACTTCACATTGCCTGACACAGTCCATTATGTATCTGAAATACACAGACCCCAAATGCTAAGAAAGCAGCCTTCTGTTGATAGGAGAGAGAGCTGTGGGCACCGAGATTGAGGTCATGGATTATGTATGTACTGGGCTCTTGTCATTTCTCACTACCAGACTCTTTTCAGTTAGGGTGTAGAGAAGGATATGTTCTTGAGCATTGAGTTAAAAGTCAGATTGTACGGGCAGGCTGACAGTGATAGGTGACAGAACTTTTCATTGTGGCCTGTCAAATGGAGAGTAGGATATGATCAGACTGCTCTCATTCAGCTATCAAATCTAGCTTGAAATGACATTTCAGGTTTCAGAGTAAAGCATTTCACATATTTCCAGAGTAAAATGTTCTAAAACTGAAAATAGTCCAGGACATTCATTTACTGAAGCTCCCAACACACTGTGCACCAGATGTGCTCTAGAAAGGTGTGCAGGGAGAGGCATGTGGATGACTATGTTGTGCTGGCTCTGTTCCCACCTTTCTTCCAGCAAACCAAGCTCAATGTAATGATGGCATAGCCTGGGCTGGCAGTCCTAGGAAACATCTCCTGGGGTCAAACTTCATTCTTTGTTTCCAAAGGGCCTCAGAACACACTGCACACAACCAGTAGCCCTTCCATTTGATAAAGAGTTCTACTAGTCACTGGGAAGTGTCTAGGGTAAGCATATGGTGTCCCTAAACACCCATAATAACAGACCCCATTGCCTGATTTAGCAGACAAAATACAGGAAGCTGAGATAAACAGAAGCACACTTAAAAACAAAACAAAAACAAAAACAAAAAAACTTGTCTCAAATCCTGCCTTGGAAATTCTGACTCTAAATATTATTTGTTGCTGATCTAAAATGCAGATTGATCTCAACTTCCATATTTTTTTCTGGCCACTGAAGTCTACCCAAGTTCATACATCCCTCTCCTTATGCATCGAAGAGTCCAGCAGCAATTGAGGATGATTCTGTGCTCATATTCACATATCTGAGAGATGAATCACCATGTCAAACGACATGAGAATATGCCCCCTGCATATTCACTTACCTCTAATAGTGACCTTGCAGAGAGAGGGGTCTGGAGCAACTTGCTGTCTGTGCTGTCTAGACAGCCTGAGAAGTTAAGAAGAGTGAAGTCTAAGGCCATGCTACATCCTGGGGAAAGTGATGTGACCTTAGTAGGCTGCCCCCTTTAGGATGAAGGTGAAATGTTCATGGTAACAGATGCCCCAGAGAGTCAAAGGAGCTGGGTGAAGGAACTAGTGCTGGGTTTTACTCCAAACAAATCACTTATCAGCTCTTACTACCTGTTACAAGGATTGAACCTTACTTTCTCTAAAATCACAGCTAGCACATTTCTATCATGTCTTTGTGTAGTTGTGAGCAAGACACATGAAATCTGCCTAAGAGAGTGTCTCCACTTCCTAAAGTCTGGAAAAGGTACACGAGTGTGAAACCTACCTGTATGTCCATAGGCATGTGGCGGTGCTCCAGAAAAGTATGTGGAAACCTGAGATGACAGGAGGAAAAGAGGAAGAGAGAGAAGAGAGAGGGGAGAGAGAGACTTTAAACGTACTACTACACATTTCTTTATCCCTTATCTCACTTCTCTGAGATCATTCTTGGACCTGTTGATTTTCCTCTCTGGCTATCAGAAACATCTATAGAAACACACGTATACTCTTCTGATATTGGAGATGTTGTAGGTTGTAAAACACCTCAGACTCTATAAACTTATCTTTTGATTGAGCAGCTAAAAGTAAAGAAGAGACAGCCAACTTGAGCAGCAATACACATTAAGGGTTTTTGAAACTAAGGATCTTTTACAGTTGAGTCCCCAGGACTTTGACATAGGATTGGTGACTCCTGCCTAGAGACACCCTGGACCCTACAAAGAGGAGCAGCTAGGTCATGTCCTCACCATACCATTTGGGCTGCAGGGATGCCTTGGTCCTGAGGAATACAGAGGTGTCTGTTTGCTTCAGGTACTCCTGGCTTAAGTCTAAATAGCTTTGGCTGTATGATGTAACCCAAGGCAGCCATGGCCCCATGAGATGCCCCCCTAGGGCTTCGGTCAGGATGGCCTTGCAACTATTTGTCAAGTGGAAAGTGAAGTTGGAGAGGGCCCTGACCCCAAGGGCAGATGGGAAGGGCACTGCTCCTGCCTGCTGTGGCAGGAACTCAGCTGCTTTCCCAGCTGGAGCTCACTTCTCACTCAAGTCACTGTTGAAAACATAGCAGGGGAGGGCGCAGGGGCAGGTGTTTACTGGCTAACTTCTCCAGAAAAGGATCTCAGGTTTCTCCAGTGCCATGGTCTATCAATGTCTGCATTTGAGGCTGTGATGACAAAGTTTGTGTGGGAAGGGGACCCCCTGACCTTGGCAGACAGGGTTTAGTCACACTGTGAGCTGGAGGAGGCAGGAGTCCAAGATCCCAGGCTGTTCTGTTGCATGTCTCAGCATGTCAGTGCTCTGGGGTGTTGCATACTCATCCAACTGGTGCTATGAAAAACTAAAAAAGGTGTTGGCCATGTGCCCACAAATGGACTCACTTCTCCAGCGCATCATTTTCACACTTGCTTCCCAAACAAAGAGTGAGACTGAATGCTTTGCTTGATGTTTGTAACTATTGTATCAATTTTGAAGAAGAGGACTTTATAAGTTACTCTTTCTCTGAGATGAATGCTTTTGAAATCATCACAGCCAATGAACCAGATTCTTACCTTCACCTAATGTCTGTGCCACCCTCCAAGCAGAACCATTGTTCATTGAAACAGTTGGTGAATGACTTCATGGATAGACCATCTTAATACACACCATTTCTTAAATGAATATATTGGTGTTCAGTGGGCTGAGAATGAAGACAATCACTCAAGTCAAATAGCTTTGACCATAGCAGGAAACCTGTATGCAAAAATTATGCCTACAATTCATTCCTTGGCACAGCATAACTGTCAACCCTTAGCCTAGCTACTAGGGAGGTAAAATTCTTTGGTGATGTGAGGGTCATTGAAGTACAGCCTTATTACAATGAACTCAATGTCTAAAAATTGTTCTTATTTGGGGCTTGTACCACATTAAGAGCCAATATTTTAAGCTCTACTAAAAACAAAACAAACAACAAACAAAAAGACTTTACTTATGCTCATTTTAAAAAATAGTAGTGATATATTATTTTGAATTATATAGTTAATATGTTTGGAGTTATTTAAAATTTAGATTGAGAAAAACATATGTATTTTCAGTATTGTTGTAGACAAGTATCTATATATGACTGTTAAATTAATTGATGTTTTATATCAAACAACTTTTATAATACCAATTTTTATTATTATAATATTTTATAAATTTTAAAGAATATGACAAAAAAGATATTGTAGGTATTGAAGAGAAACAAGAATGTGATTTAATTCTAAAAAAAAAGAATTCTCTGTTTAGCTCTGTGTCGCATTTGTTTAAATTGGGTTATTTTGGTGTCTAGCTTCTTAAATATAACATTTTTTTATATATTCTAGATAATAGTCCTCTGTCAGATGCAGGATTGCTGAAGATCGTTTCCCAATCTTTAGGGTGCTGTTTTGTCCTGTTGGCAATATCCTCTGACTTAGAGAAGATTTTCAGTTTCGTAAGGTCCCGTTTATTTATTTTTTTTTTATCTTAGATATTTTCTTTATTTACATGCGAATTTCTCCATTCCCAGTTTCTCCTCCAAAAAACAAAGAAACAAACAAAAACAACGAAACCAAACCCCTGTTGCCTTCGCCTTCCCATGCCTGCCACCCCACCCTCTCCCACTTTCTGGCCCTGGCATTCCCCTACACTGTGGCTCAGAACCTTAAAAGGGCCGAGATCCTCTCCTCCTATTGATGATCGACTTTGCAATCCTCTACCATACACATGCTGCCTGAACAATCAGAC
>NW_022196904.1:129696975-129697113 GCF_008632895.1 Mastomys coucha
CTAGGTTCTGATGAAGCCAAGTAGTCTTGGTTTCTTTTGGTAGGATTCTTGCGTTTGCCTTTCACCATACTTTGCTTTTTGGTGTTAGATGTTCTTAGTGTCTGTGGCTAGAGCTTGTCCTGTCCCTGCCGCCCTGTA
>NW_022196904.1:129697307-129707015 GCF_008632895.1 Mastomys coucha
CTGCCGCCCTGCGGCTCCCCTGGGAGTCGTGGGGCCTGTGCCTCCCGGCCGGCTGCTCTGAAGTCCTGTTTATTATTTTTTGTTCTTAGAAAATGAGACATTGGTGTTTTGTCCAGGGAGTTATCTCCTGAACCGACGAGTTCAAGGCTATTCTCCACTTTCTATTCTACTAGACTTAGTGTATCTGGTTTTATGTTGAGGTCTTTGATCCACTTGGATTTGAGTTTGGTGCAGGTGATAAGTATGGCTCTATTTGCATCCTGCTACATGCAGACATCTTGTTAGACCAGCACTATTTCTTGAAAACACTTTTTTTTTGGTTTGGTTTTTGCTACTTTGTCAAAAATCAGGAATCCATAGGTGTGTGGGCTTATTTCTGGGTCTTCAATTCTATTCCATTGATAAAACTTTCTGTTTTCTATACCAATACCATGAAGTTTTAATTACTACTCCTCTGTAGTACGTCTTGAGGTCAGGGATGCTGCTTCCTCCAGATGTTCTTTTATTGTTCAGGATTGCTTTAGCTATCCTGGGTGGTTTTTTGCTTTTGCATATGAAGTTGAGAACTGCTCTCAAGTTCTATAAAGAATTGTGTTCGAATTTTGATGGGAATTGCATTGAATCTATAGATATCTGACTTCTGATATTTTCTTCAATTTCTTTCTTCAAAGACTTGAAGTTCTTGTTGTAACCCCCCTGCCTGAGAGCTGATTCTTCAGATCCTGCCTGCCTCTGATAACCACACCTCTCTGCCCACCTCCTGCAAATTGCCATGCCTCTGTCCAAGTTCCAGTTATGCCAGAAGTCCTGCCTCCTGAAACTGAAGAAGACGTTGCTGATTGGGCCAGGTTGCTGACGAACTTGTGGGAGGGGTTTTGCCTTATATTATTCTACCTGTTGGCTTGTAATGAGATATATTGAATGAAGAATGGCTGATTAATACACATCTGTGTTTGGCCAGGTTTTTTAGGAACCTTCTGTGTTGTTCTGGTACTTAGATACGGCTTTCCAGGTCCCTGATCCCATTCCAAAATACCCATTTGTTTTTGGCTGCTGGCCAGCTATTGGATGGCCCCCTACACTTGTCATACAGGTCTTTCACTTGCTTGGTTAGTTACACCAAAATATTTTATATTTGTTGCTACTGTAATGGATGTTGTTTGCCTAACTTCTTTCTCAGCCCATTTACTATTTGTAGAAAAGAGAGCCATTGATCTCTTTGAGTTAATTCTGTAGCCAGCCACTTTGCTGAAAGTGTTAATCACTGTAGGAGTTCTCTGGCAGAATTTTGGGTGTTCCTTGTATATACCATCATATCATCCATGAATAGTGATACTTTGAATTCTTCCTTCCCAATTTGTATCACCCAAATCTCTTTTAGTTCTCTTATTACTCTAGCTATAACTTCAAGTGCAATATTGAAGGGATACAGAGAGAGTGAACAGCCTTGCCTTGTCCCTGATTTTAATGGAATTACTTTAATTTTCTCTCCATCTAATTTGATGGTAGCTAAAACTGCCACGGACTGGGGTTTCTTGAGGGGGATCCCTTGTTCCACGGGACAATGAGTTCTGGCCAGGTGTGCAAGGGATTTGTCTGGTGACAGATAGACACGACACCAAGAAGTGTGCTATCTGAATATATTTCTTAAAATTTGCATGAGGCTTTTATAATCATTGCAAAAGCAAAATGAAAAATCTGACAGCTCAGTAGTCGAGGTACATCTGAGGCCATCTAAAACACACTGGGTCTAAAACATTAGCCATCTCCTCTGGACTGATGCAGCCCCACCACCACCACCCCTCGGGCTCCTAGAACACTCAGGCCGCATGGGCCCGGCCGAGTCCCAGGGGCCTGGGGGTGCACCAGCCAGGAGGACAGAAGCTTGAATCTTGAATCCTCAATGCTGAATGCCATCTCTTCTGGACTGGTGTAGCACCCCCAGGCTCCAAGCATGCTCGGGCTGCATGGACCCAGCCAGAGTCCCGGGGGCCTGCGGGTGCGCCAGCCAGGAGGACAGAAGCTCGAATCTCCAATCTCAAATGCTCAATGCAGCATTGAGCTTCATGCAGCATTTAGCAATGCTTCATGTTGCTTTTATTGTGCTTAAGTGGGTGCCTTGTATCCCTGATTTCTCCAAGACTTTTAACATGAAGGGGTGTTAGATCTCTTTTTTTTTTGGAGGGTGGCATTTTGACTGGAGTAAAACTTAATCTCAAAAGAATTTTAATTTGCATTTCTCTGTTGACTACAGATATTGAACATTTAAAATTTGTTTTCATCAATTTGTATTTCATCCTTTGAAAATTCTGTTTAGTTACATTCCCCAGGTAAGTTGAGTTGTTTGTTTTCTTGTTTAACTTTTAATTATTTATATATTCTATATATTAACCCTCTGTCAGCTATCCAGATGGTAAAAATATTGTGCCACTCTGTAGGTTGCCTCTTAACTCAAATGATGGTGTTCTTTGCTGTTCAGAAGTATTGCAGTTACAAGTGAGCATATTAGTCAGTTATTGATCTCAGTGCCTATAGTATCATGATTCTGTTCAGAAAGACCTTTCCAGTGACAATGAGTTAAAACATATTCACTATATATATTCTCCTCTGCCATTTTCAGGGTGCTGAGTCTTAGGTTGAAATGTTGATCCACTTGGAGCTGAATTTTCTAAAGGTGAATGATAAGGATCTGGTATAATTCTTCCACATGTAATCATCCAGTTTCACCATCACCATTAGTTAAAGATGCTGTCTTTACTCTAGTATGTGTTTTTTACTCCTTTGTAATAAATCGTGTGTCTATGGGTATGTGGGCATTTGTCTTGATCCTCAAATTACCCAATTTATCATCTTACTTTTCATTCTTTTTATGGGTGTCATTTACAAAACTATTTGTTATTTTTGATGTAATTAGATTTTTATAGATGTACTCTTGATAATAAGATTCTAACAGAATGTAAAGGCTTTAATAATATTCAATTATTTTTATTATTCTCTCTAGCTCAGCTTAGGGCAAATCTTAACCAGCACTCCCTGGGGAAGAAGATAATATCATCCATACATTATCAGTATTATAAGGAGTGTAATACAAAATTCAGGTGTACTTAAACTAAACAGACTCAGAAAATGCCAAGACCATGTGAGGAATTTGCTTCTGTAATTCTTCTGAAGAATAACTTGAAATATAAAGCTGTACACTAGTGTTCTCTAGTGTAAGAAAGATAGATAGATAGATAGATAGATAGATAGATAGATAGATAGATATTTAGATTTGAGAGGGGAAAACAAACGTGGTCAGAAAATTGCATTTCTCTAATTACTAAGAATAGTGAACATTTAAAAATTGTTATAGCACCATCTGTATGGTTGCAAAGAGTAAATATGATATTTCAGTATCTCTAGTTTCAAATGGAGGCAGCAATAATGATTAAAATTCAACATTTATTAGTAAGATGAGGAGAAATTATGTTGTAAGCTATACTATAGAAGAGGTGTAGGGAATAAAATGTGACCAAAGAAAATATAGTGCTAGGAGATGGGTGTAGGACCAAGTAGGGAAGTGCTGAGCATCACTGGGTTCAGTAAATGGAGCACACTACACTGACTAATATGCCATGGATGTGCTCAGTTATGAAGGAACATAACCTTTTATTTTGAGCAGTGAAAGAGAGATACAAAGCAAAGAATATCTCTAGGTAAGTGACACTGCAAATAATTGCCACAAAGATGTTTATACATAGGGGTAGAGTATGGTCACATAGGAACTCATGAAGAAACCTATAGAAAAGGTTAATGAGTAATGTCTCATGGACATCTATGTCACATCTATGTAGGGCATTTGGCTGATGGACTGGAGAGAGACAGAAAATCTGGACTAGAGTCCAAAGGCAGTGATTTAAAGGCATACACTCTGTACTCCAAGGGTGATAGAGGAAGAAACTAGAAATGTTGGGAATAGAAAGAATCCAGAAATTATGAAAGATCTGAAGAAATTGGGAACATGTTATAAAGTTATAACATGGGAAAGTTATAGCTGCAAGCTTTGAGGATCACCTGGAAGAAATAAGTAAAAGAATGCAGAATATCAGTCTTGGTTGAATAGGATGGTTTCTCAGAAAACTGAAAATTGATCTACCTCAAGACTTAGCTATATCACATCTGGGCACCTACCCAAAGGATACTCCACCATACCACAAAGACACTTGCTCAGTTATATCCACAGAAGCCTTACTTATAATAGCTAATAACTAGAAATAAGCTAGATGCCCATCAGCCAAAGAATGGATTTAAAAAATGTGATACACAGTGAACTATTACTCAGCTGTTGAGAACAATGGCATCATGAAATTTGCAGGCAAATGGAACTAGAAAAGATCATCCTGAGGGAGATAACTTAGACTCAGAAAGACAAACATGCTATGTGGATATTAGCTGTAAAGCAAAGGATAATCATGCTACAATCCACAGACCCAGAGAAGCTAAGTAACAAAGAGGGCTAAAGGAGGTATGCATGAAATTCACTACAAAGGGAAAATAGAATAGACATCATGGGTGTATGAGGGGAGGAGTCTGGATAGGAAGTTGAGGATAAGAACAAGAGGGATCAGGTATGGGGGATGTGGGAAGAGAATACTGGAAGAGATAACTGGAATCTGAGGACATCTCTGGGATGAACCAGAAACCTAATGTAATACAAACTCCCAGGAATCTATGAGAGGAACCCTAGCTAAAACTCCTAGCAATGGGGGATGCAGAGCCTGAACCAGCCATCTCTTGTAAGCAGTCAAGGCCTCCAGTAAAGTGATCAGGACACTGTGTGAGCCACAAAACCTTTGACCTACAATTTGTCCTGCCTACAAGATGTACTGGGGTAAATATTGCACAGAAAATGTGGGAGTGGCCAATTAATGACCGGTCCAGCTTGAGACCCATGAAATGAGAGGGAGCCTACCCTTGACACTGGTTAAAAGATCAGGACCAAAGGCTGTACAGCCCAGAGACCTAGGATAGAACCAAACAGGACTGGCAAAAAAAAGAAAAAAAAATGAAAAAAGAAAAAAAGAAAAAGAAAAAAAAGAAAAAAGAAAAAGAAAAGAAAAAAGGGAAAAGTCAGTGAAATGTTTATTAAGATTGGCATCTGACCTAAATGTTATTAGAGAGGTTTCACCTAGCCACTGATGGAAAGAGATGCAGAGATACACAAGTAAACATTAGGTGGAACTCAGGAAGTCCTGTAAAAGAGGGGGAGGAAGGATTGTATTACCCAGAGAGGTCAAGGACACCACAAGAATACCCCCAGAATCAAATAATGTGGGCTCATGGGGGCTCACAGGGACTGAACTAGCAACCAGGGAGCCTACATGGAACTAACCTAGGCCCTCTACTTCTTGTGGGGCTCCTAAGATTGAGAGCAGAAGATGTCACTGACTCTGTTGCCTGATTTTGGGACCCTTTCCTACAACAGGATTGTCTCTTCCAGCCTTAAGAAGAGAAGAGAGGTCTAGTCTTACTGCAATTTGATATGTCTTGGCTGGCTGATATCTATGGGAGGTCTGCTCTTTTTCTGAAAAGAAACTAAGAAGTAGTGAATAGGGGAGAAGGTGAGGTGGAAGAACTGGTAAGGGAGGAGGGAGGAAGTGCAGCCAAGATGTAAACAAACAAACAAGCAAACAAATAAGATATAAGTAGACTGAAAAGAATTTAAAATAGCACAGAAGAGTACTAAGAAACTGGGAGAGGGCAACCCCTTCTAACAGAATTAATGTTAAATTTCCCTGGAGCATTAGGACAGACCAATTCCCATAGACTGGCCTCACTCTACCACCAATTGTTGTTCAACTCTAGAGCTCAGCCTCACCTATGAGGGCAAAGCAGTTCCTGATCTTGAGAAAAGCTAAAGAAAGCATTACAAAGCATGAAAATCAGCATAGAGACACAGGAATTTTGGTCCTCTGCAACCCATCTAGTAACATTACATTACTTCCTGTCATTAAGCCAGTCACCAAAGATCATTGTCTTATTTAGGACTTAAGGGAAGTAAATGTAATATGGAAACTATCTGTCTGACTATGACAAACTCTTACACGTTGCTCAGCCTACTGGATACAGGAAAAACTGTATGTAATACCTTAGACCTGAAGGATGCCATTTTCTCTCCACCTCTGGTACCCATGAGCCCTCTTATTTTTACCTTTGAATGGACAAGCCCCAAGGCATGTTTCTATTGTCCTGGACTTAACTTAAGAACTCCCTTACTCCAATAAAGCTCTTAGTCAGACTTACTTGAGTATGTCCAACAGCACCTGAATATCACCTTCTTGTAGTTTGTGGATGATCTCATCTTGGCTTCACACACCCTGAAAGAGGGCAAGCAAGCAACAGAGAAACTACTTGAAACTCCAGTCACTGGGCTTCCACATTCCTGCTAAAGAGGCTTTACTGTGTTCTAATAATGTAACTTTTCTGAAATATTGCTTGATGGAGGGTGGTAGCAGGACCTTGTCTTCAAACAATATTTGTTACCTGCCAATGGAGATATTCACAGAATATTTTAAGTTCATCTTGACTGCTTAATTTTGTCAAAGGTTAACAGCTCTTTGGTTTCTGTAAGCTTGGGCAGCTATTCAAGAACTTCTTGTGGTTCTCATTTTTAAAAGCCATTTCTTCATCTGGATCTGAGCCATATGTCTCTGATTTTGGCTAGAGACTGTGATCCTAGTAGTAGCTTTAGTAAAATTGAATAATCATAGTCTAAATTGAGTCTGTGGTTCTTTTCCCAGTGGCTTTGAAAACCACAACAGTGGGGTATGCCTTATGGCATATTTAACATTAACTACAACATAAAACATAATATAGCAAATACCCTAAATTTAAGCACTATCTCTCTACATATTTATTTATACAGATAGATAGATAGATAGATAGATAGATAGATAGATAGATAGATAGATAGATAGATAGGGGTGGATAGGTGAATAGGGATATCCCTCTATTTAGGGCATCAGAAAGAAAACATCAATTTAAAGAGATTAAACACATGCAAGAAAACACAAGGAATAAATTATTCCAGACTAGCAAATCAAACAGAGGGGAAAAAAACATTATACAAAATAAGTGAAATAAAAAACAGTGCTCATTGATAACTGTTAATATCTCAGCTAGCCAAAATACCCAACAAAGGAGAGATAGAACCTGTAGAGACCATATCCAATGGATAGGCATGGCCCCCAGTTGAGGGATGGGGCTACCCACCAACCTCAAAAATATTAATCCAGAATTGCTCCTGTCAAAAGGAAATGCAGGGACAAAGAATGGAGCAGAAACTTAAGGATGGGCCATCCAGACACTGCCCCACTTGGGGTCCATCCCATCTGTAGACACCAAACCCAGACACTATTGCTGATGCCAAGAAGTGCTTACAGACAGGAGCCCAGTATAGTTGTTCCCTTAGAGGCTATGCCAGAGCTGGACCAATACAAACATAGATGAACACAGCCAAATATGAAACTGAGCATGGGGACAACAATGGAGAACTTAGGGAAAGGACTGTAGGAGCTGAAGGGGTTTGCAACCCCATAGGAAGAACAGCAATATCAAACAACCAGACTCCCAAACATCCCATGGACTAAACCACCAACAAAAAAAATACACAGGGTAGGGGAAACCAATGGCTCCAGCTGGATATATAGCAGAAGATTGCCTTAGTGGCCAGCACTATGAGGAGAACTCCTTGGTCCTATGGAGGTTTGATGACACAGGATAGGGGACAACATTATGGGGACAAACAATGTTTGATGACAACATTAGGGTGCTGAGGCAGGAGTAGGTGGGCAGGTAGGGGAGCACCCTCATGGAGGCAGGAGGAAGAGGAGGAGGAGGAAGAGATGGGGGGCTTATGGAGGGGAAACTGGAAAGGGAGATAACATTTGAAATGTAAATAAAATAACCAATAAAAAACTTTTTTAAAAAAGACAGGCTAACATATCATATTTGTGAACAGGATTCATCCTTCTCCTATATGCAAGAAACACACCTCAATATCAAGGATACTATCACTTCAGATTAAGAGGATGGAAAAATATTCCAAGCAAATGTACCAAAGCAATTAGACCTATGAAAGAAGACTAATATCTAAAATATATAAAGAACACAAAAAAACTGAGCAAAAAAAAAAAAAGCACAATTAAAAACTAAAGTACAGTCTTCTAGTAAGGGTTAGTGCCCTGAGCAGACTTTGGGTGAGAACTCTGAAGCCAGTCCCATAACACCCAGAGGAAGCTCAACTTCCAGGCACTCTAACATACCCAGGATCATAGTATCAGAGGTGAGGAAGACACATCTGCCCCAACACCAGAAGTATCTGGAACCAGCAAGACCTAGGCTCCCAGGAACTCCACCTGACCATTGGAACATGTTCCTTTGGGTCTGGACCAGTGCCCTGAGCAGACCTTGGGTACAAACTCCATAGCGAGTCCCACAACACCCAGAGGAAACTCCACTCCCAGATACTCTAACATGCTCAGGATCATAGGATCAGAGGTGCCCTGAGCAGACCTTGGGCACAAACTTCAGAGCCAGTCCACAAAACCCAGAAGAAGCTCCATTCTCAGGTTCTCTAACATGCCCAGAATCACAAGATCACAGGAGCTTAGTCACACCAGAATCTCAGGATCACAGGATCCCAGAATCACAGGATCACAGAGGCAGCTGAAGTCTGAGGAGTTCTGACACAACCAGGATCACAGGAAGGACAGCCTCCAGTCAGATATAGCAAGAGCAGGTAGCACTAGAGGTAATCAGATGTTGGGAGGCAACCATAAGAACAGAAGCAAGAGATATCAAGGTTACTTGGCACCATCAAAACCCGATTCTCCCACCATAGCAAGTCCTGGATACACTATCACACCAGAAAAGCAAGATTTGGATCTAAAATCACTTCTCATAATGATGATATGGAATTTTTAAGAAGAAAATAAATAACTCCCTTAAAGAAATACAGGAGAATACAGGTAAACAGCTTGAAGCCCTTAAAGAGGAAACACAAAAATCCCTTAAAGAACTACAAAAAAACACAATCAAACAGATGAAGGAAATGAACAAAACCACCCAGGATCTAAAAATGGAAATAGAAACAATAAAGAAATCACAAAGGGAGACAACCCTGGAGTTAGAAAACCTAGGAAAGATATCAGGAGTCATAGATGCAAACATCACCAACATAATACAAGAGATAGAAGAGAGAATCTCAGGGGCAAAAGACACCATAGAAAACATTGAAACAACAGTCAAAGAAAATGCAAAAAGCAAAAATGATCTAACACAAAACAACCAGGAAATCCATGACACAATGAGAAAACCAAACCTAAGGATAATAGGTATTGAAGAGAACAAAGACTCACAACTTAAAGGGCCAGTAAATATCTTCATCAAAATTATAGAAGAAAACTTCCCTAACCTGAAGAAACAGATGCCCACAAACATACAAGAAGCCTACAGAACTCCAAATAGACTGGACCAGAAAAGAAATTCCTCCCATCACATAATAATCAAAACACCAAATGCATTAAACAAAGAACGAATATTAAAAGCAGTAAGTGAAAAAGGTCAAGTAACATATAAAGACAGACCGATCAGAATTACACCAGACTTCTCACCAGAGACTATGAAAGCTAGAAGATCCTAGGCAGAGGTCATACAGATGCAAAAAAA
>NW_022196904.1:129707025-129722803 GCF_008632895.1 Mastomys coucha
AAAAAAAAAAAAAAAAACATAAATTCCAGCCCAAACTACTATACCCAGCAAAACTCTCAATTACCATAAGTGGAGGAAACAAGATATTCCATGACAAAATGAAATTTACACAATATCTTTCCACAAATCCAGCCATACAAAGGATCATAGAGGGAAAACACCAATACAAGAAGGGAAACTATACCCTAGAAAAAAGCAAGAAAGTAATCTTTCAACAAACACAAAAGAAGATAGCCACACAAACATAACTCCACCTCTAACAATAAAAATAACAGGGAATAACAATTACTTTTCCTTAATATCTATTAACATCAATGGACTCAATTCCCCAATAAAAGACATAGACTAATAGACTGGATACATAAACAAGGCCCAGCATTTTTCTGCATACAGGAAATGCACCTCAGTGTCAAAGACAGTCACTATCTCAGAGTAAAAGGTTGGAAAGCAATTTTCCAAGCAAATGGTCCCAAGAAACAAGCTGGAGTAACCATTCTAATATTGAATAAAATCAACTTTCAACCAAAAGTTCTCAAAAAAGATAAAGAAGGACACATCATACTGGTCAAAGGTAAAATCTACCAAGATGAGCTCTCAATTTGGAACATCTATGTTCCAAATACAAGGGCATCCACATTCATAAAAGAAACTTTACTAAAGCTCAAAGCACACATCATACCCCATACAATAATAGTGTGAGACTTTAACACCCACTCTCAGCAATGGACAGATCATGGAAACATAAACCAAACAGAGATACAGTGAAACTAACAGAAGTTATGAAAAAAATGGATCTAACAGATACTTGTAGAACATTTCATCCTAAAGCAAAAGAATATACCTTCTTCTCAGCACCTCATAATACCTTCTCCAAAACTGACCATATAATTGGTCGCAAAACAGGCCTCACCAGATACAAGAAGATTGAAATAATCCCATCCACCCTATCAGATCACCACAGACTAAGGCTGGACTTAAATACCAACAAAAACAATGGAAAGCATACATACACATGGATGCTAAACAATGCTCTATTCAATGATAACCTTGTCAAGGAAGAAATAAATAAAAAATTAAAGGCTTTTTAGAATTTAATGAAAATGAAGACATATCATACCAAAACTTATGGGACACAATGAAAGCAGTCCTAAGAGGAAAACTCATACCTCTAAGTGCCTCCAAAAAGAAATTGAAGAGAGCTTACACTAGCAGCTTGACAGCACCCCTGAAAGCTCTAGAACAAAAGGAAGCAAATTTATCCAAGAGGAGTAGATGACAGGAAATATTCAAACTCAGGGCTGAAATCAATCAAATAGAAACAAAAAGAACTATATAAAGAATCAACAAAACCAGGAGCTGATTCTTTGAGAAAATCAACAAGATAGATAAACCCATAGCCAGACTAATCAGAGGGCACAGAGAGATCCAAATTAATTAAATAAAAAATGAATAGGGAGCCATAACAACAAAATATATCTTAAAATAATTATTCTGTTTGTTGAATATTAACAGTTAAAAATATTAAAATCATGTTCTACAAAAAAAATAAAGTACAGAACTAAACCCAGAATTCTCAAAATATGAAATACAAATGGCTGATAAACACTTAAAGAAATGTTCAGCAACCTTAGTCATCAGGGAAATGCAAATCAAATTACTTTCAGATTCTTTTTACTCAACTCAGGAAGGTAAAGGTCAACAAAACAAATGACCGACCATGCTGATGAAGATGTGAGGTAAGGAGAGCAGTCATCCATGCCTGGTGTTAGTGGAAATTTGGACAGCCTACTTGCCACGCCCACTCATCTACTCCAGTAACGTCTGCAATATCAGGGGTAAAAGCCTGATCGCGGACAAGAGGCGTTATGATTTCAAATGGAGTTTGTGCCTCCTGGGTATTCAGTCAGTTGTTGGCATCTCCTACCTCAGACGTGTTCCAGATTAGTCTTTCCAATCGTCAACATGCCTTCTTATTCAGGCATAAAGGTACCCCAAGAAATGATTTGTAAGTGGCTAAAAAAAGGGGGGCATTGTCCCCTGGCCAGCACAGTGTTCCAATATATTCTAATTTATTTCCAAGCTGTCCTGAGCTTGGAATTTCTCACAAGGAAGCTGCCTTATCAGATAGGATGTCCTCAGAGTTAGCAGCAGAAGTCAGGCACATAGTTAGAACTCTCAGGGCAGTCCTACAGAAGACAGAACTGTTTTACATACAAGAGTGTAATCAAAGGGTTTCCCTCACTTAAGGGCATTTTTAGGAACTGCTAGATTGGAACTTCCTGGTGCTTGCCTCCAGCAGACCCAGAGAATTAGCATGGGATTACCAAAATAGCCTCAGCGGGGAGGGCACCACTGCTCCTCCAGCCTGCTTCACACCTGGATACCTGATCTTACTAACCTTGATGTGACTGTCACCTGCCTACGTGACTTCTGTCATTTGCCCTATTTTCTGTTTACTATATAAGCCTGGTTTTCACTTTGTGTATGAACTTAGGTGGACTAGGACTTAGACTTAGATTCATTTCATTCAGATTCAAGCTTCGAGCCTCATGCAGTCTGCAGCCCCCACCCCAGGCCCAGAGCACTTGGGCCTGGAGGGTGCAGCACCTGTCCAGAAGAGCCGGCTGCTTTAGACCCAGTGTGTTCCAGGTGGCCTCAGATGTACCTCAACTGCTGATCTGCCAGATTTCTCATTCTCTTTTGCAATGACTGTAAAAGCCTGATGCCATTTTTAAGAAATACATTCAGATCCTGCACTTCCATGTGTCATCTCTGCCATCATTTCTTCACCTATGCCTTGTCAACCTGAGTAGAACCCCGTTTCTCCCACAGGTTAAGGGAGGCCCAGACTGGCCGGCCCACAGTACCTACTAACTTGGTATTAGTAGGGAAATCAACGTGACAATTCCATGGGAAAATAGTAATCAATATAACTGAAGATCCAGCTTGTCATTTGGGTAGATAAATCCAAAGGATTCTACATTCTACAACAGAGACACTTGCTAATCCATGTTCATTGCTGCTCTATTCATAAATCCCAGAAGTTGTTTCACCTTAGATGTCTATCAGTGAGTTATTTGATAAAAGTAGGGATATTGTTATACCATAAAACAATTTCAAGTGTTAAAAACATGAAATCTGCAACAGAAATTAAGTGCCACCCCAGCTAAAAACGAATCAGTTTACAATGGTGAACTGATTGCATGATAAACTGTTGCAACAGTGGCACAAAACTTTTGGCAGCAACTGATAATTATCTTATTGAATGTAAGGGTTATTCTATGAAATGAAACCCATTCCTGACACTGCTTATGTGCCCAAGAACCTGAGACTAAATAGGCCATGGACCACGGAGAGCACCAAACACTATAGTTCTGTTGAGGGTAACAACAAAGTGATTCCTAAAGACATTTTGCTGTTTTGCCGCAGTGTTTCATTCAGGCATCATCAGAGAAGCTTTCTCCTGTAGTAGATGGGAACAAACAGAAAGTCACAGCTCGACAATGTGCAAATAATGAGAGACCTTGGACTTCTCAGGGATAATTCATTCTCACCAGTAAAGTATCAACAAGAATATAAACTCCACTAACTCGTAGACTCCATGACCAGCAGTAAATAGGGGAAAAATGAACTCAATAGTATTTTAGTAGACTTTATCTCTCATATTTCTTTGGGTGGCTATTCTCTGACTAGTCTTTTACTTGTATGTAATGGCTTCCGGCTTTCTATTTTTATGGATTTGGGCTGGTTTTTCTAAAGTCAGAGAGGAAGAAATGGCATGGAGTTGTGTGAATAAAGAGAATATAGGAGGAGTTTGGAAAAGGGAAACAGCTGTCAGAATACATTGTATGAGCAAATATTTCTCAATTAAAAATTTTACTTAAGTTGGTTTATGTATATTTTCCTTTATAAAGGATTGGTGGCATATAAAACATTAATTAACATTTTTATTTTTAAAACTTGAGATTATACTTTGATTTTAACTTTTATACTATCTCCTTCCCCCTGGAAACCTTACCATATGTCCCTACCTGATTCTTCTCCAAATTCATGACTTCTTTTTATTTATTGTTTGTTTGTCGTTGAAGGCATATGAGTATATTCGTGTATATTCCTAAATATAACCTGTCATATTTGTAAAATGTTATCTGTATATATAGTCTCAGGCCTGAATGAATGTTATAAATGATTAGAAAGGTAACAAACAAAATGGAAGTGGTGACAGAACATTAATTCATAAAAATATACAGCAAGAATTGAATGTAGAGCAAGGAAGAAGAGGTGTATACGTACAGCATACTTTAAAAAAACACATTCCATGTGTTTAAAATAGAGACAAAGTACTCTCAGCAGAATACAGAGGAGTCAATTTGTACCATGGTGAGAACTTCCATACAGGGTATGAAAACACCAAAGACATTCTGACACATGCATGAAGAGGGTTGCCAGAGGGAAGTACAGAGGGAGGACTGCTCCCACTCACTGTATGTGACTCCCCTGACCTCCCTCCTCCATACCAGTCTACAGGGAGCTTGGGTCATGCAGCCAGAAGTCCCCTTTAATTGATCCTAAGAGCTTTCTCCTTGAGTTTCTATCCCAGGAGGCACCAGGACAAGCACATGCCCCTGGTCTCAGAAATGACAGGTATTTCTGGAGGTCAATGATCTGTACTCAAATGAAGACAGAGCTTCAGAGGGACACTAAAGACTTGCTGCTTGCAGGAAAGGAGAGTCTGTGCTCAGTACAGTGTACACTTTGTGGAAGCCATCTGTCACCTGAATTCACTGAGACAGGAAAGGTGAGCCGAAAGAAAAATTTCATTTATGTGACTCTTCTAGCTACCAATGAAGCTGCAAAGCAAAATCTCATTATAAAAGTGACATTTGTCCCAGTGATTGGATGTCAGCATGGAGGGACATCAACATATGATTTCAATGAGTCTTAACTCTAATAAATGGTCCTGGAATAAAGGGCAGAATATAGTAGAAATATTTGATTTTTCTACTCCACTGTATAAACAACAAAAAGTCTAGCTTCTAGTCATGATCAGTTTTTCATGTCTGACATTTTTGCCTTATGTTCATAAACAGCATTACTCATTCCCCACCCACAGTGCTCACACTAGTTTTGAAATGAAACTACCACATTTAGAAGAATCTAAGTTGTATACAGATGACTAGATGGGGGTTGAATATTGTCTTATCTTGCCTTAGCATCCAGAGATGATAAGAAAATGCCAGAGAAGAGAATCCTTTACCCCATTGTTCAGAGTCCACTGTTGAGTTACAGAAAATAACCTTCCCTGTCTATGAAGTTAAAACACCAGCCAAGCTCTGATGGTGTTAATCTTGCCCCATCTGCTGCAGATCAGGGATGACATGACTGGGAGTCACCTAAAGAAGCAATTACAGATGTGTATATTAAAATCAAGAAAATGGCCAAACAAAGAGGTGGGCTGTGATAACAGGGCTGGGAGTGTAGATGCTTCCTTTATCCTTTTTTCTTGCCAGACTGTGGCATCTTCAGACACTCCAGTTCCTGACTGTTTTGAGGATCCTCAGCAGCTTTGCTCCTCATTGAGGCTCAGCTTCTTAAGGTTTTCAAGTCAGTCTTTCTGAGATCTGGTTTACATGTAATCATGAGAGGATGTTGTGAATTAGTTCCCACAACCCCCCCCCCCCACACACACACACACCTGGATACTAGGTCCATGTCCTCTTAGGAAGAAATGGGTACACTAGCAATAAAAACTAAATTCACAAAGAGCAAAATAGAACTATAAACAAAGGGCTCAAGTACATGCAGATCATCCGACTGCTTCACAGCACACATGGGTGAGCAGTTGTAAAACTTATTTTTTTCCTCTACATAGCAGTACCATATCTGAGTAAGATGACATTACACGTCTCTGATAGACTCTAAGAATGACATCAAAATAATGCTTGCTAAACACAGTATGTATGAAAAGAATAAGTATTGGTTTGTGGTTTTCTGTAAGTGCTATTCTACTCTCTGTCATGCATTCAAACTATCCCAGAAAACAAAACAAAACAAAACAAAACCCTGCGCATTAGCCTGTTGGATGTAACAGTTTATGGCATGTCGCTGGTAGCCAATGCAGGCAAAATGGCAGTCTTTGGCTACCAAAGTGGGTTTTCTCCAGCCTCTTTTATGTGTAGTTTATCTTCTGTGATAGTACATATACTGAGGCTCCTCCATGGTACTGTGCAGGGGGTGCCTAGTTTGATCCTGATGAGAAGCAGCAACTGGTACCACTAGGGTAGTAAGTACACAGGGTGATATTAGTTCTTTTCCTAAGAAGCCAGCACGTACCTTGTAGGAAGCTGAGACTATATGAATGTTGTGTGCAATAATACAGCCTTTGTCCTTCAACAGATTAAGTCATGATGATCTTCTAATCTCCTTTCCACTGTTTGTTCATCAAGAACAAAGCCCCTCTCCAGTTTGCTAGTCAGTCTCAATGTGGACTTGGGAATTCTCCAACCTAGCACCCGATTTCACTAGTTATTCCTGTCCTAGAATCTTCAGGGTTCACAACCCAAAACCCTGCATGATATCTAGTCTTTTCCATGGGTCCTTCTTATTCATCAAGACACTGCAGAATCTTACATGTTCTTACTGTAGTGTCAAAACCTTGGCACTGAACAAGCTCTTAATTCCTTTAATGAAAGACCCTGTTTATCAGGCTTCAGACATTCATTGTAATTGTTCTATTCTTATTTCTCAGTGTTTGCAGTGGACCAAGGGATGTTACTTATCAATGTGGTTGATATAGATTTATTTGATCAGAAATGTTGGCACACCTGCTGTGAATTCATTGATGTTTTCTTGTGTCCATTCAGACATGTTTGGTGCTGGACACATACTCACATTCCATCTCTCATTGTGGTAGAGTGAATGTACAAGTTTAGGTGTAGCCATGGATATATAGAGTGGCAAAGGCATTGCATTATGGCATTCACAAGAGAGTCTCCATGTGACCTCTCCAGTAATGATGCAATTCAATAGATAACAAATCCTCCCTTTCTCATTGCTGTTGCTCCCCTTCAGTGTGGCTCCCATTACCCTTAATACAGTTTCCATTTGCTCTAACACTAAATGACTTTGAACATGAACATGAAAACTTTTATTAAAGGAAACTTAGCAAGTGAGGTAATCTGTAATTTTTAAGGTACATTTAAAGAAGTGGTTTCCATACTTTTAACAATCTAATGTCTTTTACACAATGCTGCCTTCATGTAGCACAGTTCTATGAAGATGCAGGACATTTCAGAATCCCAGAATTCCTCCACACCCTCTTGTTCAGGTCACAATAATCCATAGGTGACACAAATGTGTATTTTCTGCTATAGGTCTGATTTTGAGAACATTTCGCTCTGCATGAAAGCATTTAACTTCATTGTGAAGAGTTATTTTGGACATCTTAAACTCTGGACTCCATACTATTGTCTGTTTATAACTTTCTATTCTGTGATAAATCTTTCTGAAGTGCCATATGAATAAATCTGCCATGAATGCTGTCAACCTTTGTTACTATTTGGAAAAACAAGACATTACTCTCTTGACATTACATAATGTTAATAGATATTCTAAGCAAATGTTTATGATACTGTTACTTTTTCATCTGTCTTTTCTAGCTTTGAGCTCCTCTCTTCCAGTTATTTGTAAATATGTAAGAGATAACTGTGGGGTGTCTTCACTCCGTGCAGAGCCCTAGAACTTATCATTTCTAAATGTACTTGGCTCTCATTGTCCTTTATTCCTTAGCATTTCTTCATCTTTGCCAGTTATCAAGCCTATTAATCATTATCCTACTAGTTTCAACATGTGAAAGATAAATATAGCATCCCTCTTTCTGTGCCTGGCTTGTATTTCTTCACATATTATTCTCTATTCCCATTCATTTTCCATTTTTTCTATGGTATGTTATTCTGATTGAATAACATTCCAGTGTACATAAATACTACTTTTTCCTCATGTCCTCATACCCTGACAAATACCTAGACCTAGGATTGATCTTGCCACAATCTCCTGGCCTAGTTAACAGTTCCAGGTATGAGTTCTGTCTAGAGAAGTGGGTCTTAAATTCAATGAGAAAGTGTTTGCTTATCCCATAGCATCCATGTCACTGTCCCATCAGTGGCCATGTCTTGCCAAGCCTGTGGTTGTTGCTGCAGCTTGTAGGGTTCAGAACTGGTTAAAATTGGTGATGGTTTTTTTTCTCCTCAAGAGGTCTGCACATCTTTCAGAGCTATGGAAGCAAGCGAGTAGTGGTGAAGCTTGCAGGTCTGTACCTACTTGATTTCTCCATGTTGATGGTCCAAGTAGGTGGTGTCTCTGGCAAGAAGATCTTACCATCCCCTTCTGGATGGTAACTAAGAGGAATAGCAAGAGCCTGTAATGTCTGAAAGTCAGCAGTGTCCAGAGATTAATGCCTCTTAAAGTGTTAATCTATTATTGATACAGGAGTTTGTTTAGTAGCATGTGGTGTCTAGTTGAGCTGTTGCCCCATTACAAAGTAGTCCCATTTAAATATTTTTATATCTGTAAATTAGTATATTTTAGGAAGCTTCTACTGCAGCAGATATCCATAGAGATTTTTCAAAAGGTTTCAGTGTTACATGACCTTCTGCATAGTACCTCTTCTACCCTCTGTTCCATCCCCCACATTATTTCATTTGTCTTATTTAATAATGCTCTTCCCACCTCTGAAACATTATATGACATCTCCCCTTCTACTGCCACATGTTGCCTTACTAGATGCTACCCTCTGTAGTATTCCAAAGGAAGCTCACATATCGAAAGCTTGAAAGGTAATGTCCACATGTGAGAGGAAGTAGGCAATCTTTCTCTTTCCGGGTCAGGGCCACTTTACTCAGGATGATTGCTTCCAGCTCTGCCCATTTTCCTGAATCTTCATAATTGTATTTGTCTTAACAGCTGAGTGATATTCCATTTTGTAAATACCACATGTTCACTCCCTGTACATCATATAATGAACATTTATGTCGTTTCCATGTACAGGAATGAATAGAGCACCAATGAGCATCTAAGAACAAATGTTGCTTTATTAAGGTATGTAGTCCTTTGGGTTTATGCTTAAAAGTGGTATACCTGAAGTATGTACTATATCTGTTTCCATCCTTAATGACCAGCCATACTGATTTCCATAGGAGCTGTACCAGTTTACACTCCCACCAGTACTGAATAAGTATTCTCCTTCCCCCACATTTTTGCTAGCATTGGCTGTCTTTTCTTCCCTTGTTCATTCTAACTGGAGTAACATTTACTCTCAAAAAAGTTTTAAATTGCATTTCTCTGATGACTTAGCATGTTGAACACTTTTTATTACTTTTTTTTTTTTACAGTCCAGCCATTGCCTGCCTCCCAGTCTACTCTCCCACAGTTCCTCATCTCATTCCTCCTCCCCTGTCTCCAAGAGAATGTCCCCACCCTGCCAGGCCTACCCACTCACTGGGGTCTCAAATCTTTCAAGGGTTAGGTGTGTCTTCTCCCACTGAGGTCAGACCAGGATGTCTTCTGCTGTATATGTGTCAGTCAACCTCAGGGATCCCAACTTCAGTTCAGTGGTTGCATGTAAGTATCTTGTCTGTCTCAGTCAGCTGCTGTTTGGACCTCTCAGAAGATGTCCATGCTAGTATTTGTGTTACATCTTTTGAAAATTCTCTGTTTAGTTCCAATCCCCAGGTCAGTTGGGTTGTTTGTTTTATTGTTTAAAGTTTTTAATTACTTCTATATTCTAGATATTAACACTCTGTCAGATGTCTAAATGGTAAAGATTTTTGCCATTCTGTCAGATACCTCTTAACTCAAATGAAGGTGTTCTTTCCTGTACAGAAGCACTGCAGTTACAAGTGAGCCTATTTGTCAATTATTAATCTCAATGCCTATAGTGCCTGTTCTGTTCAGGAAGACCTTTCCAGTGACAATGAGTTCAAGCATATTCCCTATTTTCTCCTTTGTCATTTTCAAGGTGTTGGGTCTTAGGTTCAAGTCTCAATCCACTTGGAGTCTAGTTTTTTAAAGATTAATGATAAGGATCTAGCATAATTTTTTGTTTGTTCATTTGTTTTTTAATTAATTAATTAATTTATTCACTCTACATCCTAATTGATGTCTCCCTTCTGGTCTCCCCTCACAGAATTCTTCCCCGCCTCCTATTCTCCTCTAAGAGGGTAGAGGCCCACCTTGGGTATTCCCCTACCCTGATACATCAAGTCTCTGAAGGGCTAGGTGCAAGTTCTCACACTGAGGCTAGACAAGGCAGCTCAGTTAGGGGAGCATATTCACAGACAGGCAACAGCTTTAGGGATAGTGCCCACTGTAGTTGTTGGGGAATCCACATGAAAACCAAGCTGCATATCTGCTACATATGTGCAGGGGGCCTAGGTCCAGCCTGTGCGTGCTCTTTGGTTGGTGGTTCAGTCTCTAAGAGCCCCCAAGCATCCATGTTAGTTGACTCTGTTGATCTTCCTGTGGAATTCCCATCCCCTACAGAGCCTTCAATTTTTTCCCCCAACTCTTCCATAAGAGTCACCAACTTCTGCCCAATATTTGGGTGTGAATATCTATATCTGTTTCAGTCATCTGCTAGGAAGAGCCTCTTGGAAGACAGCTACACTAGGCTCCTCTCTGCAATTATAACAGAATGCTCAAAAACCTAATCCAAGAACACATCAAAAATCTAATCTAGCATGATCAAGTAGGCTTCATCCCAGGGATTCAGGGATGGTTTAATGTATAAAAATCCATCAACATAATCCTACATATAAACAAACTGAAAAAAACACATGATCATCTCATTAGATGCTGAAAAGGCCTTTGATAAAAATCCAACACCCCTTCATGTTACAAGTGTTAGAGAGATCAGGTATACAAGGCACATACCTAAACATAATAAAAGCAGTATACGGCAAGCCAGTAGCCAACATCAAATTAAATGGATAGAAACTTAAAGTAATTCCACTAAAATCAGGGACAAGGCAAGGCTGCCCACTTTCTCCCTAACTATTCAATATAATACTTGAAGTACTAGCTAAAGCAATAAGACAACTAAAAGAAGTCAGGAGGGATACAATTAAAAAGTAAGAAGTCAAAGAGAACTACAGCTGATAAACTTCTTCAGTGAAGTGGCTGGATACAAAATTAACTCAAAAAATCAGTAGCCCTCCTTTATACCATCAAACACTTCTCCCAGTCTCACCTCACAGAAATGCTTCCCCCAGATTTTACAATAGCCACAAGTAGTATGAAATATTTTCATGTAACTCTAACCAAGCAAGTGATAGTATAATTCTCCTACATGTAATCATCCAATTTGACCATGATCATTAGTTGAAAAAAAAGTATGGATTTTTCTTTTCTCTAGTGTGTATTTTTTAACTCTTTTGTAATAAATTATGTATGTATTCATAAGTATGTGGACATAAGTCTGGCTCCTCAAATCACCCGATTTATTATATTTCTCTGTCATTTTTTAAGAGTGTCATTTATAAATCTGGTATTTCCCTTTTTATTATATATGCTATTGGTAACAAAAAATCTATCAAACAGTAAATGTTTTTAATAGGTTTCAATTATTTTCTAATATTTCTCTTTACCTCAGCCTAAGGTGATCCTAATCAGTACTCCCCAAGGAAGGTGCTGAATATCACTCATAGATTATCAGTACTATCAGGAGTACAACCCAAAATTCAGGTTTACTTGAATTAGCCAGACAGATTAAAAATATACCAGAACAACATGAGGGATTTACATTTGAATTCTTTTTCTGTAGAGCAACTTGAAATATCAAACTATGTATTGGTATTCTCTAGTGCAATAGAATTGAGGAGGGAGACATATGGTCAGATCTAACACTGTCCTTATGGTTGAAAACAGCAAATACTATATTTGGATATCGCTAGTTTGAAATGGAGGCAGAAATAATGTTTAAAATTCAACATGTAAGATCAGGATAAGAAGAAAATAGGTTGTAAGGCATACTACAGAAACGGTACAGGAGATAAAATGTGACCGAAGAAAATGCAGTGTTAGTAATAACCACTTATCAGAGAGTGCATACCATGTGTGTTCTTATATTCTCCAGATCCATCCATTTCCCTAAGAATTTCATAAATTCGTTGTTTTTGATAGCTGAGTATTACTCCATTGTGTAGATGTACCACAATTTCTGTATCCATTCCTCTGTTGAGGGACATCTGGGTTGTTTCCAGTTTCAGATTGCTCCGGCGGCATGTATATAGTAGAGGATGGCCAAGTTGATCATCAATGGGAGGAGAGGCCCTTGGCCCTGTGAAGGTTGTATGCCCCAGTGTAGGGGAATGCCAGGGCCAGTAAGCGGGAGAGGGTGGGGTGGGAGCAGGGGGAGGAGGGAGGGAACAGGGGTTTGTTCTTGCTGTTTTTTGGGGTTTGTTTTGTTTTGTTTTGGAGGGGAAACTGGGAAATATGACATGTAAATAAAGAAAATATCTAATAAAAAATAAATATATATAAAAAAAGAAAATGCAGTGTTAGGAGATAGGTGTAAGACAAATCAGGAAATGCTGAGCACCATTGGATTCAGTGACTGGAGCACACTACACTGACTAATATGCCATGGATGTGCTCAGTTATGATGGAAAATATTCTTTTATCTTGGGCAGTGAAATGCAAAGCAAAGGATATGTCCAGATAAGTGACACTGCAAATAATTGCCACAAAAGTGTTTACAGATGGGATAGAGTGTGTTTGCATAGGAACTCATGAAACCCCTAGAAAAAGTGAACGGTGATGTCAGATGAGACTTCTATATCAAGCTATAGAGTACAATTTGCTGAAGGACTGGAGAGAGACAGTGAATTTGGACTAGCGCCCAAAGGCTAATGATCTAAAGGTACACACTCCTTGAGTGATGGAGGAGGAAATTGCAAATGTTGGAAAGGAAAAGAAGCCAGAAATTATGAAAAACTTAGGGGAATTGGGAATACGTTATAATCCTAGGAAAACTATACTTGCAAGCTTTGAGGGTAAGTTGGACAAGAGAGGTAAGAGGATGTAGAAGAACATATTTGGGATATAGAAAAGGAAGCTACTGAGGATCTCTCATGGGCATAGGGTAAAGGTAAAAAATGGCTCAGAGAGATCGAGCGGTACTCTACAAAATAAAATCATCTTCCCTGATGCAAATACATGTCAAAGCACTGGGGAGGAGGTGGTGAGTTTCTATCCATGCCAGTGAAAAGTGCACTGAAACATCTGTAGACTATGGCAATTATTTCACTTCTGGGTGTGTTGACTTTGGTGTGTATCACTGTGGTTTGTTGAAACAGAAAAGCAACAGAAATACAGTCTGTCTATAGGCTGGGGATTTTAGAAATGCTCTCTGGCATGATAGATTTGAAGCCTGTTAGAATCAGGATAGCTTCGTCCACAGGAGAAGTCACATATCACAGTAAGTTGAAACTGAAGATGCATGTCTACTTAGCCAAAGACATGATAATTATCAAGTTTCAGTGGGTAGAAGAGAAATACTTTTCCAAACATTAGAGAAAAAAAAGTGACTCAGAATCAATAGGCCAGGTATGAAGGACGCTGCAAGAGCCAGTTCAGTGTGTGTTCCTTCAAAGTCGCCATTGCATGGGGAATACCAGCTGCAGGAGGAACGGCCACTGTTTCCAGCACTGTCAGGAGAGCATAGTACTTTCAGGTGATGTAGAAGGAAAACACAGACAGGTATTGAGCTAGGAATGATCTAAACTCATTCCACATGTGCAAAAGGATTGGGGAGGGGCAGACGTCCATCTTGATCCAAATCTATAGGGAGCGATTCCTAGGTGAAAATTCAACTGTAAACAAATACTAACAATTATGGTAAGAAAATAGGGGATGAGAGGCTTCCCTAATGCAAATACATTCACTCTTTCCCTTTCTGACAGCAGAGAACTGTGAGATGATCAAGTTTCAAAACCAGACTTTGGCATGATAAAGTGTAATTTTTTTCTCAAAAGCCAATCCACACATCTATGAACGGAATACTCCACACAAAGATGGTCAGTCCCAACCAAACAGTAGTGACACAGTTTGTTCTACAAGGGTTCTCAGAGCACCCTAGTCTAAGACTGTTCCTAACAGGCTGCTTCCTGTCCCTCTACATGATGGCTCTAATGGGAAACATTGTGATCATTGCTTTGGTCACCTCCAGCACTGGGCTCCACAGTCCCATGTACTTTTTCCTGTGCAACTTAGCGACCATGGACATTATCTGCACCTCCTCTGTGTTGCCCAAGGCCCTGATTGGCCTAGTGTCTGAGGAAAACACCATCTCCTTCAAAGGGTGCATGGCCCAGCTCTTCTTTCTTGTGTGGTCTGGATCCTCTGAGCTGCTGCTGCTCACAGTCATGGCCTATGACCGCTATGTGGCCATCTGCTGTCCCCTGCACTACAGCTCTAGGATGAGCCCACAGCTGTGTGGGGCCCTGGCCATAGGTGTATGGTCCATCTGTGCACTGAATGCATCTATCAACACTGGTCTGATGACACGGCTGTCATTCTGTGGCCCCAAGGTCATCACCCACTTCTTCTGTGAGATCCCCCCACTCCTCCTGCTCTCCTGTAGTCCCACATATGTGAATAGTGTTATGACTCTTGTGGCAGATGCCTTTTATGGAGGCATCAACTTTGTGCTAACCCTGTTATCCTATGGCTGCATCATTGCCAGCATCCTGCGCATGCGTTCTGCTGAGGGCAAGAGGAAGGCCTTTTCTACCTGCTCATCCCACCTCATTGTGGTCTCTGTGTACTACTCATCTGTGTTCTGTGCTTATATCAGTCCTGGTTCCAGCTACAGCCCAGAAAGAAGCAAGTTTACCTCAGTGCTATACTCAGTCCTCAGCCCAACCCTCAACCCCCTCATCTATACACTGAGGAACAAGGATGTTAAGCTTGCCCTAGGCAGATGCTTGCCCTCTTTCTCACATTAAGTGGAGATACATAGGCTATTCTCCAGGCCTGTGCTGTTCTTAAACATGCTTTCCTGAGGGCAGCCTCATGGAGCTGAGATGTCCCTATTGTTGTTTTAGAAAACCTTTTTCTGATGAGAAGACTAGGCAATTCTACTCACTGTAACTTCTTTGAGTCAGTGTAAATAAAAACACCAGCTCCATCTCCTGACAAGAACGAATCATTTCAAAAGTAAAGTTTATCTAAATAGGAATTCCATGTTCCTAGGCTGAAAGATTTTCAGTGGATGGCATTGGTGATAGTCAAAACACACAGCCTTTCATCCAGTGCCACCCTATGAATACCACAGAGCCTCGGTTAAGAACTACAGCTAATGAATCTAAATTTCACAAATAAATTTGAGGAGCCAATGTGGCCTCAATATCTTGGGAAGAATAAAGAATAGAGTGACTCAGGTTTGTAATGTCACAGCTGCCTGCTGTGCTGTGGACATCAAAGCCGGTGAAACTGGTTTGAGGAGGGATGTAGTCAGTGAAACAGAGATGAAGTTTATGATTCAACAGTTAACTCACACATGTGATTCCAACTTATTTATGACAATGAAAATAATCAAAAGCACAGGGAAGATTAATTATTTCCAACAAAGAGTTTTAGGGAAACTAGATGAATGATGCACAGAAAAGTGAAACTCCTCCTTCATATTTAAATGAAAGTCAACAAAGAATGGATCCTATTTGTCAATTCTTGATCTTAGAGCAGAAGCTATTGGTGTTCTCTTCAGGAAATTTTCCCCTGT
>NW_022196904.1:129724402-129738275 GCF_008632895.1 Mastomys coucha
AAATAAAGAAAATATCTAAAATAAAAAAAAAAAAGAATGGATCCTAGACAAATTTTTCCCTATAACATATTTTAATCATATTTTTCTCCTTCCACAAATCTTTCCTCATCCTACCTACCCATCCAACCATTCTGTCTCTCAATCCCTCAGTGTCTCTCTGTCTCTTTTCATCCCTGTATCTGTGTCTCTCTGTCTCTCTTTCTCTCTCTTTGCAAAATGCAAAATAAACCCAAACCAATAAAAGAGATGATACCAAAACATGCACACAAAAGATAGAGTCCATTTTGTGTTGACCAACCACTCTTGGCTAAAACACTGAGAACAGAAAGGAAGAAAGAGGAGGAGGGAGAAGTGCACCTGTGCCTCTGCTGAGATATTGGTGGGAAGACAACAGGCAGAGAAAGGGCAGCATCTGCAACAGTTGCTGCTAAGGTGTCAAATCCTTTTCAGACTCCGCCCATCCTTCATCAGCCTACTGCAGTATTCTTCCTAAATGCTGCGCCACCCCAGCAGTTGTGATATAAATATATATGGCGTAGTAATTCATCCTTGTGACCCAAATATTAATTTTGTCCCATGGTTCCATGTAGCAGAATTTTTCCCCAATTAATTTAAATATTAATACAACAAAAAGCCTATAATTGGACAGGAAAAAGGGAGTTGGAGCTAAGAGTTTCAGAATCAGAACAGGGACAGGAAGAAGGGAAGGAAGAAGAAGGAAAATGGAGGAAGAGAAAGATGATCCAGATTCCACGTGACTTCAAATAGCCACAGGTAGCTATGAATATCTTATAAGGGATGGATACTTACAGGACAATCTGTCTTATCTAGGTGGGCAGCTTGTATCATTATCAATTAGCTCTGAAATTACTGTGTGGGCATCTTGTGAATTGAGAATTTATTGATATATAAATCTGACTGATTAATTATAAGCCTCTAGAGTTTTGATTTACTGGGCTAAGGAGATTTGTGACAACTAGCCACAGGAGGTAGATGGCTGAGAAGGAACAAGCAGCTCTGAGGCAGAGGAACAGAGCTGGGAAGAACCAAAGCTGGGAAGACCACGGGCTGGGGCTAGCCAAGAGGCAGAGAGACGGCAGGCAGAGAGTAGCTGGGTATAGTGCACGGGATGGCGACTTTTTGTTTGTTTGGTTGGTTTTTGTTTTTTGTTTTTTGTTTTTTTGAGACAGGGTTTCTCTGTATAGCCCTGGCTGTCCTGGAACTCACTCTGTAGACCAGGCTGGCCTCGAACTCAGAAATCCACCTGCTTCTGCCTCCCCAGTGCTGGGATTAAAGGCGTGTGCCACCACTGCCCGGCAAGATGGCGACTTTTTAAATATTTCCCGCAACAGTTCCAGAAGCTTCAATCCACGGCCACTTGACTGTTTGGGCCTATAGTGCGCAGGGCCTCATGGCGATGGGCTTGTGTAGTGGAGAAGCTTCCTCCCACTACCGCAGCCCAGAACACATAGAAGAGGAAGACCTGTGCTCAACTGGCTTTCTCCTCTTCCCTTGAGCTCATGCTTTCTAGTGCCCTAGGATGGTGTCACCCATATAAAGAGTGGATCCCTGCTTCAATGATTCCTTTCTGGAAACACTCTCACTGACATGGACAGAAGTGACCCTCAGGAATCTCCTAGGTGATTTCTCATTCAGTTATGGTGACAATAATGAGTAACATCTGTGAATCATTTGGTTTGTTTCACACTGTTTGCTTCATCTTTAAGACATGTTCTGTGCCACTTCTTCTGTTATTAGTCTCGTGACTGTAACTTATAGAACAACTGATAATCAGCCAAACACTAAGTATACAAACGGTCATACACACATATACCTGCATACATCTCATTATTTAGGAACTCCTATCATAGTGATGTAATGGCTAAAGAAACTCTTATTTTTGCTAGGCATCCATCTTGGTACCTAATAGTCATTGTCTCTGACTCAATTCCCGGAAGACAAGTTCTCAGTAACTCTGACTCCTTTTGTCCCACTCAGAAATGGACAGCTTCTCCACCTGTATCCTGGCTAGAAGCCATCAACTGTAAAAAGCTACACTTCAGTATCCTTATCACAATGTTTAAGAGTTCTCATTGATGCCTTCCTTTTTAGGCTCTTCCTTTTGGGAGGGTGTCTGGGGTAGGGTAGGCATTGTCATGTAAGTCTTCCATGTCCCTCTTTCTCAATTGTGCATCTTCAGTCATCGATATCACTGGCAAAGTAGCTTCTATGCTCTTTATAGTTATCTGAAGCTTAGATCATGAGTGTCCATGCGGTTTCTTGAAACAGTACAGACCATCCCTGCCTACAGTAGGACCAAGGGCCCTAACAAGGCCCTCAGAGCCAGCCCTGGACCACAAACAGCAAGGTCTCAAGTGGCAGCACAAGCCACTCACATCAAGGGGGTGACCCCTTGGTGACACCACAGACCTTGGACATCTACATGGCTTTAGGCTACAGCATAGACCATGGACATCATCATGGCCTTCAGTGGTTAACACAGGCCATGGACATCAACCTAGACCTTGGCTGCTGTAAGATTGTAGACCCAGACATGATCTTCAGCAGCAGCCCTGCCCAGACATTACCATAGCCTCAGGTGGCAGTGCAGGCCACTTAGTCAGGATAGCCCCTAGTGATAGCTTCATCAATATGGCTTCAGGTGGTAACATAGACCATGGATATCCAAATGACCTTCAGTGGTAAACAGAGGCCACAGACATCAACACAAACCTTAACTGGAGTAGGTCCACAAACCCAGATATTGCCCTGGTGCCCAGGGACCAGGATCATAGCCTCAGATGGTGGTGCAAGCCACTCACATACAAATGCCCCCCACCTTGGAGGAACAGCAAGGCCCACACAGATCAATATGGCTTCAGGCCTTGACATAGATCACAACATTCACATGGTGGTCCTTCAAAGAGGTCTAATTCAAAGACTGAGTCATTCAGAACTACATGTAGGTAGCATGTTGAGGAATGTGGGTGCAGAGTAGTTCTGCCTCTGTAGGGGCTCCAAGTTATTGCATTTGAACATACAGGGCAACAATATATTCTTTCGTTGACCTCAATCCTCTCTCATTCCTGTCATCAGCATCAAGTCATCAAGTCCCCAGCTTTGCCTCTCACCAAACCACAAGCACTCTTCTGCTCTTCCATCTTCCCCACCTCTCCATCACACATCCACTTACCTTAGTGGCACCAGGTGCCTAGCACATCCTCACAACATGGGGATGGGGCATCCTTCAGCTACTTCAGTTTCCTGATTGACTCTATTCTTATTATGCAAAATTTGTCCATATCCATGAATGGTAGAGTCTTGTTGGAGAAATGTAGTACCACCATCATCTTCAGTAAGAAAAAAGCCATTATGGACCTATGATGGTTTGTATATGCATGGCCCAGGGAGTGACACTATTTAGAGGTGTGGCCTTGTTGGAGTAGGTGTGGCCTTGTTGGAACAGGTGTGTTACTGTGGGCATGGGCTTAAGACCCTCACCCTTACTTCCTAGAAGTAAGTATTTTGCTGGCAGCCTTCAGATGAAGATGTAGAACTCTCAGCTCAGCCTGAACTATGCCTGCCTGGACGTTGCCATGCTCCAGCCTTGATGATACTGGACTGAATCTCTGAACCTGTAAGATTTAACTAAATGTTGTCTGTATAAGAGTTGCTTTGGGCCGGGTGGTGGTGGTACACACCTTTAATCCCAGCACTTGGGAGGCAGAGACAGGCGCATTTCTGAGTTCAAGGCCAGCCTGGTCTACAGAATGAGTTCCAGGACAGCCAGAGCTACACAGAGAAACCCTGTCTCAAAAAAAAAAAAAAAAAGAGTTGCTTTGGTCATGGTGTCTCTTCACAGCAGTAAAACCCTAAATAAGATAAGACCTAAGAAGTTCATACCCAGTCATCCTAGGGACTGGCTCCTTATCAGAATATAAAATAGCAAAGAAGAATACTAAGAAACTGGGAGAGGGCATATCACCTTCTAACAGAATTAATATTAAAGTTCCCAATATCCCTAGACTGGCCTCACATCTGCCACCAATTGTTGTTCAACTCAGGATGGCAGGATGCTTCCCAATGGAAGCAGTTATGTACAAGAAGGGATCCCATATGCTGTGGTGATACTAAAGTAACCTGGGCCCAGTTTAGTCCTCAAGGGACACCAGCCTAAAAGGCAGAACATGTAGCCTTGACCCAGGCACTATGATGGGAAAATCATCATGCAGTCAACACCTCTACTTGATAGCCAGCAGGTCTTTGTCACTGCACATGCCTGTGGTACTTTATCCCAGGAGCAGGGTCTGCTGTCTTCCTCAGGAAAAGAGATAAAAAACAAAGAAGAGATCTCTGCCCTAGAAACAACTATTTCTCTGCAGGAAATTCTTGCTATTATCCATTGTTCAAGACACCAAAAAAAGGATCTCAGTTGAAGCCTGCAGCAACAGACTGGCTGGAACCACAGGAAAAAAAATAGCAGCCACATGGCCAGTGGGGCCACTGCAAACATTAGGCTCAACCTCAATTTTCAACCTCCTGCCTGAGCCAGACCTACTATAACATCCTACATACACAAGTGAGGAAGAAAATTGGGCCAGACAGCAGGACACCAACAAATGGACACCCTATCCTACCAGAGAGACCATGCCTGCTCCCTCAAATCCATCAAAGTACACACCTGGGATAAACCAGATTGAAATAGTTAATCATAAACAGGTACTTTCTACATCACCAGATGAAAGTTTGTAATTGAACAAATTATCCACTGCTTTGTTGCCTGCACCCACGTGAACCCAAGAAGAGAAAAAACAAGCACCTATTGGCTGTCAGCAACAGAAAATCAGTCCAGGGAACTCTGGGAGTTGGGCCTCACTGAAGAAACTCTGACAAGATTTAACGGCCAATATTTGTTAGGTTTTGAAAATACTATTTCTACAGGGTCCCCAGTGAAGGACTTAGAGAAAAGACCAAAGGAGCTGAAGGGTTTGCAGCCCTCTAGGACAAACAACAATATGAACTAATTAGTACCCTCAGAGCTCCCAGGGACTCAACCACCAAGAACTATATGCATGGTAGGACTGATCGTTCTGGCAGCACGTGTATAGTAGAAGATGGCCAAGTCGGTCATCATCGGAAGGAGAGGCCCTCGGCCCTGTGAAGGTTCTATGCCCCAGTGTAGGGGAATGCCAGGGCCAATAAGTGGGAGAGGGTGGGGTGCCAAGCATGGGGAGGGGGCAGGCAACAGGGGTTTGTTCTTGTTGCTTTTGTTTGTTTGTTTGTTTGTTTGTTTGGAGGGGAACTGAGAAAGGAGAAATCATATGACATATAAATAAAGAAAATATCTAATAAAAAAGGATATGCTGCAAAAATTTTAAAAAATACTATTTCAAAATGAGACGCTTTTCTTCTTCAAAAAGCTCCAAAGTAGTTACTAAAGCCTTACTTATTTGTTGCCCATCTCCACTTATTCCTGCAAGGGAAGAACACAGACTATTGCAATGTCTAAGTATTCCTTCTTCAAGTCCCTACAAGCATTGCAGCAGACTACCTGAGGTGTCCAGACTCATCTATCACCCCCATTGCCTGCTCCGCCTTTGGCTGAACCAGCACACATTGAACCTGGGAACTTGGTGTAGGTCCACTGCCTGTCTAGAAGAACCCTGGGACCTTCCTGAAATGTATCATACACTGTGATTTTAACAACACCCATGATTACCAAGGGAGCAAGGATCACAACTTACATTCATAATTTCCATCTAAAGATGGATATGACCAGCCAAGCAAAGTTATGAAAATGGAAAGTATCTGAGATCCTCAGAGCCCCCAAACATGTGGCTCCTCCATACCTCAGACTCAAACTGACACTAGTGTTGTAAATTTTGACTGGTGTCTCTTACCATTGACCAGATGAAAATACTGAGATTCAGGATTGGGGGTTGCCTCCCCCACTCTTCTCTAAATTCATGGCTGTATTTTATTTACTAATAGTTATTAAATGCATATGTGTGCATTCATCTATATTCAGCAACTATGCCTATTCCGTCTGTGTGATGCTACCTCTGTGCATATTCTCAGGGATTTAAAATGTAGCAAAGAGAATGGACTGGACATACTGAAGGAACATTAATTCATAACAATATATTGAAGGCTTGGAAGGGAGGCATAGAAAGTAAAACATACTTAGAATAAATCCATTGCATATTTCTAGTTTACATGAAGTACTCTCAGCAGAGTTCAAAGGCATCTATTAATACCATGGTGAGACCTTCCGCACAGAACATGAGAATACCAAGACATTCTGGGAGATGCGTGTGTAGTGTTGAAGGGTGGTTGTGGAGGAGGAAGTGTTCCTACCTATGAGACTCTTCTGACCACACTCTTCCACACCAGTCTTCAGGGATTTGGGGTTTATGAAGCCAAGAGTTTTTTTAATTGATCTTAAGAGATTTGTCCTTGGGTTTCTATCCCAAGAGGCACCAGGACAAACATTTGCCCCTGGTCTCAGATAATCACTGAAATTTATGAAGGTCAATTGACACTCAACACAAAGGAAGACAGAGCTTCAGAAGGACAAAAGACTTGGTGCTTGCAGGAGAGGACATTCAGTGCTCAGCACAGTGGTCACTGTGTGGGAGCCATCTGTCACCTCAATTCACTGGGACAGAAACAGGTGAGTGAAGACTTCTTTCACAAGATAACAATGGCACTCCCAAGCAAAAGAGAACTCTCTAAAAAAATGACATTTATTCCAGTTTTTGGAAATAAGTACAGAGGGACAGAAAAACAGAAAGGTTAGGTTCTCAACAAATCCTGGGTTTGATGAAGAACCCAGAAAACAGAATATGATAGAAAGATTTGGTTTCCTGCTCCATTGTACAACAGCAAAATGTCTAGTTTCTAATCATGATCAAAGAGTTTACTCATGTCCATTATTTTTGCCTTATAGTCATAACTGGATGTGTTCATTCTCCCACAGTATTCCTACTAATTATGAAATGAAACTAACAAATTTAAATAAATCAAAGATTTATATTGATGATGAGATAGGACTTTTAATGTTCCCCTTTTTGGTCTGTGGTATCCATAGAGAATGGTGGAAAAAATACCACAAAAGAGATTTACTAACCTGTTGTCTAAGTCCACTATTCTGGGGTCAGAAAACGCTCTTCATCTTTAATTGAAAACATCAGTCCAGCCTTCTGGAGTTAGCCTTGCCCTATCTGCTTCAAATCAAGGCTAGCATGAATGGGAGTCACTTAAAGAAACAATTACAGCTGTCTAAAATTAAGTATCAAGAAAAATGGCCATAATGGGGAGCTGTGGTAACAGAGCTGGAGGGGTAGACGCTTCCTTGGCCACTTTTGCTACCCTGACCATGGCATCTGCAGACACTCTAGTTCACAACCCCAGTGAGAATCCTCAGCTGCTTTGCTCCCAATTGAGGCTCAGCTTCTGAAGGTTTTCAAGTCAGCCTGTGCTATTGATGTTAGGAGAAATCTACCAGATAACACAGGTTTTCCACAAGTTTCAATTCATATTAAATATTTCCCTCTAGCTCAGCCTAAGATCCATCTTTATCAACACTTTCTGTACTCTGAGGGAGGTACACCCTGGGAATGGAAATTAGTATTACACATATATTATAGAGGATATAAAAAAGGAATTTCACAATTTCAGATTTAGTTAAATTAGCTAGCCAGATCAAGAAATTGCCAAATAAAAAAAATTAAAAAGATTCGCTTTTATAATTTTGTTTCTGTAGAAACACGTGCAATATCAAACTATTCATTGATGTTCTCTAGTACAATAGGATAGGAGGGAGATGAAGAGAAGTGGTCAGACATAACAATGTCCACATGGTTCCAAAGGTGAAATGCTTCATTTGAGTATCTCTAGTTTAAAATAGAGGCACACATAATGATTAAAATTCAACACTTACTATTAAGCTAGTAAGTAATAGGTTGTGAACACTACTATGGAAAAATACATGAGATAAATATGATCAAAAAATGAAGTAACACTGAAAATAATTGCCACAAACAGGTTTTTAAGTAGGGTAGAGTGAGTTCATATATGAACTTGTGAGGGAACCTATGGAAATGACTAATGGAGGTGTCAGATGAGCATTCTGTGTCATTATAGAGTATATTTTGCTGAAGAATTAGGAAAAATATAGTGAATTATAGGAGCCAAGGATGAATTATTTTAAGGTGTACACACTGTACTCCTTGAGTGATAGAGGAGGAAACTAGCAAAGTTAAAAATTACAAGAACACAGAAAATATGAACCAGCTGAAAACATTAGGAACATGAGTTATAATGTTGGGAAAGCTATAGTTATAGACTTAGAGGACCAGTTGATGAGGGAGGTAAGAAGATGTAGAGCACGATTCTTGACTCATAGACCAGAACTCTACTCAGGACCTACCAACTGCACAGGCTACAAGATAATGAGTCAGAGAGATGGATCTGTGATCCAAAGAAAACCTTCAAGAAACACTGAGTAACTGAGGGTGAACTTCTGTATAAGGACATTGAGAGTACACAGAAACATCTGTAAACGGTAGTAATGACTTCAGCTGTGGGAACGTTGACTTTGAAGTTCCTGTGATTCATTGAGACATAAAAGGCCACAAAAGTATGATGGATTTATAGGTCTATAATTTGAGAAATGTTCTCCAGGATGATAGATTTGAAGTATGATAGAGTTAGGGCAGTGTCAATCACAGTAGAAGCCACATATCACAGTGACTAAAATTCAGAAAATACATAGCTATGTGGCCATGGGAAATGACATTATCAGATTGAAATGTGTAATAAAGCAACCACTCAAAATATCATAAAAGACCCAAGTGCCTGGAAACCTAAGAGGCTGGGTGTAGAAGAATGTACAAAAGTGATCTCAGTGTGTCCAACCAAAATTGTTATCATGTGGAGAACACCTGCTGTAGAGGTAAACAGAAAAGCTGTGCCACCAAGCACTGTCCCCAGAACACATGGCTTACTGCTGACAGGGAAGTAAAGCACAGGCAGGTCCTGAGTGAGGATACTTCACTCTTGCCACATAGTCAAGAAGATGAGGGAGGAGCAGTTGTAACTCCTGATTCAAAGCAGTGAAGTGAGGGTTTCTAAATAGGAAAGAAAAGTAAATGAAATACATGTGGTTTCTAATGGTGTGCTACAGACAACAAAAGACAAGAGGCTTCCATAAAGGAAATGCATTCATTCTTTCCCTTTCTGACATCAGGGAAATTTGAAGTTCTCAAGGTTGGAAACCAGACTTTACAGTGGTAAACTGATATTTTCTAAGAAGCTAACAGAAACAGTTGTGAAACAGATATTCTCCATGATGATGTTGAGCCCCAACCAGACAGGAGTGACAGAGTTTATACTGGAAGGGTTTTCAGAACATGCTAGTCTAAGACTTCTCCTGACAGGCTGCTTCCTGACCCTCTACATGATGGCTCTAATGGGCAACATTGTGATCATTGCTTTGGTCACCTCCAACACTGGGCTCCACAGTCCCATGTACTTTTTCCTGTGCAACCTGGCCACCATGGACATTGTGTGCACCTCCTCTGTGCTTCCTAAGGCCCTGATTGGCCTAGTGTCTGAGGAAAACACCATCTCCTTCAAGGGGTGCATGGCCCAGCTCTTCTTCCTTCTGTGGTCCTTGTCTTCAGAGCTGCTGCTGCTCACAGTCATGGCCTATGACCGTTACGTGGCCATCTGCTTTCCCCTGCACTACAGTTCTAGGATGAGCCCACAGCTGTGTGGGACTCTGGCTGTGGGTGTATGGTCCATCTGTGCTCTGAATGCATCTGTGCACACTGGTCTGATGACACGGCTGTCATTCTGTGGCCCAAAGGTCATCACCCACTTCTTCTGTGAGATCCCCCCACTCCTCCTTCTCTCCTGTAGCCCCACATACATAAACAGCATTATGACTCTTGTAGCAGATGCCTTTTATGGATGCATCAACTTTGTGCTAACCCTGTTATCCTATGGCTGCATCATTGCCAGCATCCTGCGCATGCGTTCTGCTGAGGGCAAGAGGAAGGCCTTTTCTACTTGTTCATCCCACCTCATCGTGGTCTCTGTGTACTACTCATCTGTGTTCTGTGCCTATGTCAGTCCTGCTTCCAGCTACAGCCCAGAAAGAAGCAAAGTTACCTCAGTGTTGTACTCAATCCTCAGCCCAACCCTCAACCCCCTCATCTACACACTGAGGAACAAGGATGTCAAGCTTGCACTGGGAAGACTCTTGCCCTCTTTCCCCAAGTAGGTGGAGATGTACAGAATATTCTCCTGATCTGGACTCCTCCTAAACATGCTTTCCTGAGCGTAGTCTCATGGAGTGGGGTGTCCCTACTATTGTTTTAGAAAACCTTTGTCTGATGCAAGGACTGGACAATTCCACTCACTATAACCTCAAAATCAACAAAATTCTGAAAGGCAATGTAAACAAAACACTCAAGCATCATTTCCATGTAAATATAAACTATTTCAAATATAACTAAAGTTTATCTAAACGGAGGTGCCATGTTCCTGGACTGGAAGATTTTCAGTGAGTGTCAATGGTGATTTTCACAAAACAAAAGCATTTCATGCAGGGACTCTCTGTTAAACATAACAGATGCTTATTTCAGAGCTATGGCTAATAAGCCTAAACTTCATAAGGAAACTTGACAGACCAGCATGGCCACAGTGTCTTGGGAAAACCAAAGTTGCATGTCTTCTATTCTCCATTTCAGTTTCCTATGAGCTCTGTGAGTCAGATAGCATGGAGAAAGAGGTAATCTATGGAACTGAGGTAAAGTTTAAGTTTAAAGTGAAGTCACATATGTCACACAGCATACTTATGACATTGAAAACAATCAAATTCATGGGAAAGATTAATTATTTCCAACAAAGACATTTGGGAAAACTAAATGAATGCAAGAACTAAAGTAGAAGCCTTACTCACTCTATAAATAAATCAACCAAAAATAGAGCATAGTCAGCAATGCTAGGTTAAAACCTTCTTACACATACATCATTTAACCATCTTGTTTCCTCTCATACAACTCTTTTCAGATCCTACCCTCCTACTTCTTACCTATCTACTGAATACTTGCACTTCTCCTTCTCTCTAGCAAACAAAATGTACAAGGCCCAAACCAATAAGAAGAAACAATACCAAAACAAAACAAAAAGCATACACACAAAAAATTATGGTGATAATGATGAATAATACATATGAAATATTGACTTGGTTTATTCTAGCTGTGTATATTATTTGCTTCACCTCCAAGTCATGTTTAATGCCATTTCTTATGGTATTAGTCATATTATTATAATTTAAACTACAGAACAACTGATAGTCATCCAAACACAAGTATACAAATAGCTGCAAACACATATACATGCATATATCTCATATATGTCCTCTTATTGTGAGATATGCCTTATATCATATTAGCATTACCTATGACATATAACACAATATAGTAGTGACCCTCCAGGATAAGCAGTTCAGAAAACACACCAGCCCTGGTGTCTAAGTCAGTAATGTGACTAAGCAAACTCTTGAGGTGTCATTGTGTCTAGAAAGGGCTATTGTGCCAGGGTCTGGCTCTGGTCACACCTCTCTGTATTTGGATCAGGGGTGGTTCTGTAGGCATCAGTGGCTGTCAAGCTCAACCTTATATTTTTCTTTTCCTTTTTTAATTTATTGTGTATATTCCCTTTACACTGCAATATCAGAACCCCTCTCCTTCCAGTAATCCCTCATACAGATCCTCCACCCATTCCTCCCGCCCATACTCCTCTGAGTATCACCTCCACCCTAAGCCCCACATACATGGAGTCACTGAAGGACTAAGCACTTACTTCTCCTGACACACCGAGATCAGACAAGGTGGTAAAATTAGGGAAACATGAGCCACAGGCAGGCAACTGAGTCAGGGACAGCCCCAGCTCCAGTTCTTGGGGGACCCATATGAAGACCAAGCTGCACATCTGCACATACATGTGGCAGGTGGGGGCAGGGTAGGTTCACCACATGCTTGCCCTTTGGTTGGTGGTTGAGACTCTGGGAGCCCCCACTGGTCCAGGTTACTTGACTCTGTTGGTCTTCATGTGGATTCCATGTCCTCTTTGGGTTCATCAATTATTCTGCCAACTCTTCCACAAGACTCCCTAAGCTCCATCAAATGTTTGGCTGTGGTTCTTTACATTTGTTTCCATTGGCTGCTGAGTGGAGCCTCTCAGAAGACAGTTATTTTAGGCTCCTGTCTGTGAGCAAAACAGTATTATTAGTAGGGATTTGTTCTTGTCCATGTGATGGCTCTCAAGTTAAACCAGTCATTGGTTGGCCATTCCCTCCATCTATGTTCTATCTTTGTCCCTGCACATCCTGTAGGTAGGGCACATTTTAGGTCAAAGTTTTTTTGGGTGGGTTAGTGTCCTTATCCCTTCGCTAGAGCCCAGACTCAAAGAAGCAAAATGAAAAAAAAAATCAGAAATGAAAAAGGAGACATATCAACAGACACTGAGGAATTTCAAAAAACGATTAGCTCTTACTTCAAAAGTCTATACTCCACAAAATTGGAAAATCCAAATGAAATAGATGATTTCTAGAAAGATACTACTTACCAAAGTTAAATCAAGATCATGTAAAGTATCTAGATAGTCCTATAACCCCCTAAGGAAATAGAAGCAGTCATTAAAAGTTTTTCAACCAGGTTCTGTGCCCCAGTGTAGGGGAATGCCAGGGCCAATAAGTGGGAGAGGGTGGCGTGGCAAGCATGGGGAGGGGGGAGGCAACAGGGGTTTGTTCTTGTTGTTTTTGTTTGTTTGGTTGGTTTTTGGAGGAGAAACTGGGGAAGGAGAAATCATATGACATGCAAATAAGGAAAATATCTAAAAAAAAAAAAAAAAAAGTCTTCCAACCAAAAGAAAAGTCCAGGGCCAGATGGTTTTAGTACAGAATTCTACCATACTTTCAAAGAAGAGCTAATGCCAATACTTCTCAACCTATTTCACAAAATAAAAACAGAAGTAATGTTATCTAATTCATTCTATAATGACACAGTCACCTAGATACTTAAACCACACAAAAACTCAATAAATAAAAAGAGTTTCAGACCATTTTCCATTATGAGCATTGATGCAAAAATACTAAATAAAATACTCATAAACTGAGTCTAAGAACACAACATCCACCATGAACAAATAGACATCATCCCAGGGATGCAGGAGTGGTTCAATATGTGAAAATCCATCAACATAATCCACCATATAAACAAACTAAAAGAAATAAAAACACATGAGCATCTCATTACATGCCGAAAAAGCCTTTGACATAATCCAACACCACATGAACGGAATGCCAGCTCTAACTACAAAAACAAAAACAAAAACAAAACAAAAAAACCAGGAAGCAACAATTAAAGGAGAAATGACAACATAACAACAGACACTGAGGAAATCCAGAAAATCATTAGATCCTACTACAAAAGCCTATACTCAACAAAACTGGAAAACCTGGATGAAATGGACAATTTTCTAGAAAGATACCAGGTACCAAAGTTAAATCAAGATCAGATCAACAATCTAAACAGTCCCATATCTGCTAAGGAAATAGAAACAGTCATTAATAGTCTCCCAACCAAAAAAAAGCCCAGGACCAGACAGGTTTAGTGCAGAGTTTTATCAAACCTTCAAAGAAGACCTAATACCAATACTCCTCAAACTATTCAACAAAATAGAAACTGAAGGCATTCTACCCAATTCGTTCTATTAAGCCAAAATTACTCTTTTACCTAAACCACACAAAGACCTAACGAAGATAGAAAACTTCAGACCAATTTCCCTTATGAATATCGAT
>NW_022196904.1:129739349-129739569 GCF_008632895.1 Mastomys coucha
CTGATAGAGGGCTAATATCCAATGTATACAAAGAACTCAAGAAGTTAAGACTCCAGAGAACCAAATAAACCTATTAAAAATGGGGTACAGAGCTAAACAAAGAATTCCCAATTGATGAACACTGAATGGCTGACAAGCACCCAAAGAAATGTTCCAACATCCTTAGTCATCAGGGAAATGCAAATCAAAACAACCCTGAGATTCCACCTCACACCAGTCA
>NW_022196904.1:129740745-129742850 GCF_008632895.1 Mastomys coucha
GAAGGCAACAGGGGTTTGTTTTTGTTGTTTTTGTTTGTTTTTTTGTTTTTTGGAGGGGAAACTGGGAAACTAGGAAAGGAGAAATTTACATGTAAATAAAGAAAATATCAAATAAAAAAATTTTAAAAAAAAGTCTTAGAGAGATCAGGGATACAAGGCACATAGCCAAACATAATAAAAAGCAGTACACGGCAAGCCAATAGCCAACATCAAGTTAAAAGGAGAAAACCTTAAAGTAAATCCACTAAAATCAGAAAGAACACAAGGCTCTCCCCATAGTCTTGAAGAAGGTACTTGAAGTTCTAGCTATACCAATAAGACAACTAAAGAGATCAAGAGGATGCAAATTGGAAAGGAAAAAAATCAAAGTCTTGCTATTCACAGATGATATGATAGTATATATAAGCAACTGCAAAAGTTCTACCAGAGAACACACACAGCTGAAAAACGCCCTCAGCAAAGGGGCTGGATACAAAATCAACTCAAAGAAACCTTCATACAGACTATAATTGGGCTGAGAAAAAAGTTATGGTCAATAACATTCACAGTAGTCATGGTTCTTTTTAAATTACTAATTTTTATTGCATGAATATAAGTATATATATTTATATTTATATTTATTAATACATATTCCTAAATGTAAACTCTTCTATTTGTACAATAGTACCTGTATAGAGAGTCTAAGGATTGAATAAATATTTTTAAGTGCTTAAAAATGTAACCAGCAGAATGGAAGTGCTGAGGGAACATTAATTCTTAACAATATACAGAAAGGCTAGAGTGTAGGGAGAGGAAGGGAGAGGTGGACAGTGTAAGATTCTTAGAATAAACCTATTGTGTTCATGTATGAGGCAGATGAAGTTATCTCAGCAGAATAGAGAGTGGTCAATTTTTTCATGGTGATATCTTTCACATAGGAAATGAAAATCCCAATGATATGATGTATGCACAGTGTTGGAGGGAGGAGGCTATAACAGGAATAACTGCTCCACAGAGTATGTGACTCCCCTGACCATTGTCCTCCACACAAATCTGCAGGGAGCTTGGGTCATTACGTCATGAAGTCTCCATTAATTAATCCTAAGAGCTTTCTCCTTGAGTTTCTATCCCAGGAGGGACCAGGACAAGCACCTGCCCCTGGTCTTAGAAATGACAGGTATTCCAGAAGGTCACTGACCTCTATAAAACTGAAGACAGAGGGTCAGGGGGACACTAAAGACTTGCTGCTTGCAGAAAAGACAGACTGTGCTCAGCCCAGTGTGCGTCTTTGTTGGTGTTATCTATCAACTGAATTCACTGTGACAGAAAAGGGTGAGTTAAGTCCTAAGCTCCATTATGTGTCTCTTCTGGCTAACAGTGGATCTCAAAAAAAAAAAGTCACACTATAAAAGTGACATTAGTCCTAGTGTCTAGATGTCACCATTAAAGGATAACAACTTATCGATGAGTCCTGAGTTTGATGAAGAGTGCTAGGTCCGAAAACAGAAAATGATAGAAAGATTTGGGATCTTGCTCTATTTTAGCATCTAATCACAATCAGAGACTTTAGTCGTGCCTGGTTTTTTGCCTATGTTCATAACTGGACCTACTCATTCATCGCCCACAGTGCTCAAACTAATGGTGAAATGCAACCAACAGATTTAGTTGAATCTAAGATACATACAGATGAGTAGATAGGACTTGGATGCTGTCTTGTTGATCGGTGGTATCCACACAGAATAGTGAGAAACACCATAGAGGAAATTTCTTTATCCTGTTTTCCAGAGTCCACTGTTCAGAGACAGAAAATGACCTGCCGCTTCCATGGAGTTAAAAAGCCCTGAGGTGTTAGCATTGCCCTGTCTGCAGCAGGACAGGGATATCATGACTGGGAGTCACCTAAAGAAAAAAATTACATCTGTCTAATATTAAGTATAAAGAAAATTGTACAAATAAAGGGGTAGGGGCTGTGATAACAGGGCTGGACATGTAGACCCTTCCTCTACCAATTATTCTCAATAGACCATAAATCTGCAGACACTTCAGTTCACGACTGTTGTGAGGATCCTCAGCAGCTTTGCTCCTCATTGAGGCTCAGCTTCTGAAGGTTTTCAAGTCAGCCTTGC
>NW_022196904.1:129743306-129753662 GCF_008632895.1 Mastomys coucha
AATGGTTTGAATTCATTTTTGACCAGTTGATGCCCTTCACAGAGTACTTCCTACCACAGAGTCCAGTTCAGTGAAGATGCAGGACAGTCTTAGGATCCCAGAAGTCCTCTACCTGCTCTTGTGCTCGTCACAATAATCAAAAGGCAGCATGATGTGCATTTTCTGCTGCAGGTGAGGTTTTGAGTGCATTTCTTCCGCACAAAATCATATCAGTTCGTTGTAAGCAGTTATTTTCTCATCTTAAACTTGAGCACTATCCTCAGTGTTTTCTGTTTATATCTAGATTTTCTGTGACATATTTTAGACAATAGTATATGAATGGATCAGCCATTAGTGGTGTCAAAATCAATGTTGTTTTTGATAGGAGGTCACTGTACATACTGATGGGACATGTATTGACAGTTCAATATGTTTATACATATCCTAAGTAAATGTTTGTTTCTGTGACTTTGTCATCTCAGTTATTTTCAAGCTCTGAGCTGCTATCCTCTCATTATTGGTACATACATAAGAGATGAATGTGAGGTACCATCACTCCACCATGCAGAACTCAAAAGTTTATATTTTTTGTTTAAATGTACTTGGTTCTCACTGACCCCTCTTGTTTATCCTTCCCTCATTTTTGCCATTCATCATGTCTATTGATCATTTTTCTGCTAGGATTGTGTTTTCTAGTCTCCACATGTGGATAGATGTGGTATCATTTTTTCTATGCCTGTTTTATTTTTCTTCACATATTGTTCTCCATTCCCATCAATTTTACTGTGCCATGCTTTTTACAGTTGAAGAACATTCCACTATACATCTTTATTGCCTTTGCTTCACCCTCACATCCGCAGAAGGATCCATAGGAAAATTCTGTCTATTTGCTAATGTGACCATTTCTTCACAGGGGTGTATTGCTATCACCCTGATGTGCTGATTTTATTTCCTGAATATATTTTCTGCTATTTGAAACCCAGTCTCACTATGTAGTTCCAGCTATCCTGAAACTTGCTATGTGGGTGATTCAGGCTTTGAATGGCCTTTCTTTCCCAACAGCCAGGATGAAAGGTGCATTGCCAACATGCCCACCATTTTGAAAGGATGTGATTTTTTTTAAAAAAAATATTTTTTAAAGTCTTTGTGAACTTCATACACTGTATTTTAATGAAGGTTAATTTCCCAATCCACTCCTCCCAGATACACCACCAACTCCCTACTCACTCAATGTTTTAGTCTCCTCTCCTCTCCTTTAAAACTAAGACCGATTACTGTGGGCCAACTACAGTATGAAGTCTACTTTGGAGTATGGTCTATATAAAGAGATCACATCAGTAAACAAGACTGACTCTGCTTTTGCCACCACCTACCACATGTAGATAGCTCCTCTGCTAAGGAATTTTGTGTGGCTTGCATAGATCTTTTGTATGCTGTAAAATTTCTGTGGGTTTATATGTGCATCTCCCTCATTGTTTCCAGAAAAGATACTTTCTTTGATGTCCTCTACCACATCTGGCTCTTATGATCTCATTTCCTCCATGTGTTCCATGAAGATTCTTAAGTCTTCAGAAAAGTATTGTGATATAAACCTCCCATTTAAGGCTGAGCACTCCAACATTCCTTTTTCTGTGTGCAGTGGCCAATTATAGGCCTTTGTGTCCTCTGCTGCAAGAAGAGGGTTCTCTGATGAGAGCTAAACGATGGGCTGATCTATGAGTATAGCAATAAATTATGAGGAGTCATTTTAATGCTATGTACATTTAGGAGAAAAAGATTAATAAGTTTTCTTCTGAGGCCTATGATGTATCTAGTCACAGGTTCTTGGCCTTGTTATCAGTACCACATATAAGTTCTAGCTAGTGAGGTGGGCCTTAAATTCAATAGGAAAGTAGTTGCTTACCCCATAACATTGTGCCACTACTACACCCATGACCATATCTTACCAAGAAGGCCATTGTCGTAGCTCATAATATTCTGAGCTGGGTAAGACCAATGTTTATGTTTTTCTTTTCAAATAGTGTAGATAGTATCTTCCAGAGCTAGCAAGAAGGAGTGAAGCTTTTAGGTCAGTACCCATCACATATCACCATGTTTATAGATCAATGACTGGTGTCTCCAGCCATAGAGACTTACCAAAACATTCTGAAGGATAACCAAAAACAATAGCAATAGCCTGTAATGTTTGAGTGTCTATCAGACCTAGTGATTTACATCTCAGAAAGAGGTAAACAATCAGAACAGAACTTCAACAGGGCAGGAACCTGTAGGCAGGTGTTCCAGAGGCCATGGAGGGGTTGTGCTTCCTGCCTTACTTGACATAGCTTGCTCAGCCTGCTTTATTATAGCTCCCAGGACTGCCAGCACAATGATGACTCCATCTACAGTGGATTGGGCACTTGCCCATCAACCACAGAATAAGAAAAAGCCCTAATGGCTTGCCTATAGAACAATCTAATGAAAGCCCTTTTTAAATTAAAGATCCCTCCTATCAGATGACTAGCTTGTGTCAGACTGACATAAAACTAGACAGTACAAATGTAATCCTCCCATTAGAAGGTAACTTACTAAAATTATTTTTATGCTTTTATAAGTATGTTTAGAATCTTCAACTGTAGCAGGATTCTATAAGAGTTTTTCAAAAGGCTTTCAGAGTTGCTTATTTCTACACATATTCCCTCCTTTATTCTTCTTCCTACCCACTCACCACTTTGTCACTCTCAGCTAATGTTCTTCTTCCCGTATTTGAAACACTGTATGTCATCTCTTTTTCTTCCTCCCCATGGTGCCTTACTAGATGCTAAACTCTTTGAGTATTCCAAAAGGGGTGCACATATATAAAGCTTTTAAAAATAATATCCACGTGTGAGACAAAGCATGGGATATTTCCTTTATGAGTCTGGGTTACTCCAGTCAATATGATTACTTGCACCTTCACCTATTTTCCTAAAACTTCATAATTTCATTTTCTTAACAGCTGAGTAACATTCTATTACATAAGCACCATAGTTTCACTACACATTATTCATTTGATGGACATTTATGTTGTTTTCCTTTCCTGGCTACTGTGAATAGAGCCATAATCAGCATAAAGAGCAAATGTCATTAAATGCGTTAAGATATATAGTCTTTGAGAATATGCTAAGAATGGTACACCTGAAGCATGTAGTGTATCTATGTCCATCTTTTTGAGAAACCTCCATAGTAATGGCTCCAGCTTGCACGCCTGCTTGCAGTGAATAATTGTTCTTTTCTCCACAGCCTTGCCAGCATCTACTGTCTTTTTTAATCTTGGCCATTCATACTCAGGTAAAATAAAAAAAAATCTCAAAAGATTTTTAATTTCCATTTCTGTGAAGGTTTAGAATGTTGAACATTTCTTAAAAACTGTTTCTTAGCTATTTGTGTTTCATCTTCTGAATATTCTCTGTTGAATTCCATTCCCTATTTTTAGCTGGGTTATTTGGTTTCTTTCTATTTAAAGTTTTTGGCTGTTTAGATATTCTAGATATCAACCCTTTATCAGATATATAGTTGTTAAAGATCTTTTTCCATTCTGAAGTCTGCCAATTCACTCAAATGATGGTGTGTTCTTTTCTAAACGGATGCATAATTGTATCTTGTGAACTAATTTGTCCATTACTGGTCTTAATGCTTGAGCTACCATAGTTCTGTTCAGAAAGTCCTTTCCTGTGACAATGAGTGTAGGCATATTCCATAATTTCTCCTTTGTCATTTTTAGGGTGTTTGATCGTATGCTGATCTTATGCTGAGGTCCTTGGTAAGTTGAGTTAAGTTTTGGACAGGGTTAGAGATAAGGGTCCAGTTTCATTCTTGTATATGTAAATGTTCAACTTCACCAGCACCATTTGTTGAACATGCTATCATTTCTGTAATGGATTTTTTTGTTTGTTTCTTTCTTTATTTGTTTGCAATAAGTCATGTGTCCAATAGATATGTTGAAATTCTATGGGTCCTCAGATCACTCCACTTGTTATCTTTCTCTCTCATTTCTCCTTAGGTGTGTCATTTAGAAATAAGTCAGTTATATTCCAAGTAATTAGATTTGTATAGATGTGTTATTAATACTAGCAAATTTCTATCATATAGCACATGTTTGTGACAGGTTTCAATTATTTTTAATCTTCTCCTTCAGCTCTAAGGCAGGTGTACACAGGAATGGAAGCAAATATCAGTGATTATGGGTATATCAAGAGAATATTTTACAAAATCAGGTATAGTTTAATTAACTAACCTGATCAAAAAACTGCCAAAAACATAGAAATTTGGTTTTGAACTTCTGTTTCTGCAGAACCTTGAGCAATACTGAATATGCATTGGCGTTCTCTGACACAATAGAATGGGGAGAAGGAGAAGTGTTCAGACATATCACTATCCCCATGGATCCAAAGGGTAAATACAATATTTCTGTATCTATAATTTGAAATGTAGGAAGATAATCACTACTAAGGAATAGGGAAAATAGATTGTGAGCCACTAATTTAATTGTGGAAATTAAATGTGAAATAAAATGTGAGCAAAGAAAATGAAGTGTTATAGGGCAGTTGGGGAGTAGGGCTTGCCACTATATTCAGTGAATCAAACATTTCACTGGAAGACTATTGCAAAACAAAGAATATTTCCAGATGAGGAGCACTACAAATAATTTCCAAAACAGGTTTCTAGATAGAGTATGTTCACATATATGCTCAGACAGGAACATGTGGCAAAAGCTAATGAAGGATGTTTGATAAGTCATCTATATCAAGTTATGGAGTGTTATTTGCTGAATGACTGTGGACGGACAGTGAGTAGTTTTGTTTGGGGCAGAAGGCCAGTTATCTTAAGTATACCACTTGTATTCTTTGAATGATAGAAAAGAAAACTGGAAATGATGGAAATGACAAGAACCCTGAAATTATAAAATTGCTGAAGACATTGAGAACATGAGTTATAATGATGGGGAAGCTATAGTTGCACACATTGAGGATCAGTTGTATTAAAGAAGCAAATAAGGTGAAGAACACCATTCTCTTGGCTCATGGAGCAGGACTCTAATGAAGATCTATCAAGGGCATAGACTACATGTAAGACAATGAGTCAGAGAAATGGAGCTGTGCTCCATAAAAATAAAAATCTATAGACATTGGTAATGACTTCAGCTGTAGGTACGTTAACATCTATGTTCACTGTGGTTCATTGAGACAGGAAAACCCCATAAGTATTTTAGGATCATAGGAGTGAGTTTTGAGAAATCTTCTCTGTGGACATAGATTTGATGTGGGTTAGAGTCAGAACAGTTCTAAGTACAGAAGACACCAATAACAGTAATTAAGAAAATACATGGAAGGCAGAGGCAGGTGGATTTCTGAGTTCGAGGCCAGCCTGGTCTACAGAGTGAGTTCCAGGACAGCCAGGGCTATACAGAGAAACCCTGTCTCGAAAAAAAAGAAAAAGAAAAGAAAAAAAAAGAAAATACATGGCTACTTGGCCATGGAGATGCCACTATCAGGTGGAGATGGGTAGTAGGCAACCACTCCAGATATCAGAAGAGACAAATGCCTGTCAGCTAAGGAGGTTAAGTGTGGAAAGAAAAGTATAATAGTCATCTCAGTGTATCTGTTTAAAATTTCCATCATGTGGACAATAGAAGCTGAGAGTAGGGGTACAGCTGGGTCACCAAGCACTGTCCCCGAGCACAGGGTTTAGTGGGATGGAGAAGGGAAGCATAGGCAGGTGCTGACTACAGGATGCTTCACTGTTTTCACGTGTTCGAGATGAGGGGAGAGCAGATGTCCCCCTTGATACAAAACTGTGTGGGGAAAGTTACTATGTGAGAAATAAGAGGAAATGAAATACATGTGGTTTTCCAATAGTGTGGTACATGCAAGAAAGGACAAGAAGCTTTCCTGAAGGAAATACATTCACTCCTTCCCTTTCTGACAGCAGGCAGTTTGAATCCAGACTTTGAAGTGGTAAACTGTGTGATTTTCTCAGACCCAGACAGACATAGCAGTGGGACCCATATTCTCCATGATGATGTTGCGTCTCAACCAGACAGAAGTGATAGAGTTTGTGCTGGAAGGGTTCTCAGAACACCCTGGTCTAAGACTGTTCCTAACAGGCTGCTTCCTGTCCCTCTACACAGTGGCTCTAATGGGCAACATTGTGATCATTGCTTTGGTCACCTCCAGCACTGGGCTGCACAATCCCATGTACTTTTTCCTATGCAACCTGGCCACCATGGACATTGTATGCACCTCTTCTGTGATTCCCAAGGCCTTGGTTGGCCTAGTGTCTGAGGAAAACACCATCTCCTTCAAGGGATGTATGGCCCAGCTCTTCTTCCTTGCATGGTCAGCATCCTCTGAGCTGCTGCTGCTCACGGTCATGGCTTATGACCGTTATGTGGCCATCTGCTGCCCCCTGCACTACAGCTCCAGGATGAGCCCACAGATGTCTGGGGCTCTGGCTGTGGGTGTATGGTCCATCGGTGTTGTGAATGCATGTGTCCACACTGGTCTAATGACACGGCTGTCATTTTGTGGACCCAACGTCATCACCCACTTCTTCTGTGAGATCCCCCCACTCCTCCTGCTCTCCTGTAGCCCCACATATATAAACAGCATTATGACTCTTGTGGCAGATGCCTTTTTTGTAGGCATCAACTTTGTGCTAACCCTGTGATCCTACGGCTGCATCATTGCCAGCATCCTGCGCATGCGTTCTGCTGAAGGCAAGAGGAAGGCCTTTTCTACCTGCTCATCCCACCTCATTGTGGTCTCTGTGTACTATTCATCTATGTTCTGTGCCTATATCAGTCCTGCTTCCAGCTATAGCCCAGAAAGAAGCAAAGTTACCTCAGTGCTGTACTCGATCCTCAGTCCAACCCTCAACCCCCTCATCTACACACTGAGGAACAAGGATGTCAAGCTTGCACTGGGCAGAATATTGGCCTCTTTCTCACATTAAGTGGGGATATGTAGGCTATTCTCCTGTCCTGCGCTGTTCCTAAACATGCTTTCCTGAGAGAAGTCTCATGTAGTGTGGTTTATCTTTCTCTGTTTTAATAAAACTTTCTCTGATGCAAGGAATGGATAATTCCACTAACTGTAACCTCAAAAACAACAAAATTCTTAGTGGAAATATAAACAAAACACTCAAGGTTTATTTCCTGATAGATACAAACCATTTCACAACTAACTAAAGTTTATCTAAATGGAAATGCCATGTTCCTTAACAGGAAGATTTTCAGTGAGTGTCAAAAAACAAAAACATTTCATGCAGGGACTCTCTGTAAACATAACAGATGCTTGTTTCAGAGCTATGGCTAATCAATCTAAACTTCATAAGGAAACTTGACAGGCCAGCATGGCCACAAGTTGCATGTCTAGGATTCTTCATTTCACACTTTCCTATGAGCTCTAGGAATCAGACAGTATGGAGAAAGAGATAATCTATGGAACAGAGATAAAGTTGAAGTTTCATAATGGAGTTACATAAGTATGTCACACAGCATACTTATGACAATGAAAACAATCAAATTCATGGGAAAGATTAATTACTTCCAACAAACAAATTTGGGGAAACTAGATTAATGACTACATGAAAAGGGTAGAGTAGAAATCTTATTCACACTATAAATAAAAATTAACCAAAAATATACCATAGACAACAAGCCTAGGTTAAAACCTTCTTACTCATATGTCATTTAATCATCTTGTTTTCCTTTCCTGTAACTCTTCTAAGGGGTGAAGCATAATCCAGGACAAACAGGATCGCAGTCAGGCTGGGACAAATGCCATGGGGGCAGAAGGGAGAGAAGGCCTTCTCTGAGGATCTTAGTGTTACATCTCTTTTAGACAAAGGCCTTCTTCATTAATCTTCAATGAAACAGCTCTACAAGATGATTTTATCTTGTGCATATACCTTTATTCCATGTGGACTTATTCATATCTCTATACTCAAAATGTACCAAGGGTTATATAGTTTTGAAGAAGGAAATGAGAATATCCAGGATGGGCAAAACCCATTTGCTGAAGGCTAAGGCTACTTAGATGCCTCATTAGCATGGGGAAGAATTCCAGATCCTGGACTATGTGACTGACTACCTGTGACCTCACACAGAGTTACATGCTCCAAGGAAGACATGATAAAAGGGAAGAAGTTAGTCTCACTCCTTCCAGTCTCAGGATGAGATCTAAATATCAAGCTTTGGAATATCTGGGGTTTGAACATGCTCCACCTTGACAGTTCTATGCCAATTCCTCCAGTAGCATGGCCAACATGCCCCACATGGGTCATAAGAGTCTACAGGAGACATGGGCTCAGGGAAGGGATTCCACATCTCTGTGATGACCTGTGGGTTGTGAATCTTTTGACAGTCAAATAACCCTTTCATAGGGGTCGCCTAAGATATTTGCATTATGATTCATTACACAACAAATTAATATTATAAAGTAGCAACAAAAATAATTTTATGTTTACAGGTCATCACAACAGGAGGGAACAATTGTTACAGCATTAGACAGGTTGAGAGCTGTCCTAGGGAGTCAGAGCCACTAACACTAAGTAGCTGATGGAATAGAAATTCAAGGAATTTAATTGTGGTTTGTGCAAGATTCAAGTAGCAGTGAGGTTTGGCTCAGTGAGTCACAGAAGGAGCTTAAATTTTAAGAGCAGTGTACTCACAATTTGAATGTAATATGTATGTGAAAATGCATAAGTCTTGATTTAAAAAGAACAGTGAAAAGGTAGACAAATTCAGGAGAAAAAGATATTTTCCTATACATAAGCATGGACATTGGTATGAAGTAATGTCTTAGCCTGTGCAATCAATAATACTGGATAGATAAATGAAGTCTCTTCCTTCTGCTTCCAAAGTCCCTCTCTAATCTTAACTTTCTACAAAGTGAAATAGTTTCTTGAGAGATATTTTGAATTCCTCATTTCTCAATTTCTCAGTCTGTAACTGAGGGAGTAGATGGAGTCACAGCGGTAAACTAAATGGTTATAGCTTTGGCAAGGAGACCATTAGATCCCACAGTGAGCTGGATGTGGGCATAGAGCAGTGTAAAGTAATACAGGTTGACCACCACCAGGTGTGCAGAGGAGGTAGAGAAGGCATATATATTTACTTATTTATTTTTCCTTTATTTATCATTAATTAATTAATTTAGTTTGTATCCTGATCATAGATTCTCCCTCACCCCTCTCCTCCCAATCCCGCCCTCTGATCTCACTTCCCACCTTCTATGCTCCTCAGAAAAGGGGAGGCCTCCCATGGATATCAACCCACTGGGGCATATCAAGTTCCAGTAAGACTAGGAGCAACTTCTTCTATTAATACTAGACAAGGCAGCCCAATTAGGAGAAAGGGATCCAAAGACAGAGAAAGAGATGGCCCCTTGTCCTGCCTGTTAAGGGTCCTACATAAAGGCCAAGCCTCATAACTGTTACATATGTCTAGAGAGCCTTGGTCCTTCACATGCTTGGTCTCTGGCTGGTGTTTCACTGGTGGTGGGTCCCTGTGAGCCAAAATTAGTTGATTCTGTAGGTTTTCTTAGTGTCCTTGACTCTCTGGCTCCTTCAGTTCTTCCTCCTCTTCTTCCAAAAGATCACCTGAGCTCCACCGAATATTTGGCTGTGGGTCTATGCATATGTATCCATCAGCTTCTGAGTGAAGCTTCTGTGATGATAGTTATATTAGACTCCTAAATGTCAAGTATAGAAGAATATCATTAATAATGTCAGGGGTGGATACTGTCTCGTGGCATTGGTCTGAAATTGCCAGTCATTGGTTGGCCATGCCCTCAATTTTTGTTCATTATTTATTCCTGCACATCTGGTAGGCAGTAAAAATGTGGGTCAAGGTTTTATGACTGGGTTGCTATCCCCATCCCGCCACTGAAGTCTTGGCTGGATACAGGAGTTGGACATCTCAGTTTCTATATCTCCTACTGCTAAGAAGACACATTTCTTATCCTCAGTGAGCAGATGTGCAGGATGCTTACAATGATGAAACCATAAAACAGCATGGTCGTTAAGAAGTTTAGAACACGAAATTTTTTTTATCTCTGTTAACTTTCTTTTTTTTTAAGTTACAAATGCTTCCTTTATTACCTAAAGCCAGCATTGCTACTAAGTTCAACTGACTATGCATCTCTACAGTGTTCGGTGCCATGCCTGTGATGTTAACAATCATTTCCAAGTGTTGTTGGGCAGTCCCGTGTTATCCATGGTACCTGCTTCCATTTCACACACAGCTGGTAAACTACTCTAGGGATCTGCTTCCTACCAGACCCCAGAAGACACATAATCAACACCCTTCCACAGTCTACTGTACCAGATGCAGCAGTTTTGAAAAAGAAATTACAG
>NW_022196904.1:129754190-129762396 GCF_008632895.1 Mastomys coucha
TAGAAGCTAGATTTATGTAGGTAGTGTCTGCAGATACTATAAAATTTTTAGTTTAAAAGATGACAAATAACTCAGTGAGATCCTGGCCTAATATATTTGCTTTACTTATATAGTGAAAGGATAGTGTTAAATTTGGAAGCTTCATGGCACTGACTCATGATCTACAAGGGGGATCCTTCAAATGCTACAATTAGGGAGCCACCTAGCTTTTCAGCTATACTATTCCGATTGAGGTCTTCTGGCCCATTTGCTTGATATTCATGCTTTATACCTGGAAATTTCTTCTTGATGGCGTCCTTTGAGCTTGCATAGATCATTTTACTTTTCAGAGGTGCTTGTTCTGATGCCCACAAGAAGAACATTAGCTCTTCTTTTCTGGACTCCTTGGTTTCAAAGCTGGCGTCATACAAAGCATAGCGACAATCTTTTTCAGGAAGCATTCCGACAAAATGCTTGAAAGGATCAGTTATGGTAACACCAATATCTCCCACCAAGATCTCTTTGCCTTCTTCAACGACTATGCACTTTTTGTCTGCACTGAGACAGAAAATGACAGCCTTCTTTCTTTTCTTGATTTCTTCTGGTGTAGAGCATTTCCGAACTTTCATGTCGTAGAAAATGCGACATACTTCATCCGCAACTTGAACTCCTGAGGCCATATTCGCGGCGGACTTCAGGAGGAGAGCTAGGAGCCTGGCGGAAAAGTGCGTGCACCTTCCTCTTCGGTGCAGCAAAAGGAGGAGAGCGAGCCCTCTGTTAACTTTCTAAGATGGAACCAGACAGGAGGAAAACTGCAGTAGCGGCAGAGCAGCAGGGACAGGGTCCTTCCTGAATCCCTCTACACCCAGAAGGGAAGGCTGTTCCACAGCCCGCTGTGCACGGGTCTTACCAGGAGAGAACTGATCTCCCAGAAGTGCTGACACAGGCTTAGAGACCCACAGGAGGAACAAGCTCCATCCAGAGACAGCAAGAACATCTAAAACAAGAGATTACCAGATGACAAAAGGCAAACTCAGGAATCTTAACCAACAGAAACCAAGACTACTTGGCATGATCAGAACCCAGTACTCCCACCACAGCAAGTCCTGGATAACCCAACACACTGGAAAAGCAAGATTCGGATCTAAAATCATATCTCATGATGCTGATAGAGGAATTTAAGAAGGACATAAATAACTCCCTTAAAGAAATACAGGAGAACACGCATAAACAGGTACAAGCACTTAAAGATCACACACAAAAATCCTTTAAAGTATTACAGGAAAACACAGCCTAACAGGTGAGGAAAATGAACAAAACCATCCAGGATCTAAAAATGGAAATAGAAACAATAAAGAAATCACAAAGAAATACAACTCTGGAAAAAGAAAAAGAACCCTAGGAAAGAGAATAGGAGTCGTATATACAAGCATCACCAACAGAATACAAGAGATAGAAGAGAGAATATCAGGGGCAGAAGATACCATAGAAAACATTGACACAGTCAAAGAAAACAGAAAATGCAAAAGGATCCTAACCCAAAACATCCAGGAAATCCAGGATACAATGAGAAGACCAAACCTACGGTGATAGGTATAGAAGAGAGTGAAGAATCCCAACTTAAAGGGCCAGCAAATATCTTCAAAAAAATTATAGGAGAAGACTTCCCTAACGTAAAAAAGAGATGCCCATGAATATACAAGAAGCCTACAGAACTCCAAGTAGTTTGGATCAGAAAAGAAATTCCTCCCATCACATAATAATCAAAGCACAAAATGCATTAGCAAAGAAAGAATTTTAAAAGCAGTGAGGGAAAAGTTCAAGTAACATATAAAGGCATACCTATCAGAATTATACCACTCTTCTCGCCAGAGACTATGAAAGCCAGAACATCCTCGGCAGATGTCATACAGACCCTAAGAGAACACAAATGCCAGCCCAGGCTACTATACCCAGCAAAACTCTCAATTACCATAGATGGATAAACCAAGGTATTCCATGACAAAAACAAATTTACACAATATCTCTCCACAAATACAGCCCTTCAAAAGATAATAAATGGAAAACTCCAACACAAAGAGGGAAACTATATGGTAGAAAAAGCAAGAAAGCAATCTTTTTACAAAACTAAAAGAAGATAGCCACAACAGAATTCCAACTCTAACAACAAAATAACAGGAAGCAACAATCACTATTCCTTAATATCTCTTAACATCAATGGACCCAATTCCCCAATAAAAAGACAGAGAATAACACACTGGCTATGGAAACAGGACCCAACATTTTGTTACATACAGGAAACCCACCTCAGTGATAAAAAGACACTACCTCAGAGTAAAGGGCTGGAAAACAATTTTCCAAGCAAATAATACCAAGAAAAAAAGCTGGAGTGCTCGAGGCTCTTCCCCACTTTCTTTTCTATTAGTTTCAGTGCATCTGGTTTTATGTGGAGGTCCTTGATCCACTTGGACTTGAGCTTTGCCCAAGAAGATCAGAATACATCAATTTGCCTTCTTCTACATGCTAACCACCAGTTGAGCCAGCACCATTTGTTAAAAAATGCTATCTTTTTTTCCACTGGATGGTAGCTCCTTTGTCAAAGATCAAGTGGCCATAGGTTTGTGGGTTCATTTCTGGGTCTTCAATACTATCCATTGATCTACCTGTCTGTCACTGTACCAGTACCATGCAGTTTTTATCACAATTGCTTTGTAGTACAGCTTAAGATCTGGGATGGTGATTCCACCAGAGGTTCCTTTATTGTTGAAAATAGTTTTGACTATCCTGGGTCTTTTGTTATTCCAGATGAATTTGCAAATTGCTCGTTCTAAGTCTGTGAAGAATTGAGTTGGAATTTTGATGGGGATTGCATTCAATCTGTAGATTGCTTTTGGCAGGATGGCCATTTTTACTATATTAATCCTGCCAATCCATGAGCATGGGAGATCTTTCCATCTTCTGAGATCTTCTTCAATTTCCTTCTTCAGAGACTTGAAGTTTTTGTTAAACAGATCTTTTACTTGCTTAGTTAGACTCACACCAAGGTATTTTACATTATTTGTAACTATTGTGAAGGGTGTTGTTTCCTTAATTTCTTTCTCAGCCTCTTTATCCTCTGTGTAGAGGAAGGCCTCTAATTTGCTTGAGTTAATTTTATATCCAGCTACTTTGCTGAAGTTGTTTATCAGGTTTAGGAGCTCTCTGGAAGAACTTTGGTGGTCACTTAAGTATACTATCATAGCATCAGCAAATAGTGATGATTTGACTTCTTCCTTTCCAATCTGTATCCCTTTGATCTCCTTTTGTTGTCTAATTGCTCTTGCTAGGACTTCAAAGACAATATTTAATAGGTAGGGAGAGAGTGGGCAGCCTTGTCTAGTCACTGATTTTAGTGGGATTGCTTCAAGTTTCTCTCCATTTAGTTTGATGTTGGCTACTGGTTTTCTGTATATTGCCTTTACTATGTTTAAGTATGGGCCTTGAATTCCTGATCTTTCCAAGACTTTTATCATGAAGAGATATTGAATTTTGTCAAATGATTTCTCAGCATCTAATGAGATGGTAATATGGTTTTTTCTTTGAGTTTATTTATATAGTGAACTATGTTGATGGTAGCTTATGCTCTAAGATCAAGAATCGACAAATGGGACTTCATATGATTGCAAAGCTTCTGTAAGGCAAAAGACACTGTCAATAGGACAAAATGGCAACAAACAAATTGGGAAAAGATCTTTACCAATCCTATATCTAAAAGAGGGATAATATTCAATATATACAAAGAACTCAAGAAGTTAAACTCCAGAGAAACAAATAACCCAATTAAAAAATGGGGTGCAGAGCTAAACAAAGAATTCTCAACTGATGAATATGGAATGGCTGAGAAGCACCTAAAAAAAATGTTCAACATCCTTAGTCATCAGGGAAATGCAAATCAAAACAACCCTGAGATTCCACCTCACACCAGTCAGAATGGCTAGGATAAAAAGCTCAGGTGACAGCAGATGCTGGTGAAGTTGTAGAGAAAGAACACTCCTTCATTGCTAGTGGAATTGCAAGCTGGTACAACCACTCTGGAAATCAGTTTGGCAGTTCCTTCAGAAATTGGAAATAGTACTACCAGAAGACCCAGCTATACCACTCCTGGGCATATACCCAGAAGATGCTACAACATGTAATAAGTACACATGCTCCACTATGTTCATAGCAGCCTATTTATAACAGCCAGAAAGTGAAAACAACCCAGATGTCCCTCAAAAGAGGAATGGATACAGAAATTGTGGTACATCTAGACAATGGAGTACTACTCAGCTATTAAAAACAATGAATTTATTAAATTCTTGGGGAAATGGATGGACCTGGAGAATATCATCCTCAGTGAGGTAACCCAATCACAAAAGAACACACATGGTATACATTTTCTGATAAATGATATTAGCCCAGAAGATCAGAATACACAAAGTACAAACCACAAACCATAAGAAACTCAAGAAGAAGGAAGACCAAAGTGAGGATACTTCATTCCTTCTTAAAAGGGGGAACAAAATACCCATGGAAGGAGTTAGAGAAGCTAACTATGGAGCAGAGACTAAAGGAAGGACAATTCAGAGACTGCTCCAACTGGGAATCCTTCCCATATTCAATCATCAAATCTAGACACTATTGTGGATGCCAACAAGTGCTGGATGACAGGAGCCTGAGATAGCTGTCACCTGAGAGGTTCTGACAGTACCCAACTAATACAGAAGTAGAGGCTCACCGCCATCCATTGGACTGTGTACAGGGTCCCCAATGAAGGATCTAGAGAAAGAACCCAAGGAGCTGAAGGGTTGGCAGCCCCTTAGGACGAACAACAATATGAACTAACTAGTATCCTCAGAGCTCCCAGGGACTAAAACTCCAACCAAAGAATACACATGGGGGGACTCCATGGCTCCAGCAGCATGTGTATAGCAGAGGATGGCCAAGTTGCTCATCAATAGGAGGAGAGACCCTTGGCCTTGTAAAGGTTCTATGCCCTAGTGTAGGGGAATGCCAGGGCCAGTAAGCAGGAGGGGGTAGAGTTGTAAGCAGGGGGAGGGGAAGGGACCAGGGGATTGTCTTAGTTTTGGGAGGGGTTATTTTATTTTTTCTTCTTATTTTATTTTATTTTTACTTTTTTCTTTTGGAGGAGAACCTGGGAAAGGAGATATTGTAAATAAAGAAAACACCTAAAAAAAAAAAAAGAAAGAAAGAAAAGAATAGCTGGAGTAGCCATTCTAATATCGCATAAAATCGACTTTCAACCTAAAGTGATCAAAAAAGACAAGGAGGGGCACTTCATACTCATCAAAGATAAAATCTACCAAGATGAACTCTCAATTCTGAACCTCTATGCTCCAAATGCAAGGGCATCTACATTCATAAAAGAAACTACTAGAGCTCAAAGCACACATTGCTCTGCACACAATGATAGTGGGAGACTTCAACACTCTCTGCAATGAACAGATCATGGAAGCAAAAACTAAACAGAGATACAGTGAAACTAACAGAAATTATGAACCAACTGGATTTAACAGATATCTACAGAAAATTTCATCCTAAAACAAAAGATTATACGCTCTTCTCAGCACCTCATGGTATCTTCTCCAAAATTGACCATATAATTGGTCACAAAACAGGCCTCAACAGATACAAGAAGATTGAAATAATACCTTACATCCTATCAGATAACCAGGGACTAAGGCTGGTTTCAATAACAGCATAAACAATAGAAAGCCCACATACACGTGGAAGCTTAACAACACTCTGCTCAATGAAGACCTGGATGAGGAAGAAATAAAGAAGGAAATTAAAACTTTTTAGAGTTTAATGAAAGTGAAGCCACAACATACAAAAACTTATGGGACACAATGAAAGCAGTCCTAAGAGGAAATCTCATAACTCTGAGTGCCTCCAAAAAGAAACAGGAGAGAGCATACACCAGCGATTTGACAGCACGTGTGGAAGCTCTAGAACAAAAAAGAAGCAAATTTACCCAAGAGGAGTAGATGGCAGGAAATAATCAAACTCAGGGCTGAAATCAACCAAGTGGAAACAAAAAGAACTATACAAAGGATAAGCCAAACCAGGAGTTGGTTCTTTGAGAAGATCATCAAAATAGATAAACCCTTAGCCAGACGAACCAGAGGGCACAGAGACAGTATCCTAATTAACAAAATCAGAAATGAAAAGGGAGACATGACAACAGAAACTGAGGAAATCCAGAAAACTATGAGATCCTACTACAAAAGCCTATACTCCAGAAAACTGGAAAACCTGGATGAAATGGACAATTTTCTAGACAGATAGCAGGTACCAATATTAAATATATACAAGATAAACCATCTAAACAGAGTCCCATATCCCCTAAAGAAATAGAAGCAGTCATTAATAGTCTCCCAACCAAAAAAAAAAAAAAAAAACTCAGGATCAGATGGGTTTAGTGCAGAGTTTTATCAGACCTTCAGAGAAGACCTAATATCAATACTCCTCAAACTATTCCACAAAATAGAAACAGAAGGTACTCTACTCAATTTATTCTATGAAGCCACAATTACTCTGACACCTAAAGACCTTGCAAAAGAAAACTTTAGACCAATTTCAATTATGAATATCAATGCAAAAATACTCAATAAAATTCTTGAAAACCAAATCCAAGAACACATCAAAACAATCGTCCTTCATGATTAAGTAGGATTCATCCCAGGAATGCAGGGATGGTTCAATATATGGAAATCCATCAATGTAATTCACTATATAAACAAACTCAAAGAAAAAAACTATATGATCATCTCATTAGATGCTGAGAAAGCATTTGACAAAATCCAACACACCTTCATGATAAAATTCTTGAAAGATCAGGAATTCAAGGCCCACACCTAAACATAGTAAAAGCAATATACAGCAAACCAGTAGTCAACATCAAACTAAATGGAGAGAAACTTGAAGCAATCTCACTAAAATCAGGAACTAGAGAAGGCTGCCACTCTCTATCTATTAAATATTGTACTTGAAGTGCTAGCCAGAGCAATTAGACAACAAAAGGAGATCAAAGGGATACGAATTGGAAGGAAGAAGTCAAATTATCACTATTTGCAGATGTGACCCCAAAAAGAGAGCTCCTAAACCTGATAAACAACTTCAGCAAAGTAGCTGGATATAAAATTAACTCAAGCACGGCAGTGGCCTTCCTCTACACAAAGGATAAACAGGCTGAGAAAGAAATTAGGGAGACAACACCCTTCACAATAGTCACAAATAATATAAAATACCTTGGTGTGACTCTAAGCAAGTGAAAGATCTGTATGACAAGAACTTCAAGTCTCTGAAGAAAGATATCGAAGATGATCTCAGAAGATGGAAAGATCTCCCATGATTGTGGATTGGCAGGATTAATATAGTAAAAATGGCCATCTTGACAAAAGCAATCTATAGATTCAATGCAATTCCCATCAAAATCCCAACACAGTTCTTCACAGAGTTGGAAAGTGCAATTTGCAAATTCATCCAAATAACAAAAAACCTAGGATAGCGAAAACTATTGTCAGCAATAAAAGAACTTCTGGTGGAATCACCATCCCGAACCTTAGTTGTATACTACCTAGCAATTGTGATAAAAACTGCATGGTATTGGTACAGTGACAGGCAGGTAGGTCAATGGAATAGTACTGAAGACCTGGAAATTAAAACACACACCTATGATCACTTGATTTTTACCAAAGTAGCTAAAGCCATCCAGTGGGAAAAAAGATAGCATTTTCAACAAATGGTGCTGGCTCAACTGGAGGTTAGTATGTAGAAGAATGCAAATTGATCCATTCCTACTTCCTTGTACAAAGCTCAAGACCAAGTGGATCAAGGACCTCCACATAAAACCAGATACACCAAAACTAATAGAAAAGAAAGTGGGGAAGAGCCTCAGGCACATGGGCACAGGGGAAATTTTCCTGAACAGAACACTAATAGCTTATGCTCTAAGATCAAGAATTGACAAACGGAACCTCATAAAATTACAAAGCTTCTGTAAGGCAAAGGACACTGCCAATAGGACAAAAACACCAACCAACAGATTTGGAAAAGATCTTTACCAATCCTATATCTAAAAGAGGGATAATATCCAATATATAGAAAGAACTCAAAAAGTTAGACTCCAGAGAAACAAATAACCCTATAAAAAATTGGCTACAGAGCTAAAAAAAAAAAAAAAAAA
>NW_022196904.1:129762443-129762603 GCF_008632895.1 Mastomys coucha
ACATCCTTAGTCATCAGGGAAATGCAAATCAAAACAATCCTGAGATTCCACCTCATACCAGTCAGATTGGCTAAGATCAAAAACTCAGGTAAAGGGGAATGCCAGGGCCAATAAGTGGGAAAGGGTGGGGTGGCAGGCATGGGAAGGGGGGAGGCAACAG
>NW_022196904.1:129762676-129767681 GCF_008632895.1 Mastomys coucha
AAACAAAAAAAAAAAAAAAAACCTCGGGTAACAGCAGATGCTGGTGAGGTTGTGGAGAAAGAGGAACACTCCTTCATTCCTGGTGGTATTGCAAGCTTATACAACCCCTCTGAAAATCAGTTTGGCGATTCCTCAGGAAATTGGAAATAGTACTAACAGAAGACCCAACTATACCATTTCTGGGCATATACTCAGAAGATGCTCCAACATGTAATAAGTACACATGTTCCACTATGTTCATAGTAGCCTTATTTATAATAGCCAGAAACTGGAAACAACCCAGAGATACATTTACACAATAGAGTACTACTCGGGGATTAAAAACAATGAATTTATTAAATTCTTGGGGAAATGGATGATCTGGAGAATATCATCCTGAGTGAGGTAACCCAGTCACAAAAGAACACACATAATATACACTCATTGATAAGTGGATATTAACCCAGAAGCTTGGAATACCAAAAATACAATCCACAAACCACAAGAAACTCAAGAAGAAGGAAGACCAAAGTGTAGATACTTTGTTCCTTCTTAGAAGGAGGAACAAAATACCCATAGAAGGAGTTGCAGAGAAAAAGTATGGAACAGAGACTAAAGGAAGGACAATCCAGAGACTGCTCCACCTGGGAATACTTTCCATATTCAATCATCAAACCCAGACACTCTTGTAGATACCAGTAAGTGCTGGCTGACAGGAGCCTGATATAGCTGTCTCCTGAGAGGCTCTGAGAGTGTCCAACTAATACAGAAGTAGAGGCTCACAGCCATCCATTGGACTCAGCACAGGGTTCCCAATGAAGGAGTTATAAAAAGGACCCAAGGAGCTGAAGAAACCCCTTAGGATGAGCAACAATATGAACTAACTAGTACCTTCAGAGCTCCCAGGGATTAAACCACCAACCAAAGAGTACACATGATGGGACTCATGGCTCCAGCTGCATATGTAGCAGAGGATGGCCTAGTTGGTCATCAATGGGAAGAGAGGCCCTTTGTCCTGTGAAGGTTCTATGCCCCAATGTAGGAGAATGCCAGGGCCAGGAAGCAGAAGAGGGTGGGTGGTTAGCAGGGGGAGGGAGGAAGGAATAGGGATTTTTTTCCAGAGGGGAAATCGGGAAAGGAGATATCATTTGAAATGCAAATAAAGAAAATATCTAATTAAAAAAGAATATAAAGCATATCCTATATTTAATATATTAGATAATCATATGTTATAAAGTATTAGAGATCTGTTATTATATACTATATACCATGTACAGTAGTTTTTGAACCATTGCCAACATTAATATATATTATATACTGTAATATAAAGTATACAGATTTTATATTATCTAATACACATTCAGAAAATTTGTATGTTGAAAATATATTGCACTTTCAAATTGACTGAAAGAGAGAAGACTGGTATCTGCCATTCCTTCTGACTTCTATAGACAGAAGGCAGCCCACTGAATCAGATGGGCTCACAAAGACAGAAATGGCAAGCACTGGGCCTGCATGGGTGTGCACTAGATCCTCTGTCTATATGTTATAGCTGTTTTGTATTCTTGTAAAACTAACAGTGGGAGTGGATGCATCTCTAACTCTTGCCAGCTCTTGAGACTCTTTTTTCCTCCTATTGGCTTGCCATTTCCAGTCTCAATATGAAGCCTCTCACCTTGTTTTACTGTATATTGCTTTGGCTAGTATGGCTGTCATCTTTGAGAGACCTGCTCTTTTCTGAAGAGAAAATGGAGGAAGGGTGGGTTTGGAGGAGAAGGAAGGTTGAGGCAAGCTAGGAATAGAGGGAGGAGAGAGTGTGATTGGGATGTATTGTATGAGAGAAAAATCTAATTTTAATTTAAAAAAAACAAAAAGAAACATTAAAAAGAAAGAAAAGACTTAATTCTGGGACATGCAACTTTAGTTTATTCTAAAGCTAAACCCCTCATTTAAGATCATCGGCTACTTACAAGCTGTGATGTGAGGTGATTTATCCATAGTATTTCATCTCTCTCCTAATGAATAGTGGTAGCTCAGAGACATCCCCCAAACCACCCTACCTCTTGCTTCTGAATGCATGCAACTATTGCCATAGCTACATTATGACATAAGGAACAACTATCCCTGAAGTTGCCTCTCAGCAGACTGTGGACCACCAGACAGGAGACAACATTCATGGGCTAAGGATCTGTTACTCTGGTGTACTGGGAACAACAGAGGTACCTTTTATTCCCCTGGGTAATCCAACTAAACATTCTATTGCTGACGTGTAAAAGATCAAATCCAGTCATGCTTAATCTGGCTAGATTAGACAATCCAGCCGTGATTTTTGACAATGGTTCTGGACTCTGTAAAATCGGAATTTCAGGAGAGATTGAACCCCGTCATGTCATCAACTCTGTAGTTGGACACCCAAAATTCAACATACCATCTGCAAGATCCAATCGGAAAAGGTACTTTGTAGGAGAAGAAGCCCAGTGCATGTACGATGGCTTATACCTACACTATCCTATTGAGCGTGGACTAGTAACTAGATGGGATGACATGGAAAAACTGTGGAAGGACCTTTTTGAGTGGGAGCTAGGAGTGAAACCCAATGAACAGCCAGTTTTCATGACTGAGCCCTCCTTGAACCCACGAGAGACCAGAGAGAAGACCACAGAAATAATGTTTGAGAAATTTGACGTACCTGCCTTGTACCTTTGCAACCATGCAGTAGGAGCCTTGTGTGCTTCTGCCTGTATCACCGGCCTGGTACTGGACAGTGGAGATGGGGTCACTTGCACTGTTCCCATCTACGAAGGCTATTCTCTGCCTCGTGCCATCACCAAGCTATACGTGGCAGGGAGAGATATCACAGAACACCTCATCCGACTACTCCTCGCTAAAGGCTACACCTTCCCCTGCATCCTCAACAAAGCAGTGGTGGATGATATTAAAGAGAAATTATGCAGTGTCTCCTGGGGCTATAAAGACACACAAAAAAGCTATCAGCAGTCCCTAAGTGAATACACACTGCCAGACGGGAATATCATCCAGATGAGTGACCACCTGTGTCACGTGCCTGAGGTTCTTTTTACACCGGACCATCTAGGTATTCATGATTTAGGAATCTCAAAAATGGTCTGCAGCAGCATCATGAAGTGTGACACTGACATCCGAGAGAATCTGTTTGCCGAGATTGTGCTTTCTGGAGGTACCACACTGTTTCCTGGGCTCCAGGATAGACTCCTGAGAGAACTGGAACTTCTGGCTTTTGAGGGAACCCCTATCAAGATCACAGCTTCCCCAGACAGATGTTATTCGGCGTGGATTGGGGGATCTGTCATGACATCCATGACAACATTCAAGCAAATGTGGGTTACTGCTGAGGACTTCAAGGAGTATGGGGCATTTGTGGTTCAAAGAAAATGCTTTTAAGGACCACCAAACTCTGGGATATAAATGCCAGATGAAAGGAGGATTGGTGGGGGTAAACATCATTCCTTGGCATTTAATAAAATAAACAAAAGAAAGAAAGAAAGAAAGTGGGGAAGAGCCTCAAGCACATGGGCACAGGGGAAAATTTCCTGAACACACCAATAGCTTATGCTCTAAGATCAAGAATTGACAAATGGGATCCTAGGATCAGAGGTGAGGAGGACACATCTGTCACAACACCAGGAGTAACTGGGACCAGCGGGGCCCAGGTACACAGGAACTCTGCCAGTCCAGTGGCACGGGTTGCTTGCAGTCTGTTTGGGCTGGTGCCCTAAGCAGACTTTGAGCGCAAATTCTGCAGTCAGTCCCAAAACACCCAGAGGAAGCCCCACTCCCAGGCTCTCTGATACACCCAGGATCCTAGGAACAGATACCAGTGCCCCGAGCAGACCTTGGGCGCAAACTCTGCAGCGAGTCCTATAATCCCCAGAGGAAACTGTACTCTCAGGCTCATGGGAATCTAATAAGCCCAGGATCACAGGATCACAGAATCATAGGATCACAGAGACAGCTTAACTCTGAGGAGTTCTGACACAACCAGGATCACAGGAAGGATAGGCCCTAGTCAGATTTAGCCAGAGCAGGTAACACTAAAGATAACCAGATGACAGGAGGCAAATATAAGAATATAAGCAACAGAAACCAAGGTTACTTGGCATCATCAGAACCCAATTCTCCCACCTGACATACCATCACACCTGTAAAGCAAGATTCGGATCCAAAATCGATTCTCATGATGGTGACAGGACATTAAGAAGGACGTAAATAACTCCCTTAAAGAAATACAAGAAAACACAGGTTAAACAGCTAGAAGCCCTTCAAGAGGAAACACAAAAATCCCTTAAAGAACTACAGGAAAACACAATAAAACAGGTGAAGGATATGAACAGAACCATCCAGAATCTAAAAATGGAAATAGAAACAATAAAGAAATCACAAAGGGAGACAACCCTGGAGTTAGAAAACCTAGGAAAGAGATCAGGAGTCATAAGTTGCAAGCATCACCAACAGAATATAAGAGGTAGAAGAGAGAATCTCAGGTGCAGAAGATACCATAGAAAACATTGACACAACAGTCAAAGAAAATGCAAAAAGCAAAAAGTTACTAACCCAAAATATCCAGGAAATCCAGGACGCAATGAGAGTACCAAACCTAAGGATAGTAGGTATAGAAGAGAGTGAAGACTCCCAACTTAAAGGGCCAGTAAATATCTTCAACAAAATTATAGAAGAAAACTTCCCTAACCAAAAGAAAGAGATGCCCATGAACATACAAGAAGCCTACAGAACTCCAAATAGACTGGACTAGAAAATAAATTCCTCCTGTCACATAATAATCAAAACACCAAATCACTAAACAAAGAAAGAATATTAAAAGTAGTAAGAGAAAAAGGTCAAGTAACATATAAAGGCAGGCCCATAAGAATTACACCAGACTTCTCACCAGAGACTATGAAAGCTATCTTCTGATCCTGGGAAGATGTCATACAGACCCTACAAGAACACAAATGCCAGCCCAGGCTACTATACACAGCAAAACTCTCAA
>NW_022196904.1:129768663-129771048 GCF_008632895.1 Mastomys coucha
ACAGCCTTATTACAATGAAACCCAATGTCTAGAAATTGTTCTTATTTTGGGCTTGTACCACAGTAAGAATCAAGATTTTTAAACTCTACTAGAAACAAAACAATAAAACAAAAAGACTTTACCTATTTATGTTCATTTTAAAAAACTAGTAGTGACCTAGTGAACTAACCCTAACCTATACTTTAAAATATACAGCTAATATGTTTGGAGTTATTTAAAATTTATATTAAGAAAAACGTATTTTCAGTATTGCTGCAGACAAGCATCTAAAGAAGACTGTTCAATTGTTTTGTATCAAACAAGTTTTATACTACTCATTTTTATTGTTACAATATTTTATAAATTTTAAAGAATATGACAAAATAAACAAGAGGTATTGCAGGTATTGAAGAGGAGTCTCTGGGAGGAGTTGGAGTACAAAAGGAAAAGAACATGATGTAATTCCATTTACTTAAAAATGTTTTTAAATGTTAACAAATTCAGATAAACTGAAATTATATACCTTTTCTCATCATAATGCAATAAAACATAAATCAATTTTAAAAAAGAAATAAATTTGGAAGGAGAGATGTGTCTACAGGTTTAGTCTGATTTAATACTCTGTAATGTATATGCATATTGAGCATGACATGAAACCCCATAAATATGTACAATTTTAATTTAATATCCTAATTTGGAATAAGGGTGTAAGTAAATAAATAAATAAATAAATAAATTTAAAAAGAATTAATAAGCCAGGCAGTGGTGGCACACACCTTTAATCCCAGTACTTAGGAGGCAGAGGCAGGCATATTTCTGAGTTTAAGGCAGCCTGGTCTGCAGAGTGAATTCCAGAACAGCCAGGGCTATACAGAGAAACCCTGTCTCAAAAAACCAAAAAAAAAAAAATTAATAAGGTATTAATAAAAAAAATCTACAACCCCCCCCAAAAAAAGATATCATGATAAGATAGGCTGATAAATGAATGGTGCTCACTATGCTTCACTTTATATCTTTGAGTAAACAACTTAGCTATGCAGATAAAGGCCAAGGCCAAGAAGTCAGCCAGGCCTGTCTCCCTCCCCACCAGAATGTGTGTAAATGACTTCCTTTACTTAAACTCTGCACCTTATTTTCTAAAACAAGGTCCAGAATGTTTACCTCATAGATTTTTCTTTTGCTGTTTAATTGCACAGTGTCTACACTAAGAAGGTGCCAGTTTTTCATAATAAATGAGTTGCTAACCATAAATAACATTACAGAAATAGCAATTAGAAGACAACACAATATTCCTGAATTTCATGCAAATTATTCAAATGTCTATAGCCTAGGTAAAAATCAAGAATATGCAAATGTAAATGACTACTTTGAGACAATTAAGTATCCAAATAAAATGTCAGAATCTCTGTAGTAAAAAAATAAATAAATAAAAAGAGGCTTAGTTCCAGAGCAGACCTTGGGCACAAGCTCTGTAACCAGTCCCACAAAACCCAGAGGAAGCTCCACTCCCAGGTGATCTAACAAGCCCAGGATCAGAGGTGAGCAGGAACCAACATCTGTCCCAACACTGTAAGTACCTGGGACCAGTGGGACCAGGCACCCAGGAACTCCACCAGCCCAGTGACTCGGGTTCCTTCCGGTCTGTCTGGGCTGGGGGGTCCAGAACAGAACCTTGGGCGCAAGCTCTGCAGCCAGTCCCACAACACACAGAGAAAGCCCCACTCCCAGGTGATCTAACAAGCCCAGGATCACAGGATAACCAGAATCACAGGATCACAGAGACAGCTTGACTCTGAGGAGTTCTGACACAAACAGGATCACAGGAAAAACAGGCTCCAGTCAGATTTAGCAAGGGCAGGTAGCACTAGAGTTAACCAGATGGTCCGGGGCAAATGAAAGAAAATAAACAACACAAACCAAGATCACTTGCCATCATCAGAATCCAATTCTCCCACCATTGCAAGTCCTGGAAACACAATCACACTGGAAAAACAAGATTCAGATCTAAAATCACTTATCATGATGATGATACAGGACCTTAAAAAAGACATAAATAGCACCCTCAAAGAAATACAGGAGAACAAAGGTAAAGAGCTAGAAGCTCTTAAAGAGGAAACACAAAAATCCCTTAAAGAACAACAGGAAAACATAATCAAACAGGTGAAGGAAATGAGCAAAACCATCCAGAATCTAAAAATGGAAATAGAAACAATAAAGAAATCAGAAAGAGAGACAATCCTGGAGATACAAAACCTAGGAAAGAAATCAGGAGCAATAGATACAAGCAATACCAACAGAATGCAAGAGATAGAAGAGAGAATCTCAGGGGCAGAAGACACCGTAGAAAACACTGACACAACAGTCAAAGAAAATGCAAAAAGCTCCTAACCCAAAATATCCAGGAAA
>NW_022196904.1:129771058-129771247 GCF_008632895.1 Mastomys coucha
CAGAACTCCAAATAGACTGGACCAGAAAAGAAATTCTTCCCGTCACATAATAATCAAAACACCAACTGCACTAAACAAAGAATTTTAAAAGCAGTTAGGGAAAAAAGGCAAGTAACACATGAAGGCAGGCCTATCAGAATTACACCAGACTTCTCACCAGAAACTATGAAAGCTAGAAGATCCTGGGCA
>NW_022196904.1:129772290-129774322 GCF_008632895.1 Mastomys coucha
TGGAGGTAAAATCCTTTGGTGATGTGAGGGTCATTGAAATACAGCCTTATTACAATGAAAAAAGAAAAGATACAAAAGATTTTCAGAAACATGTGTTATACTTCTCTAAATCACTTACGCAAGCAACATATTATTTCCTTATAATACTTCAATAAAAATGGCAACTAAAATGAAATATTTTGGCTACTATCATCTGTAGAATCTAAGCAAGTGTTTACAAATGTTAGCACTGTGCTAAGAAGGCACCATTCCCACAGGCAACCGCACACACAGGTGGCTGTTCACTAACCTGTGTTTTCTTCTTTGAGGCATTGTTGTAGGATTCATCCCTAATAAATAAATCTTGTATGGTTAATTGAATTACTGCACTAACAATAAAAGTATTGGCCAGCTTCAAAAAAAAAAAAAAGAATTGACAAATGGGACCTCATAAAATTGCAAAGCTTCTGTAAGGCAAAGGACACTGCCAATAGGACAAAATAGCAACCAGCAGATTGGGAAAAGATCTTTACCAATTCTATATCTAATAGAGGGCTAATATCCAATATGTACAAAGAACTCAAGAAGTTAGACTCCAGAGAACCAAATAACCCTATTAAAAATGGGCTAGAGAGCTAAACAAAGAATTCTCAACTGAGGAATACTAAATGGCTGAGAAGCACCTAAAGAAATGTTCAACATCCTTAGTCATCAGTGAAATGCAAATCAAAACAATCCTGAGATTTCACCTCACACCAGTCAGAATGGCTAGGATAAAATCTCAGGTGACAGCAGATGCTGGAGAGGTTGTGGAGAAAGAAGAACACTCCTTTATTCCTGGTGGGACTGCAAGCTATACAACTACTCTGGAAATCAGTTTGTCTGTTCTTCAGGACATTGGACATAATACTACCAGAAGACCCAGCTATACCACTCCTGGGCACATACCCAAAAGATGCTCCAACATGTCATAAGGACACATGTTCCACTATGTTCATAGCAGCCTTTTTATAATAGCCAGAAACTGGAAACAACCCAGATGTCCCTCAACAGAGGAATAGATACAGAAAATGTGGTATATCTACACAATAGAGTACTCTTCAGCGATTAAAAACAAATTTATGAAATTCTTAGGGAAATGGATGTATCTGAAGAATATTATCCTGAGTGAGGTAACCCAATCACAAAAGAACACACATGGTATTCACTCACTGATAAGTGAATATTAGCCCAGAAGCTTGGAATACCAAAAATACAATCCACAAACCATAAGAAACTCAAGAAGAAGAAAGACCAAAGTGTGGATACTTCATTCCTTCTTAGAAGGAGGAACAAAATACCCATGGAAGGAGTTGCAGAGACAAAGTATGGAACAGAGACTGCAGAGATTGCTCCACCTGGGAATCCTTCCCATATTCAGTCATCAAATCTAGACACTATTGTAGATGCCAACAAGTGCTAGCTGACAGGAGTTTGATATAGCTGTCTCCTGAGAGCTCTGACAGTGCCCTACTAATACAGAAGTAGAGGCTCACAGCCATCCATTGGACTCAGCACAGGGTCCCCAATGAAGGAGCTAGAAAAAGGACCCAAGGAACTGAAGGGTTTGCAGCCCCTTAGGAGGAACAGCAATATGAACTAACTAGTACCCTCAGAGCTCCCAGGGACTAAACCACCAACCAAAGAGTACACATGATGGGACTCAAGGCCCCGGTTGCATATGTAGCAGAGGATGGCCTAGTCAGTCATCAATGGGAGGAGAGGCCCTTGGTCCTGTGAAGGTTCTTTGACCCAGTGTAGGGGAATGCCAGGGTCAGGAACTGGAAGAGGGTGTTTGTGAGCAGGGGGAGAGGGGAGGGAATCTGTTTTTTTTTTCAGAGAGGAAACCTGGAAAGCGGATATCATTTGAAATGTAAATAAAATATTTAATAAAAAAAAAATGAGTAGGTCAGTACTCAGGACCCAGGTGAAGACAAACTATGGAACAGGGACTGAAGGAAGGGCAAGCCAGCCTAAATATAGCTATCTCCTGAGAGGCTTTGACAGTACCTGA
>NW_022196904.1:129774736-129801901 GCF_008632895.1 Mastomys coucha
AAAAAAAAAAAAATGAGTAGGTCAGTACTCAGGACCCAGGTGAAGACAAACATTTGGATAAGGCGGCCCATGAAAGAAATGATGTTCTCTGCTACCAGGCTTTGCAGGATCTTGAACAGAATGGTTGCCATGTTGAGCACATCCAGCTGGGCAGGATCAAACAGGAAAAAGTACATGTTAGTTGATAGTATAGAGGTTGAAGTTGGAGTGGGTTGTCATGATTCTTACCACAAACAGAGTAAAGAGAGAGAAGAATAGTATGGCCTGGAGTCAATATTGATCCAAAAAACTTTCTAGGGCCAACACATTCCAGTACACTGGCATCCTAGAGCCATAGCTGACACTATTGTCTAGGTCCAGGGCAAGAATTTCATTAAGCAAGAGACCCCTTCCAAAGAAATAGGAAATATTGTTATTTGCCTTAAAACCACAGAAAAAAAATAAATTCATGTAACGAACAATCTGCTCTAGTAGGAAAACAATGGGTTAATTTTATCATCTTGCTTTACATGTTAAATGAATAAACAAGTCTGGGGACATACGTGGACACCACATCAGGTCCCTCACGTAATGGGGCTTTGTGTGCTAGATGTAACACCACACCTAAGCAGATACAATTGTGTTTGAGTACTCTTTTAGGCTGACAGACTATCTTCTATTGTTGTAGGAACTGTGAGGATGCTAGGTAAATACAATCAGAAATGAGGCAGTGGAGTTTAGCAGGCAGTAATAAGGGTTTGTTTTGATAACCACAATCTTTCTGAAGACTCTAGAGACAGACCTAAGTGTAGTCTTTATGACAATGTGGATGTTTGTCCACATAGCCAAAAGGAGTTCTGGACATCCCCTTTAGTTTCTACTTTCTTGACTCACAAGTTAAATGAAAGCAAACTGGGGGCATAACCCACAGAAATAGCTTAGGAATGTGGGTTCACATTGTGTGTCAAGTCCCTGAGCAAGTTGATGTATGCATCAAGGTCCTGACTCAACATAGACACAGAGATGACCATGCTCCAGCAAGCTATGTGAAGATGCTAGCAATAAAAATTAAATCAAAACTTCTGCCTGAGAAATCTCTGATTACACCACCCTTAGAATTAGGTAAGTGATCTTCACTTAACTTCCTGTCCTCCATTTCTAATTCCTCATTCCTGGAGCAGACCACTTTTAGGAGCCTCTCCTCTCTGCTTCCATTTTCTGGAGACTCTCCAACTCCTCTCTGCAGATTCAGATTTCCTCCCATTGTGTCAGCTTCCAATACCTTGAGCCACTCTATTCCTGAGAACAACGAGAACAGCCTAGCCAAACAAGGAATCAAGTACATGATCATAATACCCATTCCTGTTCTCCTTTTCAAATTTCCTAGTCTCATGTCCAGCCTTGTAGCAGATCACATGCAGAGGTCTGTCCTTCTCTCCAAATCAACTTCCTAAAGATTGCAACAAACCTCAGAGCAGAAAAAGCTTTAATCCTCCCTGTATACCCTTTAAGCCCTCCCTTTTAGCCCACTCACATTTTTCCATATCAGCCCCCAATACCTATATCAGAAGCACAACCTACCAGGCAACCCACAACCACCTCACATTGTTAAGATGTAGTGAAAGCAACAAAAACAAGAAAGAGAACAACCAGCAAGCCAAAACAAGACAAAATATAAATACTTAAAATCACAATTATCCCAAATCAAAGATTTGGTAGATGAGACATACCAACAAATTAAGTAGAATCAAAAACATTGCTCACAACATCTCTCAATCTCAGTAAGTTCATTTTTTTTTTCAAATAAGACACAGGCTAACAGATCCTATTTGAGAAGAGGATCCATTCTTCTGCTAAATTCAACAAACATATCGCAACATCACCTCAGATTAAGGATGGTAAAAGATATCTCAAGAAAATGTACACAAGAAGCAAGACGGAATAGCCATCTTAATTGCTATTCAAAAAATATACAAAGTAGATTCAAACCAAAATTATTCAGATGTTGAAGAACACAATGTAATCACGGAAAGAAAAGGCCAGCAAGAGGGTATTGCAATTCTAAACACCCATGTACCAAGCACAGGGACATCCAAGTTTGAAAAGAAACACTACTGCAGATACAAGCACATATTGATCCTCACGGAGTTATGCTTAGTGACTTCACTAGCCAAGTCCCCAAGAGATAGGTCACACAGACTGAAATTAAACACACACAAGCTGGACCTAAGCCTCTTCACACACATGTAGCAGATTTGCAGCTTGGTCTTCATGTGGGTCCTGAACAATTGGTGGGGGTTATCCTAAAAGCTGTTACATATACATGGCATATGTTCTTCTAGCTGGGCTGCCTTGCCTTCCCTCAGTGGGAGACTTGACATGCGAGGGTCAGAATGGACACAGGAAGGAGGAGAAGGGGAGGGGAAATGGAGGAAGGCTTGTGGGACAGGGTGGCCAGGAGGGGAGCAGTGAGCAAGATGTAAAGTGGATAAGTAAAGAATAAAAATATAAAAATATTCTAACACACAAAAACTTGCAAACAAAATCCAAAAATATATTGAAAAGATCACCTCCTTGACAAAGTAGGCTCCATCCCACAGATAAAGCTCTATACAGCATATATAAATCAATAAACCTAATATACCACAGAAACGGGTTGAAAAACAAAATTACTAATTAGCTGTAGAAAGGGCCTTTGACAAAATTCAAAGCCCTTTTATGATAAAAGCCCTGAAGAGACTAGAGATAAAATGGATATAACTCAGCATTATAAAGGTGATTTAGAGCAAGCCCATATCTGATATCACACTAAAGGGAAAGAAACAAGCATTTCCATCAAATCAGGGACAAGCCAGAGATATACACTGTCTACATACCTAGTCAATATAGTACCTGAATTCTCAGCTACAGTAATAAGGCAATAGTAGGAGATCGAGAGGATACAAATGGAAAAGAAAGAAGCCAAAGTATCTTTATTTTCAGATGATATAATTGCTTATATGAAAGACCTTCAAACAGAGCTCTGTGCTGTCCTCAAGAGCACGATTGCCTACATACAGATCTGCTCACTTACACTAGGCCTGCTACATCAGGACCATCCAAGTTAGACCATTTCCAGCCCCACCCCTCTTCCAACTGAAACCCTGGGGCATTTCCTAATAACCTGAGCTGCATACTGTCCCACCACCAGATCTGTCCTCCAGCCACCACTCCAACTGCCTTCACCAGATCTGCTGCACCAGGAACATCCTGAAGAGGTCCCTTCCCACTCTCATCCCCTGCCTACAATGCCCCCTAAGCACTATTATGCAGACCAATGCTGCCCACCTGAGGCCTACTGTACCATAAACATCCAGTCAGGGCCACTTACCCAGAGACCTGTTACACTGGTAACATCAAGGGACAACCAAATAGCTCAAGACCAGCATAACTACACGATCAACCAGAGCTAGGGCAATATGGATCTCTAGAGTACAGCTAACCTATTATGACAAGCCCTGGATATCCTAACACAACTGAAGCACATGAAAATAAACTTAAATCCTATCTTATAAATTTGACAGAAGACTTTAGAGATGAAATTAATAAATCTCTTAAAGAAATACAGGAAAATACAATGAAATGTGAAGAAAAGGAATAAAACTATTCAAGACCTGAAAATGAAAATAGAAACAATTAAGAAAACATAAACTGAGGGGATCTTGGAAATGGAAAACCTAAGGAAGAGAACAGGAACAACAGACTCAAACATTGAAAACAGAATACAAGAGAGGAAGAGAGAATCTCAGATGTAAAAGACAGTAGAATAAATTGATACATCAGCCAAAGATAATATTAAATCTAAAAAATTCCAGACACAGAAGATCCAGAATCTGGGGTACCATGAAAAGACCCAACCTGAGAACAATAGGAAGAGAAAGAGACAGAATCAGAGAGACAGAGAGAAAGTCCAGCTGTTGCCTGACAAGAGCCTTCACCCCAACTAATCAGTATTCATGGAGACAGAAAATACTCTGATGTCCTCCAACAGAGGAGTGGATACAGAAATTGTGGTACATTTACACAATGGAGTACTACTCAGCTATTAAAAACAATGACTTCCTGAAATTCTTAGGCAAATGGATGGAACTAGAAAATATCCTGAGTGAGGTAACCCAATCTCAAAAGAACACACATGCTATGTACTCACTGATAAGTGGATATGAGCCCAGAAGCTTGGAATACCAAAAATACAATCCACAAACCACAAGAAACTCAAAAAGAAGAAGAAAGACCAAAGTGTGGATATTTCATTCCTTCTTAAAAGGGAGAACAAAATACTCATGGAAGGAAATACAGAGACAACATGTAGAGCAGAGACTGAAAGAAAGGCCATCTAGAAATTGCCCCACCTGGAGATCCATCCCATATACAGTCACCAAACCCAGACACTATTGTGGATGCCAAGAAGTGCATGCTGACAGGAGCCTGATATAGCCATCTCCTGAGAGGCTCTGCCAGAGCCTGACAAAGACAGAGGCAGATGCTCTCACCCAAACATTGGACTGAGCAAAGGGTCCCCAATGGGGTCCTCAATGGAGATATTAGAGAAAGGACTGAAGGAGCTGAAGGGATTTGCAACCACATAGGAAGAACAACAATATCAACCAACCAGAAAGCCTCTCCCAGAGCTCCTAGGGACTAAACTACCAACCAAAGAGTACACATGGAGGGACCCATGGCTCCAGTCACATATGTAGCAGAGGATGGCCTTCTCAGACATCAATGGGAGGAAAGGCCCTTGGGCCTGTGAAGGCTCAATGCCCCAGTGTAAAGGAATGCCAAGGCAGGTAGTCAGGAGTTGGGGAGGCAGCAGAAATTCTCATAGAAGTAGGGGAAGGAGGGATAGGATAAATACATCCATCCATGGGGGAAACTGGGAAAGGGGATAACATTTGAAATGCAAATAAAGAAAATACACCATTTAGAGCTAACAACAAAAGGACTTTGCATGCCCTGGGCGTCTGCTTACTGGTGACATTTAGTCATAGGCTGCTTGGCCATTTATTGAGTGAGGGTCAGTTTCTCTGGCCCTCTCAGAGTCTGTTTTACTCCCATTGTTTGTTTTAATCTTTGTCAACTTTGTACGCATCTAGACTTGAGTATGGGGTATTTTCATACCACATTTTCCTCCTTCCATTCCTGATGTAAATCTCCCTTTCAGAACTTCAGCATCGTTTTGAATTTTAGTTCATTTTTTTGGTTAATTGTTGTTATTTTCATTGCTTTGTTTTTTGTTTGTTTTGATTTTGCTTTGCTTTGCTTTTCGAGACAGGGCTTCTCTGTGTAGCCCTAGCTCTCCTATAACTCACTCTGTAGATCATGTTACCCTGGAACTCAGAGATCCGCCTGCCTCTGCCTCTGGAGCTCTGGGATTAAAGTCATGCACTACCATGCCTGGCTCTAATTTTAGTTTTTAACTAAAGTTTTAGTTTTAACTAAATTTAACATACAAAGTAACACTTTCCTTGAGGCATTTTCCCACTCGGTTTAAGTTGACCTTTCCCCATCTTCCTGCCTTCCTGCTTGATTTCCTCCCCCAGTGTAACCCTCCTGGCTCGAGGGCTGATTTCTTCAGACCCTGCCTGCCTCTCATAACCACACCTCTCTGCCCACCTCCTGCTATTTGCCACACCTCGCTCCTGGTTCCAGTTACATCGGAAGTCCCACCTCTACAGAGACCAAAAGAAGCCACTGATTGGGCCGGCATGCTGACGAACTTGTGGGAGGGGTTTTGCCTCACCTATTCTACCTGTTAGCTTGTAACAAAGAGTGATTAAATCAAGATAGCTGAGTGGAAAAAAAAAGAAAAGAAAATATCTAAGAACAGAAAAAAGTAAACACTCTGAACTCTACCAGAGGAAAAAGCCAAACACCAACCTAGCTACAATCTCTGGAATCCACAATGGTGTCTGCTTGCATGATAAACTGTCACAACAGTGGCACAAAAGTTTTAGGAATAACCAACCACTATCTCAGTGGACTTAAATCCCACTCCATCAAATGAACCCTAGGCCATACAGAATCTGAGAATAAACATGATAGGTAGACATCAAAACACTACAGTTCTGATGAAGGACATAGCAACAAAATGCTTCCTAATAATATAGATATATTGAGCATACACATACACACATACATATGTATATGGAAACTAACACAAAAGCCCACAACTGGACAATGTGCAATAGTGAGAGACCTTGGAACCTTGGAACACTCAGGGAAAATTCATTCCCCCAGTAAAGTCTCACTAGGTATATAAAACCCACTTAACTACTAGGCCATTTCCCCAGCAGTAGATGGAAAGCAAAAACCAAAATCAATAGACTTTCAAAAGACTCTTTCTCTCATATTTCTTTGTGTAGCTATGTTTGTCTTACTGGCCTTGTGCCTATACATTATGGTTTCTGATTTTGTCTTGGATTAAGATTGTGTGTGTTTGTGTCTTTCCTTTCTTCATTTTTGGGATTTATATTTTGTTTGGTTTTATGTTTCTTTTCTGGAAAGACAAGAAGAATAGTCATGGAATGGGTTGGGTAGGGAGGATCTTCTCTGTTCACTGAGTAAAAAGCAGTGATCAAACTGGGAAACGAGATACCATATGACATTTAAATAAAGAAAATATCTAATAAAAAAAGAAAAAAAGCAGTGATCAGAATACATTGTGTGAAAAAATTGTTTTCCATTTAAAACTTGTAATTGGTTTTATTTATGTTTTCTTTTACAATCTGGTGATACATGAAATGTTAAACAATATTTTTATCTTTAATATTTTTGAGATTATGCTTGGATTATAACCTTTATGCCCTGCCTTTCAACTTGAAAACCTTCTATATAACCCTCTGTCACTCTTGTCCAAATCCATGTCTGCTTTTTTATATTCCAGTTATTGAATGCATATAAGTATATATAAATTTATACATATTACTAAACATGAAATCTTCTATCTGTATAAATTCTACTTGTATAGAGAGTCCCAGGGCTGAATAAATATTTTAAATGTTTAAAATTGAAGCAAACAATAGAAGTGGTGAAGGAACATTAATTCATAACAATATACAGAAAGTCTTGAGTGTAGGGAGAGGAGGAGAGAGGTAGACAGTACAAGATACTGAAAATAAATGCACTGTTTGTATGTCTTGGTCAGATGAAACAACCTCAGCAGAATACAGAGTAGTCCATTTGTATCATGGTGAGACCTTCAATACATGATATGTTAACAACAATGCATACACAGGGTTGGTGACAAGGAGTCTGTAGAGCAGGAACAGTTCCTACCCAGGTAGTACCCACAGTGTGTGACTCCTCTGACCATTGTCCTCCACACAAGTCTGCAGGGAGCTTGGGTCATTAAGTCACGAGTCTTCATTAATTGATCCTAAGAGCTTTCTCCTTGAGTCTCTATCCCAGGAGGCACCAGGACAAGCACCTGCCCCTGGTCTTAGAAATGACAGGTATTTCTGAAGATCAGTAACCTCTATTCAAAGGAAGACAGAGCTTCAGAGGGACACTAAAGGCTTGCTGCCTGCAGAAAAGAGAGTCTATGATCAGCACAGTGTGTACATATGTTGGGGTTGTCTGTCACCTGAATTCACTGTGACAGAAAAAGGTGAGTTAAATCCTAAGCTCCATTATGTGTCTTTTTTGGCGAATAGTGGATCTCCAAAACAAAAGTTGCACTATAAAAGTGACATTAGTCCTAGTGTTTGGATGTCCCCATTAAAGGACAACAACTTATCTTCCCAGTGAGTCCTCAGTGTGATGAAGAGTGGTGGGTCAGAAGCCAGAAAACATAATAGGATAGAAAGATTTTGTATCTTGCTCCATTGTATAAACAGCAGAATATCTAGCGTCTAATCACAATCAGAGTTTAGTCATGCCTGTTAATTTTGTCTTATGCTTTTAACTGGATCTATTCATTCATCACCCACCGTACTCACACTGTGAAATGCAACCAACAGATTGAGATGAATCTAAGATATACACAGATGAGTAGATAGTACTTGGTTGCTGTCTGGTTGGTCTGTGGTATACACAGAGAATGGTGAGAAATGTCACAGAAGAGATTTTTCTTGTGCTGTTGTCCAGAGTTCACTGTTCAGGGACAGAAAATGGCCTGCAACTTCTGTGGCATTAAAAATACTAGCAAAGCCCTGATGATGTTAGCCTTGTGCAGTCTGCTGAAGGACAGGAATACCATGACTTGGGGTCACCTAAAGCAAAAATTACAGCTGTTCAATATTATGTGTAAAGATAAATGTCCAGATAAAGGGGTGAGGGCTGGGATAACTACATGTGAGGCTGGACATGTAGACCCTTCCTCTACCAATTATTCTCAATAGACCATACAATCTGCAGACACTTTAGTTCACGACTGTGGTGAGGATCCTCAGCAGCTTTGCTCCTCATTGAGGCTCAGCTTCTGAAGGTTTTCAAGTCAGCCTTGCTGAGATGAGGGGCTGTTGTGAATTCAGTGCCCAGTAATGCCCCACCTGGATAGTAGATTCTCCCCTGATCACTTAGACTCAAACAATGAAATGTAAACTCACAAAAGACCAGGATGTATTTATAGGAAGAGAGCTTGGATAGGCACAGCTCATCTCCCTGCTCCACCATGGATATGGACAAACAATTGGAAAACTTACTGATTTCTTTTCCCCTCTGTATATCTGGATCACATCTGACTAAGATAATATTGTATGCTACACCTATAGGAATTATAAGCATCAAAATGTTGTCATTGGATACTCACATGGCAAAGACAATGTGTTCCACTGTTCAAAAGACATGACTCCATCTAACCTCTCCAGTAACAATCGTACTCCACAGAGATCACACTCTCTCCCCTTGTCTTTGGTATCTCCTTTCTCCATCTTACGGCATGTGCTCCCATTACTCTGAATGTACATTCCATTTGCTCTGCCACACTAAAAGCATTTTGAAGGTAGATGCCAAGCCAAGGCTTTGATTAAAGTAAAATTAAAAAGTGAAAGTAGTCTTTCTTTACAGTTTCAAGGAACAGTTAAGAAATGGTTTGAATTCGTTTTTGACCAGTTGATGCCCTTCACAGAGTACTTCCTACCACACAGTCCAGTTCAGTGAAGATGCAGGACAGTCTTAGGATCCCAGAAGTCCTCTACCTGCTCTTGTGCACGTCACAATAATTAAAAAGCAGCATGATGTGCATTTTCTGCTGCAGGTCAGGTTTTCAGTGCATTTCTTCCACACAAAATCATATCAGTTCATTGTAAGCAGTTATTTTCTCATCTTAAACTTTGGGCACTATCCTCAGTGTTTTCTGTTTGTATCTGGATTTTCTGTGACATATTTTAGGCAATAGTATATGAATGGAGCAACCATTAATGGTGTCAATCAATGTTGTTTGTGATAGGAGGTCACAGTACATACTGATGGGACACATGTTGAGAGTTCAATATGTTTGTACATATCCTAAGTAAATGTTTGTTTCTGTGACTTTGTCATCTCTGTTATTTTCAAGCTCTGAGCTGCTATCTTCTCAGTATTTGTACATACAGTCTGCAGTCTGCCAATTCACTCAAATGATGGTGTTTTTTTCTAAATAGATGCATAATTGTTACATGTTGACTAATTTGTACATTATTGATCTTTTCACTAATAATTTTATTCATTTACTTTTCAAATAATATCCCCCTTCCAGGTTTCCCCTCCACAGGATCCCCATCCCACCCTCCTTCTACCCTTCCCCTTTGCCTCTATGAGGATGCTCCTCCACCCACTCACCCACTCCTGCCTCACCACACTAGCATCTGACTATGCTGGGACATCGAGCCTCCACAGGACCAAAGGCCTCCCATCACATTGATCTCAGAGGCAATCCTCTGCTATATATGCAGCTGGAGCCATGTATCCCTCCATATACACTCTTTGGTTAGTGGTTTAGTCCTTGGAAGCTCTGGGTGTTCAAGTTAGTTGATAAGCTTCTTATGGGGTTGCAATCCCCTTCAGCTCCTTCAGTCCTTCCCCTAGCTCTTTCATTGGGGTTCCCAGGCTCAGTCTGATGATTGACTGTGAGTATCTGCATCTGTATTGGTGAGATGCTGGTAGAACCTCTCTCAGGGAACAGATATACCAGGCTCCTGTCTGCAAGTGTTTCTTGATGTCAGCAATAGTGCAGGGCATTGGTGTCTGCAAATGGAATAGATCCCTAGGAGGGGTGGCCTCCGGTTGGTCTTTCCTTCAATCTCTGCTCCATTTTCTCTGTCTGTCCTTTGGACAGGAACATTTCTGGGTTAAAATTTTTTAGATGGGTGGGTGGCCCCATCCCCTCAACTGGGGGCCAAGCCTATCTACTGGAGGTGGTCTCTACAGGTTGTATATACCCTTTTTGAGTATTTTGGCTAAAGTCATCACCATTGGGTCCTGGGAGACTCTGGCTTCCCTCAAGGATGGGATTTTCTAGTGGCTAAACCCAGTTCCTTCTCCCCCAGTGCTGCATGTTTCTATTCAATTTCCTGACCATCTGTACTTTTCTCCTGTCATGTCCAATATCTGATCCTGCTCCCCCTTTTTCCCTCCCCCTGCTCTTTCACTCCCAGGTCCCTCCCTCCATCTACCACCTGTGCTTATTTCGTTCCCCCTTCTATGTAGGATTGAAGCACCCTCGCTTCAGTCTTCCTTCTTCTTAAGGAAGGAAGACCTTAGACTCACAATACAACCTTCTGGGTTGTATAGTGGGTAGTATTCTGAGCTTTTGAGCTAATATCCATTTATCAGTAAATACATTCCATGTGTGTTATTTTGTGTCTGGATTACTTCACTCAGGATGATATTTTTCTAGTTCCATCCATTTGCCTACAAATTTCATTTAGTCATTGTTTTAATAGCTGAGTAGTACTCCATTGTGTAAATGTACCACATTTTCTGTATCCATTCTTCTGTTGACGGACATCTGAGTTGTTTCCAGCTTCTGGCTGTTATAAATAAGGCTGCTATAAACATAGTGCAGCATGTGTACTGGAGTTAATGCTCGAGCTAACATGGTCCTGTTCAGAAAGTCCTTTCCTTTGACAGTGAGTGCAAGCATATTCCATAATTTCTCATTAGTCAAATGACTAATTTGACTAATTTTTAGGGCATTTGATCTTATGCTGAGGTTCTTGATCTAATCGCTGTTGAGTTTTGTACAGGGTTATAGATAAGGGGCTAGTTTCATTCTTCCACATGTAAATGTCCAATTTCACCAGCACCATTTGTTGAACATGCTATCATTTCTCCAGTGTGTTTTTTTTTGCTTGTTTCTTTCTTTCTTTGTTTGGCTGTTTACAATAAGTCATGTGTCCATAGATGCGGTGACATGTTTCTGGGTCCTCAGATCGCTCCAGCGATTTTATTTCTCTGTCATTTCTTCTTAGGTGTATCATTTAAGAATAAGTTAGTTATTTTCGACATAATTAAAATTATATATATATGTGTGTGTGTTACTAATACTAGGAAATGTCTATCAAATAGCACATGTCTGTCACAGGTTTCAATTATTCTTTAATCTTTCCCTTCGGCTCTGAGGCAGGTGTACCAATGGATGGAAGCAAATGTCAGTGATTATAGCTACTGTCAAGGGAGTATTTTACAATGTCAGGTATAGTTGAATTAGCTAGCCTGGTAAGAAAATCCCAAGAACATTATAGGAATTTGACTTTATCTTCTGTTTCTGCAAAACCTTGAGCAATACTAAATATGCACTGGCATTCTCTGACACAATAGAATTAGGGAAGAGGCAACATGGTCAGACATCTCACTATGCATATGATTCCAAGGGTAAATACAATATATCTGTAACTATAATTTGAAATGTAGGAAGATATGATTTTTAAAATTCTGCATTCACTAATAAAGGAGGGAAAAATAGATTGTGTGTCATACTATGAAAATTAAATGTGAAATAAAAAGTAAGCAAAGAAAATGAAATGTTATAGAACAAAGTGGGGAGTGGGGCTTGCCACTGCATTTGGTGAATGAAACATTTCTCTGGAAGACTGCTGAAAAACAAACAAAAAAATTTCCAGATGTGGAGCACTGCAAATAATTTCTAAAACAGGTTTTGAGATAGGGTAGAGTATATTTGCATATACGCTCAGACAGGAACATATGGAAGAGGCTATTGAAGGATGTTAGATGAGTTTTCTATATCAAGCTATGGAGTGTTATTTGATGAATAACTGTGGAGGGGCCTGGTGAGTTTTGTTTGGAGCCAGTTATCTTAAGTATACCACTTGTATTCCTTGAGTGACAGGAAAGGAAACTGGAAATGATGGAAATGACAAGAACCCTGAAATTACGAAACTGCTGAAGACATTGAGAACATGAGTTATAATGATGGGGAAACTATAGTTGCACACATTGAGGATCAGTTGTGTTAGAGAGGCAAAGAGGGTGAAGAACACCATTCTCTTGCCTCATGGAGCAGGACTCTAATGAGGATCTATCAAACGCATAGACTACGTATAAGAAAACAAGTCAGAAAGATGGAGCTATGATCTATAGAAAAAGTATCTTGAGACACTGAGTATCTGAGGGTTAATTTCTGATTAAAGATATTGAAACGACACAGAAATATCTTTAGACAGTGGTAATGACTTCAGCTGTGGGTATGTTGACTTCAATGTTCACTGTGGTTCATTGAGACAGAAAAGCCCCATATGCCGTTTTGGTTCATAGGGCTGGGTTTTGGGAAATGTTCTCTGTGGTCATAGATTTGATGTGGGTTAGAGTCAGAACAGTTCCAAGTACAGAAGACACCAATAACAGTAATTAATTCAGAAATACATGGCTACTTGACCATGGGAGAGCCAATATCTGGTTGAAGATGGGTAGTAGGCAACCACTCCAGATACAGAAGAGACAAAGTCCCTGACAGGTAAGTAGGCCAAGTGTGGAAACAAAGATATAAGAGTCATCTCAGTGTATCTGTTTAAAATTACCATCATGTGGAGAATAGAAGCTGAGAGTAGGGGTACAGCTGGGTCACCAAGCACTGTCCCCGAGCACAGGGCTTAGTGGGATGGAGAAGGGAAGCATAGGCAGGTGCTGAGTACAGGATGCTTCACTGTTTTCACGTGTTCGAGGTGAGGGGAGAGCAGATGTTCCCCTTGATACAAAACTGTGTGGGGAAAGTTACTATGTGAGAAATAAGAGGAAATGAGATATATGTGGTTTTCCAATAGTGTGGTACATGCAAGAAAAGACAAGAAGCTTTCCTGAAGGAAATACATTCACTCCTTCCCTTTCTGACAGCAGGCAGTTTGAATCAAGACTTTGAAGTGGTAAACTGTGTGATTTTCTCAGACCCAGACAGACATAGCAGTGGGACCCATACTCCTTGATGATGTTGCGTCTCAACCAGACGGAAGTGACAGAGTTTGTGCTGGAAGGGTTCTCAGAGCACCCTGGTCTAAGACTGTTCCTGACAGCCTGCTTCCTGTCCCTCTACACAGTGGCTCTAATGGGCAACACTGTGATCATTGCTTTGGTCACCTCCAGCACTGGGCTGCACAGTCCCATGTACTTTTTCCTGTGCAACCTGGCCACCATGGACATTGTGTGCACCTCCTCTGTGATTCCCAAGGCCTTGGTTGGCCTACTGTCTGAGGAAAACACCATCTCCTTCAAGGGATGTATGGCACAGCTCTTCTTCCTTGCATGGTCAGCATCCTCTGAGCTGCTGCTGCTCACGGTCATGGCCTATGACCGCTATGTGGCCATCTGCTGTCCCCTGCACTACAGCTCTAGGATGAGCCCACAGCTGTGTGGGACTCTGGCTGTGGGTGTATGGTTCATCAGTGCTGTGAATGCATCTGTGCACACTGGTCTAATGACACGGCTGTCATTTTGTGGACCCAACGTCATCACCCACTTTTTCTGTGAGATCCCCCCACTCCTCCTGCTCTCCTGTAGTCCCACATATGTGAATAACGTTATGACTCTTTTGGGAGATGCCTTTTTTGGAGGCATCAACTTTGTGCTTACCTTGCTATCCTATGGCTGCATCATTGCCAGCATCCTGCGCATGCGTTCTGTGGAGGGCAGGAGGAAGGCCTTTTCTACCTGCTCATCCCACCTCATTGTGGTCTCTGTGTACTACTCATCTGTGTTCTGTGCCTATATCAGTCCTGCTTCAAGCTACAGCCCAGAAAGAAGCAAATTTTCCTCAGTGCTGTACTCGATCCTCAGCCCAACCCTCAACCCCCTCATCTATACACTGAGGAACAAGGATGTTAAGCTTGCCTTGGGCAGAATAGTGGCCTCTTTCTCACATTAAGTGGGGATGGGTAGAATATTCTCCTGGACTGGGCTATTCCTAAACATGCTTTCCTAAGAGCAGCTTCATGGTGTGTGGCTTATTTATCTGTTTTAGAAAACCTTTGACTGATGCAAGAACTGCACAATTCCACTCACTGTAACCTCAAAAACAATAAAATTCTTACTGGAAAGGTAAACAAAACACTCAAGCTTTATTTCCTGATAGATACAATCAATTTCAAAGGTAACTAACGTTTATCTAAGTTTATCTAAAAGTAAATAAAGTTTATCCATGTTCCTGGACTCTCCATTTCACACTTTCTATGAGCTCTGGGAGTCAGATGTTATGGAGAAAGAGATAATCTATGGAATAGAGATAAAGTTGAAGATTCAAAATGACTTAACATATGTCACACAGCATATGTGTAAGCATATACTTACAACAATGAAAAGTACCCTCAGAGCTCCCAGGGACTAAACCACCAACCAAAGACTACACATGTTGGGACTCATGGCTCTAGCTGCATATGTAGCAGAGGATGGCCTAGCTGGTTATCAGTGGGAGGAGAGGCCCTTGGTCCTGTGAAGGTTCTATGCCCCAGTGTAGGGGAATGCCAGGGCCAGGAAGCGAGAGAGGGTGGGTTGGTGAGCAGGGCAAGGGGGGAGGGAACAGGTTTTTTTTTTCAGAAGGGAAACTGGGAAAGGAGATATCATTTGAAATATAAATAAAGAAAATACCTAATAAAAATAATTTAAATAAGCAACAAAAAAGAAAATAATCTATTTCATGGGAAAGATTAATTATTTCCAACAATGAGATATGGGGAAACTAGATTAATGACTACATGCAAAGGGTAGTATATAAATAAAAATTAACCAAAAATAGATTATAGACAACAAGGCTAGATTAAAACCTTCTTACTCATGCATCACATAATCTTTTTTTCCTTTCCTGCAACTCTTCTAAGGTCCTAACTATTTCCTTAACTATCTACCCAATACCCACACCTCTCTTTCACTTGCAAACAAAATGCACAAAATCCAAATCAATAAAACAAAATAATACCAAAACAAAACAAATGCACACTCATAAAATGAAGTCCTTTATACATTGACCACTTACCCCTGGCTCAAACACTCAAGAACAGCTAGGAGGTGGCGGGAGGAAGGAATAGGATGGAGAATTGTGTCTGTGCTGACTGTTGAAAGAATGGTGCGATGACAACTCAGGGGAGAAAGGGCAGTTTCTACAGGAACTGTGCTGAAAAGATGCTGTATCCTTTGCTGAAAAGATGCTGTATCCTTTGCTGAAAAGATGCTGTATCCTTTGCTGAAAAGACGCTGTATCCTTTTCAGATTAAACACCTTCTTCATCAACCTATGTCTTTATTCTTCCTAAATCTTGTACCATACCAGAACGTGTGATGCAAACTATGTATGTTGTATTCATCAACTCTTCATCTTTGTGACAAATAAATATATTTTCAATGAATTTATTCTGACTCATGGATTCATAGACCTCAATCCATGGCCATTTGGGTCTTTGTTTTGGCCTATTGTGAAGCAGGGCTTCACGGCAGTGGGAGTATGATGGAGAAGTTTCTGCTCATCATGCCAGCCCAGAACACATAATAGAGGAACACTCCTGTGTTCAACTGGCTTTCTCGCTTTCATTTTACCCCAGGATTTCTAGTCTTCAGTCTTTAGGATGGTGCTGACCATATAGAAATTGGATCCCATGCTCCAGTGAATCCTTCCTGGAAAAACTGTCACCTGTATGGACAGAAGTGTCCCTTAGTGAACTCCTAGGTCAATGTTGCTCAATCTGTGGGTTTCAAATTCTTTAATGGTCAAATAATCCTTTCACAGTGGTCACCTAAGACAGAAATGCCAGATATTTACATTATGATACACTATATACAAAATTAACATTATAAAGTAGCAACAAAGATAATGTTACGCTTAGAAGTCATCACAACATGAAGAACAAATGCTTTAAAGAACTGCAGTATTAGGATGGCTGAGAACACTGTCCTAGGTAATTCTGGATTCAGTGATGCTGATAGTAAAGTGTAACATCTGTAAAACACTGGCCTTAGCCTGTTATGTCTGTTGATCTCTTTGACACTATTTGAGTCACCTTCAAGTCCTGTTTTGAGTCATTTCTTCTAGTATTGGTCTCATGACTATGATTTATGCTATAAAGCAACTGATATTCACCCAAACAAAAATATACAAATGGTCAGAAACACATAAACATGCATACATCTCATATATATATATATACATTATTTGGGAATTCTCATCACGAGCCATGCCTTATGTTGTGTTAACATTACCTACAACAGACAACACAATATAGCAATGGCCATCCAGGAAAAGTCAGGTCACACAAAACACACCAGACACTAGTGTCTAAGAGAGAAATCTGAGTAAGCAAACTCCTGCTGTGTCATTGTGTCTAGAAAAGGGCTATTGTGCCAGTGTCTGGCTCTAATGTCACTTCTCTGTATTTGGATCAGGGGAAGTTCTGTAAGCATCCGTGGTTGTCCAGATCAACCTCCTATTTTTCTACAATAGATATCCTTCCTTCAAGCTTGGATATAAACTACGCTTCAAGGAATGTTGTGAAATAACAATAGGAAAGATATAAAGAATCAAAACTGGGTCCACAGTTCTGGGTTCTGCCTTTCCTCTTGGGGCATCTGGACACCACTGTTACACTGACTCTGAGAGGACTTGGCAAAGTCAGAAACTGATGGAGTCCACTTTTCCTTCCAGAGCATCAGATGGTGACTGCACGCCAGGCCAAGGGAGGTGAAGCATAGTCCAGGACAAACAGGATCCCAGTCAAGCTGGGACAAGTGCTATGGGGGGCAGGTAGAGTAGAAGGCCTTCTCTGAGGATCTTAGTGTTACAGCTCTTTTAGGCAAAGGCCTTCTTCAGAGATCTTCAATGAAACAGGTCTCTGAGATGATTCTAACTTGAGCATATACCTTTATACACATCTCTTTATTCAGGGTGTGCCAAGAGTTCTATAGTTTTGAAGAAGGGGATGAGAATATCCAGGGTGGGCAAAGGTCATTGGCTGAAGACTAAGGCTGCATTGATGCCTCATTAGCATGGGGAAGAATTCTAGGTCCTGGGCTATGTGACTGACTACCTATGACCATTTGGTTGTGGGTCACAGAGTTACATGCTCCGAGGCAGGCACGGAAAAAGGAAAGAAGTTAGTCTCACTCCTGCCAGCCTTATAATTTGGTGACACAAAAAAATGTTAAATAATATTTTATCTTTAATATTTTTGAGATTATGCTTGGATTATAACCTTTATACCCTGCCTTTTTCCTTGAAAACCTTCTATATAACCCTCTGTCACTCTTCTCCAAATCCATGGCTGCTTTTTCTATTCTATTAGTTATTGCATGCATATAAGTATACATAAATTTATACATATTCCTAAATACAAATTCTTCTATTTGTATAATGCTACTTGTATAGAGAGTCTCAGGGCTGAATAAATATTTTAAATGTTTAAAATTGTAGCAAACAGAATGGAAGTGATGAAAGAACATTAATTCATAACAATATATAGAAGTCTTGAGTGTAGGGAGAGGAGGAGAGAGGTAGACAGTACAAGATATTTAGAATAAATGCATTGTTTGTATGTCTTGGTCAGATGAAGCAACCTCAGTAGAAAAGAGAGTAGTCCATTTGTATCATGGTGAGACCTTCAATACACGACATGGTAACACCAATGCATGCGCAGGGTTGGTGACAGGAGTCTGTAGAGCAGGAATAGTTCCTACCCAGGTAGTACCCACAGTATGTGACTCCCCTGACCATTGTCCTCCACACAAGTCTGCAGGGAGCTTGGGTCATTAAGTCACGAGTCTTCATTAATTGATCCTAAGAGCTTTCTCCTTGAGTCTCTATCCCAGGAGGCACCAGGACAAGCACCTGCCCCTGGTCTCAGAATTGACAGGTATTTCTGAAGGTCAGTAACCTCTATACAAAGGAAGACAGAGCTTCAGAGGGACAAGACCTGTTGCTTACAAAAAAAAAAAAAATAGTCTATGCTCAGAGCAGTGTACACCTTTGTTGGAGTCGTCTGTCACCTGAATTCACTGTGACAGAAAAAAGTGAGTTAAATCCTAAATTCCATTATGTGTCTTTTTTGGTGAATAGTGGATCTCCAAAACAGAAGACCCACTATAAAAGTGACATTAATCCTAGTGTTTGGATATCACCATTAAAGGACAACAACTTATCTTCTCAATGAGTCCTGAGTTTGATGAAGAGTTCAGATTAGAGGCCAGAAAACAGAATATTATAGAAAGATTGGTTATCCTGCTCCATTGTATAAACAGCAGAATTTCTAGTATCTAATCACAATCAGAGGGTGTAGTCATGCTTGTTATTTTTGTCTTATGTCCATAACTGGATCTATTCATTTATCACCAACAGTGCTCATACTAATTTTGAAATGCAGCCAACAGATATAAATGAATCTAAGATATTTACAGATGAATGGATAGGATTGAATGTTCTGTGGTATCCACAGAGAAGATTTCTTTATCCTGTTTTCCAGAGTCCACTGTTCAGACACAGAAAATTACCTGCAGCTTCCATGGAGTTAAAAACACCAGCAAAGCCTTAAAGGTGTTAGCCTTGTCCTGTTTGCTGCAGGTCAGGGCTGGCATGACTGGGAGTCAGACCTAGCTGTCTAATATTAAGTTGTCAACAAAAATGGCCAAACAAAAAGGGGGCTGTGATAACAGGACTGGAGGTGTAGGTGCTTCCTCTACCTTTTTGGTTTCTTTGCTTGTTTGTTTGTTTGTTGTTTGTTTGTTTGTTTTGGGGGGGTTTGCCCTGACCATGGTATCTGCAGACATTCCAGTTCGTGACCATGGTGAGGATCCTCAGCAGCTTTGCTCCTCTTTGAGGCTCAGCTTCTGAAGGTTTTCAAGTCAGCTTTGCTGAGATCTGGCTTACATGTAACCATGAGATGATGTCGTGAATTGGCTCCCACAAACTTCCCACCTGGAAACTAGATTCTCCCATGCCCTCTTAGACACAAATGGTCACACAAACAATGAAAGCTAAGTTCCAAAAAGACCAGGATGAAATTGTAGAAAGAGAGCTTGGGTAGGCACAGTCCATCTCTCTGCTTCACAGTGTGTATGGTTGAGCATTAGGGAAACTTATTGATTTATTGTATGGGCTATGTGACTGACTACCTATTTATTTTTCCCTCTGTGTAACAGAATCACAACTGACTGAGATAATATTTTCTGCTAGACATTTGCTTGCTAAACATAGTGCATACAAAAAGACTAATTATTGATTCACAGTTTTACAGAAATGTCATTCTCTCCCATGTTGTCAATGCAAGTTATCCCACAGATAATCTGTGTATTTGGTGGTTGCTTGCTCCAGTATATGGCATGCCATAGGTGGCTAGTCCTAGAAAAATGGCATTCATTGTCCACCAAAATGATCCCCCACCAACATCTTCTCTCTGTTGTTTATTTTCTATGATAGTGCAGGTACTGTGACTCCTCTGTGATACTCTGCAGGGAATGCCTGGTTTAATCCAAATAAGAAGCTGTGCCTGGTACCACTTGACGAGGTACACAAGGTGATGTTAGCACTGTTCCTGTGGAAATGACAAAAAAAATCTGTGGGGAGCTGAGACTGAAAATCCAGTGTCTAATCTAGCTTTTGCCCATCAGAGATTCATGGTCCTGATTTTCTAATCTCCTCCCTACTGTTAGTTCTACAAGAAAACCACCACCCCCTTCTAGTTTGCTAGACAGTATCAGTATTCACTTGGGAATCCCAGAAATGGGCACCTGTATGATTTCACTCTTTGTTCCAGTTTTAGAAGCTTTGGGGTTCATGAATAAGAGCTCTAATGGTGTCTCTGTCTCCTTGAACAAGTGCTGCATATTCATCAGTATATATATATATACATATGTATATATATATATACATATATATATCACATAACTATATATATATATATATATATATATATATATATATATATCACATAACTATAGGCTCTAAGAGGTTGTCTCCTCACTGTCAATGCCAAGGCCATAAACAAGCCTTTAATCCTTTGCATGTTTATCAGGCTTCAGACATTGATTGCAATTGTTCTGTTCTTCCTCTAGGTGTTCTCAGGGGACTAGAACATGGTATTTTTTCAATGTGCTTGACACAAATACAATCAGAAATTTTTGGCACACATGCTGTGGAATCATTGGTGTTTTCTTGTGTTCATTTCAGACCTGTGTGGTGCTGCCCACACATTCACATGACATCTCTAGCTGTTGTCAAGTGAACATACAAGTGTGCATGTTGCCATTGGATTACTTCTGTGGCAAAAGCATTGTGTTCCACTCTTCAAAAGACATAACTCCATCCAACCTCTTCTGGAACAATCCTACTCCGCAGAGGTCACACTCTCTCCCCTTTTACATTGGGATCTCATCTCTTCACCTTAAGACACCTGTCTCCTGTTAGACTTAATATAAATTCCATTTGCTCTAACACACTTAAACCATTTTGAAGGTAGATAAAAAGCCAAGGCTTTGATTAAATTAAAATTTAAAAGGTGAAAATAATATTTCTTTATACTTTCAAGGTATAGTTAAGGAAGTGGCTTGAATTCTTTTTTGACCATTTGATGTGCTTTACAGAACACAGAATACTTCCTTCCATGTAGCCCAGTTCAATGGAGATGTGGGACATTTTCATAATCCTAGAAGTCCTCTACAGCCTCTTGTTCAGGTCACAATAATTAAGAGGCAGCACCATATGCATTTTCTGCTACAGGTCAGGTCTTTAAGTGCAGTTCCCTCTACACAAAATCATATAAGTTCATTGTAAACAATTATTTTCTCATCTTAAACTTTGGGCACTATCCATATTGTTGTCTGTTTAAGTCTGGTTTTTCTGTGATATGTTTTTATGAATTGGCATATGAATAAAGCTACCAGAGTGATGTTGATCAATGTTGTTATTTGTAACAGAGCATCACTATATGTGTTAATGGGACATGGGTTGATATTTCAATATGGTTATGCATATTCTAAGTAAGTGTTTATGTTTCTGTGACTTAATCATCTTTGTCTTCTCTAGGTGTGATCTCCTTTCTTCTTCTTGACTGTAAATACATAAGAGATGATTGTGGAGCGTTGTCACTCCACCATGCACATCCCTAGAATTTATTTTTCTGTCTAAATGGACTTGGTTGCCATTGTTGTATCTTGCTTAACACTTTCTCATCTTTAACATTTATTATCTTATTAATCATTATTCTACTAAGAGAGTTTTCTGGTTTCCACATGTGAGAGATAAATGTGACATCTGTCTTTCTGCACCTGGCTCATTTTTCTTCATATAGTCTTTTCCATTCCTATCCATTGTACTGTACATAAAAGGGTATCATGCTTTTTATGGTTGAATAACATTCCATTGTGCACCTTTATTATCTTTCCTTCATCCTCTCATTTCAAGATGTATGCCTAGGGTTATTCTGTTTATTTGCTAATATGACCTATTCTTCACAAGGGTGTATTGGTGTTGCTCTGGCATACTGATTTTTTTTTAATGTTTTTATTGGTTATTTTGTTTATTTACATTTCAAATGTTATCACTCTAAATGATTTCCTCTCCAAAAACCCCCATCCCACCCCCTCCCTGTGCTTCCACAAGGGTGCTCCCCTACCCACCCCCTCTCTCCCACCCCACCACCCTAGCATTCCTATACACTGGGGCATCAAGCCTTCACAGGACCAAGGACCTACACTCCCTTCGATTCCAGACAAGACCATCCTCTGCTACATATGCAGCTGAAGCCATGGGTCCCTCCATGTGTATTCTTTGGTTGGTTGTTTAGTCCCTGGGAGCTCTGGTAGGGTCTTGTTGGTTGATGTTGTTGTTCTTCCTATGGGGTTGCAAACTCCTTCAGCTCCTTCAATCCTTCCCCTAACTCCTCCATAGGGGTCCCCGTGCTCAGTCTCATAGTTGGCTGCAAGCATCCCCATTTGTATCAGTAAAGCTCTGGCCAAGCCTCTCAGGAGACATCTATATCAGGTTCCTATCAGCAAGCACTTTTGGCATCAGCAATAGTGACTGGGTTTAGTGGCTGCATATGGGATGAATCCCAGGTGGGGTAGTCTCTGGATAGCCTTTCATTCAGTCTCTGTTCTACTCTTTGTCCCTTTATTTCCTTTAGATAGGAGAAATTCTAGATTAAAATTTTAAGAAGAGTGAGTGGCCCCAACCCTCAACCGGGGCCATGCTTAACATTTGGATATGATCTCTAGAGATTCTCTCTCCCCTTATTTCCTGGATATATTTTCTGCCTTTTGAAAGTGTCTTATCATGTAGCTCTGGCTAATCTGAACCCTTTTTGTGTAGATGATTTGGACTTTCAACAGCCTTTTTCTCCCAAGAGCTGAGATAAAAGGTGCATTACCAACATGCACACCATTTTGAAATGATGTGATTTTTAAAATATTTTTATAAATTCTTTAAGAAGTTCATACAATATATTTTGAAGAGGTTCATTTTCCATCCTCAACTCCTCCCAGATGCACTTCCACCACCCTACTCACTCAACTTTTTTTATCTTCTCCTTTAAAATACACCAATCTCTGTGGGTCACCTACCCATTTTAATTTACATCTCAAACACTGTCCCCACTCACAGTCCTCCCCGCACAGAGTCCCTCCTGCCAGCCCTCCTCCCCTTCTCCTCTGAGAGGGTCCAGCCCACCCTGGGTATCCCTTCACACCTTGGCACATGAAGACTCTACAAGGTCAGGTGCATCCTCTACCACTGTGGCCAGGCAGGCAACCCTAGGTGCTGGCAGCCTTAGTCCAGCCCATGTATGATACTCTCTGGTTGGGGCTCACTCTCTGAGATCCACCAAATGTCCAGGTTAGTTGACTCTGTTGGTCTTCCTGTGGATATCCTATCCACTTCTGGGTCTTCAATCCTTCCCCCGCTCCAACTCTTTCATAAGAGTCCCCAACCTCTGTCCAATGTTTGGTTCTGGGTATATTCATCTGTTTCACTCAGCTGCTGGGGAGTACCTCTCAGAAGACATTTATGCTAGCTAGGCTCCTGTCTATGAGCATAAGAGAGTATCATTAATAGTGTCAATGGGATAGATCTCAAGTTGGGCCAGTTATTGGTTGGCCATTCCTTCAGTTTCTGCTCCATCGTTGTCCCTGCATTGCTTTTAGACAGGATAAATTTTGAAATTGAAAGTTTTGTGAGTGGGTTAAAGTCCTAATCCCTCCATTGTGGGTCACACCTGGCTACAGGAGGTTAGCCATCTACTCTTAAGTATAGAGTCTACTTTGGAATGTGGTCTATAAAGGGAGATCATATCGGTAAACAAAATTGACTCTGCTTTTGCCACCAAATGATGACAGCTCCTCAGCTAAGGTTGGAACTATGGGCCTACCTCTTCCTTGTGCTGAGATTTTATGTCTTTCACAGATCTTTTGTATGCTGTAAAATCTCTGTGAGTTCATATGTACATCTGTCTCATGATTTCCAGACATCCTTTGTTTGGTGTCATCTGCCACCTCTGGCTCTTATAATCTTATTTCCTTCACATCGTCCATGAAGACCCCTAAGTTTTGAGGAAAGTGTTGTGATCTAAACCTCCCATTTACATCTGAGAACTCTGATGTTCCTTTTTCTGTGTACATTGGCCAATTATAGGTCTTTGTGTTAATTGTCCTCTGCTGCAAGAAGAAGGTTCTCTGATGCAAGTTAAAGGATGGGCTGATCTATGAGTATGGCATTAAATTATGAGGAGTCTTTTTAACGCTACGTACATTTAGTAGAAAAACAGTAGTAAGTTTTCTTCTGAGGGCTATGATACATCTAGTCACAGGTTCTTGGCCTTGTAAACAGCACCACATATGGGTTCCAGCTAGTGAGGTGGGCCTTAAATTCAGAAAAGAAAGAATGAGAGAAAGAAAGGGAGAGAGAGAGAGAGAGGAGAAAAATAGTTGGTTATTACATAATATTTGTGCACTACTGCATGAGTGGCCACATATTACCAAGGAAGTTGTTATTATAGCTCACAGGATTGATTTTCCAAAACGTTTTTAGTGTTGCTTATCTCTCCACATATACCCTACTCTACCCTTCCTCCAACCTTCCATCTCCCTTCATCATTCTTAGATAATGCTCTCCTTTCCATACCTGAAGCATTGTATGTCATCTCCTATTCTTCCTCCCATGCTGACTTTGGGATGATTGGGCTGAGTTTTGAAAAACATTCTCTTGGGTGACAGATTTAAAGTGGATTAGAGTCACGACAGTCCCAAGTAAAGGAGAAGCCACAGATAACAAGTAAAATTCAGGAAATGCATGGCTACTTGGCCATGGGGATGTCGTTATCAGGATGTCATTATCAAGTTGAGAATACCCATAGAGTAACCTCTCCAGATATCAGAAGAGGCAATGTGCCTCAGAAGCTAGGAACCGGGTGTGAAGCAGTGTACAAGGGTCATCTCAGTGTGTCCATCTACAATTGCTCTCATGTGGAGAAGGCCAGCTGTGGAGGTAAGGGGTACAGCTGTGTTGCCAAGCACTGTTTAGTGGTGACAGAGAAGTAAAGCACAGGCAGATCTGAGTGAGAGACGCTTCCACTCATTGAACTTAAACTCTTTCCACATGTCCAAGAAGATGAGGGAGGAGCAGATGTTCCTCTTGATTCAAATCTACATGGAGAAAGTAAATAAAATATATGTGGTTTTCCGATGGTGTGGTGCAAACAAACAAAAAGGCAAGAGGGTTCCATAAAGGAAATAAATTCACTCCTTCCCTTTCTGACAGCAGACAGTTTGAATCAAGACTTTAAAGTGGTAAACGGTGATATTTTCTCAGACCCTGACAGACACTGCAGTGGAACCCATACTCCTTGATGATGTTGAGTCTCAACCAGACAGAAGTGACAGAGTTTGTTCTGCAAGGGTTCTCAGAGCACCCTGGTCTAAGACTGTTCCTAACAGGCTGCTTCCTGTCCCTCTACACAGTGGCTCTAATGGGCAACATTGTGATCATTGCTTTGGTCACCTCCAGCACTGGGCTCCACAGTCCCATGTACTTTTTCCTGTGCAACCTGGCCACCATGGACATTGTGTGCACCTCTTCTGTGATTCCCAAGGCCCTGATTGGCCTACTGTCTGAGAAAAACACTATCTCCTTCAAAGGGTGCATGGCCCAGCTCTTCTTCCTTGTGTGGTCAGCATCCTCTGAGCTGCTGCTGCTCACAGTCATGGCCTATGACCGCTATGTAGCCATCTGCTTTCCCCTGCACTACAGCTCTAGGATGAGCCCACAGCTGTGTGGGACTCTGGCCATGGGTGTATGGTCCATCTGTGCTCTGAATGCATCTGTGCACACTGGTCTGATGACACGGCTGTCATTCTGTGGCCCCAAGGTCATCACCCACTTCTTCTGTGAGATCCCCCCACTCCTCCTGCTCTCCTGTAGTCCCACATATGTGAATAGTGTTATGACACTTGTGGCAGATGCCTTTTATGGAGGCATCAACTTTGTGCTAACCCTGTTATCCTATGGCTACATCATTGCCAGCATCCTGCGCATGCGTTCTGCTGAGGGCAAGAGGAAGGCTTTTTCTACATGCTCATCCCACCTCATCGTGGTCTCTGTGTACTACTCATCTGTGTTCTGTGCCTACGTCAGTCCTGCTTCCAGCTACAGCCCAGAAAGAAGTAAAGTTTCTTCAGTGCTGTACTCAGTCCTCAGCCCAACCCTCAACCCCCTCATCTATACACTGAGGAACAAGGATGTCAAGCTTGCCCTGGGCAGATTCTTGCCCTCTTTCTCACATTAAGTGGAGATGTGTAGAATATTCCCCTGGACTGGGTTGTTCCTAAACATGCTTTCCTAAGAGCAGCTTCATGAAGCAAAGTGTACCTATCACTGCTTCAGAAAACCTTTCTCTGGTGTACATACTGGACAATTCCACTTACTGTAACTTCCAAAACAACAGAATTCTTAGAGGCAATGTAAACAAACATTCGCATCTTATTTCCTGATAAATACAAACCATTTCAAAAATAATTAAAGTTTATCTAAATAGAGATTCCACGTTCCTGGATTGAAAGATCTCAGTGAGTAACAATGGTGATTCTCACAGAATAAATCTCTTTTATCCTGTGCCTCCCTGTAACCATCTCAGGGCCTTGTTTTAGAACTAGGACTTAGAATGTAAACTTCATGAGGAAGGGTGAGGGGGCAGCATGGCCACAGTGTCTCAGAAAGGACAAAGTTGACTGGCTTGGCTTCTCCCTTCATTTTACAGCTTCCTACTGAGCCATGGAAGTCAAAGTTTAAGTTTCAAAAATGAAGTCACATATGTCACACAGCATACTTATGAAAATGATGACAATCGAACTCATGAGAAAGATTAATTATTTCCAACAAAAAGCTTGGGGAAAACTAGATGAATGTCTGCACACAAAGGGTAAAGTGGAAGTCACACCATCAATAAGAAGTATATGCATAGACGAAAATGCTGGGCCTGAAACTTCTTTCATTCAACCTATTTTAATCATATTCTTTCCCCTCCCATAATTCCCAGATCCTACCTACCTACTTACCTACCTAGTCAATACCCTTCTCTTCTTTATCAAACAAAACACAAAAACACAAAACAAATCCAAGCCAGTAATAAAAAGGGGGGAGTTCATTTTGCATTAATTACTCCTGACTAAACTTCTTAAAACACTCCAAGAGCGCCGGGCGGTGGTGGCGCACGCCTTTAATCCTAGCACTTGGGAGGCAGAGGCAGGCGGATTTCCG
>NW_022196904.1:129802011-129807378 GCF_008632895.1 Mastomys coucha
AAAAAAAAAAAAAAACACTCCAAGAGCACTGAGGAGGAAAAGGAAGACAGAGGAGGAATAGGTTCATTGGTGACCGCTGCTAAAACATTGGTGGGGCCTCAATGCAGTGCAGAAAGGGCAACGTCTGCAGCAACTGCTACTCAAAAGATGCTGTATCCTTTTTAGACTAAACACTTTCTTCATCAACTTCTTTCCCTCTTCTTCCTAAAGGCTGCACCACGCCAGGGCTTGCGATGCAAATTAGGTATGTCTTAGTACTTAGTGCTTCATCCTTCTGAACACAATGCCTTTTCAAAACATTTATTCTGCCTCATGGTTTCAGAGGACTCCATCCATGGACACTTGGCTCTTTGCTCTGGCCTATAATGAGGCAGGGCATATGTGATGGAGAAGCTTCCTCCCATCATGGCAGCCCAGAACCCATAGAAGAGAAACACCAGTGTTCAGCAGGCTTTCTCCTTTTCCCTTCAGCCCTGCTTTCTAGTCCCCAGTCCCTGGGATGCTGCTGTTCACATGAACACTAATCTCCCCCTTCTGTAAATTCTTCCTGTGAACACTCTCACCAGTGGACAGGTTAGCTTCTATGTGGTGGGAACACAGGAAAAATAGATCTGAAGTGAGGCTGTGCAGTTTACCAGGCAGTATGAAGGGTTTGCTTTGATATCCGCTTTCTGGCTTCAGAGTCTGGAGAATAGCATGCAGGTCCTTTTGCAGAGGACAACCTCACAAACAGATCCAAGTGTGATCTCAATGTGGTTCTCCTTCTACATAACAAAAAGGAGTTCTGGACATTCTCTTTAGTTGCTACTCTCTTGACTCATTCATAAGTTGAATAAAAGAACAAGCTAGGAACACAACCTAGGGAAATAGCTTTTGAATGTGGGTTGATGTCGTGCGTTGAATCCCTGAGCAAATTTTGTATGCATCAAGGACCTGACTTTTCATGGAGACAGAGTTGGCAAGCTGACATGTGGTAATGCTAGGAATGAAAATAAAGTCAGCGAAGGGCTGTGGAGGGTGTGAGAGTGTAGTGAGGGGCTCTGCTTTGATGCAACTATTGACCAGGAATGTAGAATATAGCATTCAGATCCTGGAGCCAATGACAGATTCTCCAGAGACAGACTTAGTGTGTTCACTCTCTGACAATGCAGCTTGCTGTCCATGTGACAGCAATAGATCCTGCACCTCCATTCCAGGAGTTTTATTCTCCCTAAGCCATCAGACCAGGGCAAGGCACCTAGGACACCCAAGGCACCTAGGCCAAACCCAAGAAACAAGGTTGTCCCTCTTTGGGATCAAGGTTTGCTAGCTGTCAAGGTGTCTCAGATGACTCAGATTCTGAGCCACAGCAATTAAGCTGGTCCTCAACACAGACTCAGAAGCGCTTCCCACAGAAACAAAGAAGATCTACAAGGATCTCAGGCTGACCCTGAAACACTAAACTCCAATAGTCGTATGTCACTCCAACATGTGCTTGAACCACGTGGGGCCACATAGAGCAGATCAGAGGTCATTGCCAGCTAGAGTATATGTACTAGCAATTAGCACAACCTGTAACCTGACTTTAGCAATCAGAGTACAGTGAATACTGAGCTTTTCCCTGGGTGTGAGCCATGAGTCTACAGTTGGGACAAGGTTGAGCCGATTGTACTCTCCACCGTGGCCTCACCAGCAGGTACATGGTGTGACACAGTGCTCTCATCCAAGGCCAGGATGAAAATGAGATTCAGGCTCCCAGTGAAAGTCCTTCATCAACTTCCACCAGATCCTACTCTACACTAGAGCTCAGTCCCAGAGATTCAAGATGTTAGGTGCATATTGGTGAAGTTCCTACCACCCTGTGATGCTCTGGTCCTGCTGGGGTCATGTGGGAAGAAAGATGTGGCAAGATTATGATATGCTGGCTCTGCTCCCATTTACCAACCAGAAAATCAATGTCAATGGAGTAAAGGTCCCAGCGCAACTGGCAGGTGTGTGCACCTCTTCCTGGGACAAACCTTCACTCTGTGTGTTTTTACCTTCCCAGCCACTGGGTCCTCTAGACATTGTTTGTCCAGGTTGCCCTTAATTTCATGAAGACTGTCACTAGCCAATGGCCAGGGTATGTATATGGTGTTCTGAACACCACATGTCCAGATCCAATTGCCAGTTTCAAAAGAAGCCCAGATATCATTAGGAAATATTTCATTGACTTCTTTTTTCCAATCATGTTTGGTTCTATCCTGGGTCTCTAGGGTATGCCGGTTTCTGGCCCTCCAGGCAGTGTCAAGGGTGGGATCTCTCTGTGGCATTGTTCTAAAGCTGAAACAGTCATTGGTTGGCCACTCTCACAATTTCTGTGTAGAGAGGAGCCTAGTATAGTCATCATCAGAGAGGCTTCCAGCAACTGATGAAAGCAGATGAAAAGACCCTTAGCCACACAACAGATGGAGCTCAGGGAATCCTACAGAAGAGGGAAAGGAAGGATAGTAGGAATCAGAAAGGTCAAGAACACCACAAGAAACCCCACAAAATCAACTAACATGGGCTCAGAGGGGTTCACAGAAACTAAACCCAACCATCAAGAAGCCTGCATCAGCCTAACCAAGGCTCTCTACACGTATGTCCCAGTTGTGTAGCTTGTTCTTCTTGTAGGACTCCTAATAGTGGAAGCAGGGGCTGTCTCTGACTCTTTTGCCTACTTTTGGGACCCTTTTCTTCCTTCTGTGTAACTTTGGCTAGTTTTAATATAAGGGGAGGTGACTAGTCCTATTGCAACTTGATATGCCGTATTTGGATGATATCCCTAGGAAGCCTGCCCTTTTCTGAAGGGAAATGGAGAAGGAGTGGATGGGGGTGGTGGATAGGGACTGGGAGGCTAGGAAGGAGGGGAAACTGCAATAGAAACATAATATATGAGACAATAAAATTAAAAATTATAAAAGAAACCCAGATAAACTTTAGTACACTCAGTAAAAGTATGCAACAAATCCTACCTGGGAAATTCAATTATAAAGTATTTGTTACGGATCTAAAATATTGAAGTAGGCATCCTATATTTTCTCTTGCAATGGTAGCTGAGGCACTATCAAATGCCACTCTATTTCCATGTCTTTGAGGACAGTAGCAATTGGCAAACTCTCCTTATCAACATTTGGATGCTTGAGAGGTGAACCACAATGCCATGTGGACTTGAAGATTCCATTGACACCATCTCAACCCTCCTGAACATCCATTCTCCAGAGGGGTCATGAGGAGATTGCTGCCTGTACAGTCTCTTTAGAGTGCCAAGAAAGACAGGAGACAGATACAGTACAGGGTCATTCTTCCCACTTGGGGAACTAAGCTGAGTTCTTTACTTGCTGTCCCTGCTAAGGAAGGGGATGAGATAAACAGGATGAGATAGTCAGAGCAATAGTGTCACACTAATGGTGACAGACAGACTAGAGACAGGAGCTACTGCTAAGAGGTTTCTCTCTAAACCTCCTCTAGATCCTGTATCAGGGATCTGGCTCCAACCACTCCTGAATCATGTTTCCATTGTACCTTTTTGTATTTGTGAATAAGGCACACAAACTCCATTGGGGTCAGGAATGCTTCAATTCCCAAATACTGGAAAAGTCACATGTATGGAAGTATCTATAGGGACACATGCTTGTGGCTGGACATCCAGTAACGATTAGACAGAAACCAGATAGATAGATAGATAGATAGATAGATAGATAGATAGATAGATAGATAGATAGATAGATAGAGATAGAGAGATAGATAGATAGATAGATAGATATGATAGATAGATAGATAGATAGATAGATAGAGAGAGAGAGAGAGAGAGAGAGAGAGATAGAGATAGAGAGATAGAGAACAAACCTGCGACTTCCTCTGTAGACATCAGAAGTAGTCACAGATGTGCATCCATATTTTTTTGACACAGGAGACCCTCATGATCTTCAGTGCCCCAAACTCTAGAAATACATCTGCATAATGCTTTCTTCTTATCATAATTCCATTAAACTTCAATATGACAACAATTTTCATAACATACACATTGAATTAGGTATTAAAAATAATACTTTGTCCCTCTGTACACCTTGGCTCCCCTCTGCCCACAGAAGGTGTGAGGTAGGGCTTCTGCCTAGGGCCATAGGAAGCAGGATGAAGAATGAGCCCTTTCTGGTTTAGTTGCTTACCTCAAAGATGCTTTTGTTCTTTTTATCTTTCTTGGTGAAGTTTTACATTTTAACATTTCAGTTCCCCAAGGTTCTCCACCCCACTGGTTTTATTACTTAATGAAATGATTATCTTAAGTACACTTGAAGCTAACCTACAGCTGCTCTGCATAGAACAAGACATGCCTAGGAAAACTGCTGTTTGGTGATGAAATGCTTGCTTCTAGGAAACACACTCGGCTCTCCCCACGGCCCTCCAAGATTAGGAAACTTTCTAGATGAATTCCTAAGTGACAGTCTTCAATATGCTGCAGATACTCAGATACTGGAGGGGAGGAGGCCAGCTGGGACTAAGGTCCCTCAGGGTCTCACTACACAATCCAGTCTGGAAGGCTTCTTGCTGCTCAGAGTTCAGAGATATCAGTAGTAAGCATTTTGGTTTCTTTAAAAACAGGTTATGTTTTTGTTTTAATCTCAGGTATGAGATATGGGGCTACTTTGGATTGTCCACAGCAGGTAACTGATTCGTCTCATGCTCTAGCAGAGGTGGGATTCTGCCAGCTGAAGATAGTTTATGTTTGGAATTCTAGGATTCTTGAGAGGGTTATAAAAATGCCAGAATCCCAATAGGTTGTGGCAGCTGCTCCTTCCTCTGCTGCTGCCGGTTCCTCCTACTGAGGCTGGTTCCTCCTGCTGTTTTTGATGTTTGCTGGGTTACTAAATTTTTGGTTTGCTGGTTGCTGGATTACTGGTTGGAGATATCTGAACAATGAGGATTGGGCTTGCCTCAAGGAACTCGACATACCTAGTCATCAGGAAGTAGTTTAAAGAGATCTATGCCCTTTCCGCTCTAACCTTTCTCACCTACCTAGTGTTGGAGGTTGGAAGGGATTCGGGTGGAGAAGGCTGAACCCAATAAAGTAGGCAAAAAGTCTAGCTAGAGTTATCTGCCAACATCAAGAAGTACTGACTTGTATCTGGATAGCTTTGGCTGTATGATGCAACCCAAGGCAACCTCTGCCTCATGGGAGATCTTTGCCAAGCCCTGGGTCGTGTGTCTCTGTACCTGACTGCCAAGTCCACAGTGAAGATTATTCAGAAGATCATTACCAGGACAGATAGGTCACAGGTGTTTTTCTGTGTTTCTGCTGTCTGTGGCCGAAAGCCAGATGCTGGCCCAGTACCTGCTCAGTTGGTTTTTTTTTTTTTTTTTTTTTTT
>NW_022196904.1:129810203-129825203 GCF_008632895.1 Mastomys coucha
ATAGGATTGGTAAAGATCTTTTCCCAATTTGTTGGTTGCCGTTTTGTCTTATTGACAGTGTCTTTTGCTTTACAGAAGCTTTGCAATTTTATGAGGTCCCATTTGTCAATTCTTGACCTTAGAGCATAAACTATTAGTGTTCTGTTCAGAAAATTTTCCCCTGTGCCTATGTGCTAGAGGTTCTTCCCCACTTTCTTTCCTATTAGTTTCAGTGTATCTGGTTTAATGTTGAAGTCCTCGATCCACTTGGACTTGAGCTTTGTACAAGGAGATAGGAATGGATCAGTGTGCATTCTTCTACATGCTAACGGCCAGTTGAGCCAGCACCATTTGTTGAAAATGTTGTCTTTTTTTCACTATATGGATTTAGCTCCCTTGTCAAAGATCAAGTAGCCATAGGTTTGTGGGTTCATTTCTGGGTCTTCAATTCTATTCCATTGATCTACCTGCCTGTCACTGTACCAATACCATGCAGTTTTTATCAAAATTGCTTTGTAGTACGGCTTACAGTCTGGGATGGTGATTCCACCAGACATTCCTTAATTGTTGAGAATAGTTTTGGCTATCTGGGTTTTTTGTTATTCCAGATGAATTTGCAAATTGCTCTTTCTAAGTCTGTGAAGAATTGAGTTGGAATTTTGATGGGGACTGCATTGAATCTGTAGATTGCTTTCGGCAAGATGGCCATTTTTACTATATTAATCCTGCCAATCGACAAGCATGGGAGATCTTTCCATCTTCTGAGATTTTCTTCAATTTCCTTCTTCAGAGACTTGAAGTTTTTGTCAAACAGATCTATTAGACAACAAAAGGAGATCAAAGGGATATGAATTGGAAAAGAAAAAGTCAAATTATCACTATTTGCTGATGATATGATAGTATATTTAAGTGACCCCAAAAACTCAACCAGAGAGCTCCTAAACCTGATAAACAACTTCAGCAAAGTAGCTGGATATAAAATTAGCTCAAGCAAACCAGTGGCCTTCCTCTACACAAAGGATAAACAGGCTGAGAAAGAATATAGGGAAACAATACCCTTCACAATAGTCACAAATAATATAAAATACCTTGGTGTGACTCTAACTAAGCAAGGTGTAACATATTCTTGGTGCTGGAAATTTTTTATTTTAAATTTAAAATTAGTGGCAATGTATGTTTCTTAATTGAGCCTATGTTCAAATGTAAAACCCTTCACAGCAATGATAACATTTTCGCCTTTGTTTTTCTTTCACCTCCACCTTTGTGCAATGTCCCTTCCGGTCTGAGCTGCCAAAAGCGTTTACACAGCAAGGAAGAACAATATAAAAGGATGTTATATGTAAAGAGGAGCTGAAAAACTAGTGGAGGATTTCCCCACCTGTGGTGTGTTTCCCTACATACCTGGGAGAAAGAGTGACTGCATGATGCCATCCTTAGTTGTCATGTACAGAGTCTATTTATGATTTAACACATTTTCCAATGAGTCCCTTTCTCTATCTTCTTGGCCCTTCACCATATGTCTCCTCACTCTCTTTCATCCTTTCTTGTCTGTCATGAAGATGACACATTCCATGACTAATATTTGCAGCAGTTGATTGTGGATAAGAATCATGGGAAGGTCACTGAGGTAATGTGCCATCTCAGTATACTACTCCAAGGGTCCATCACATTCATAGGTATATCACAGTAACCTGACCCTAGCCTACCTCCATATTCATATTTCAGAAACACTTAATTTTCTGTTGTGTAAATCCCACTGCTGAATATAAGAAACATCTTGCTTTATATGGCTAGTTGCTCATTTATACACAAGTCATATATTTCCTAATATTCAGTTCATAAAAGACTCCAAGTAAATGATTTCACCAGTTTTCAGTGCAGAATAAATGGCTTTTGTGAAAGTAGGTAGATGTCTTCTAAAAAAAGTAAAGGTGACAAAACTTGTCACTCGTCCCTGTGAATCCCATGGTCTTCATTTCGACAGAGCCCCTGCTCTTTGCTGCTGAATGGCAGAGTGTCTGTGCAATGGAACTTTTCTTGGGAGGCCACTCATATGTCACATCCACAAAAGACTCCCCTAAGGGCAGGGCAGCTGGGTTTCATCTACTGATCCATTTATTATTATTTGTACAACTAAATACCCATACATCATACAATAAATCTACCATCCAGCAATCTATTATTCATTTATCCACCATCTAGCTATTTATTATTCACTCATCCAACATCCATCTATTATTCACTTATCCACCATCCACCCATCTATTATTCACTTAACCACCATTCAGCTATTATTCACTTATCCACCATCCAGCTATCTGTTATTCTCTTATCCACCATCCAGCCATCCCTTACCTTCTTACCCACCTGCTCATGTGTCACCTGCATTTAGAGTGTACACCTGGCCTGTCAATTTCTAGAATTGTTGCTGGATTTGGATGGAAAGTACATTGGACTATAAATTATAATGTGGAGATTAAAATCTGGAGTATACTGCATCTCCACATGCATGAACATACCATGTCTCCACTATTTAGGTGTTTTTAATTCCTTTCAGCAATGTTGCTGAGTCTTGGTGAACAGGAGTACCAAACCATTCCCTGCTATACTCTATTATAAATGATATTTTAGCACTTGAATCTCCAATTACCCTTTGCAAGTATAAAGATATTAAAGTATTTATTTTCACACATTTGCTTTCCATTCTTTTTTTTTTTTTTTTTTTTTTTTTTTTTTTGCTTTCCATTCTTTAGCATCAATGAACCCATTTACTTCCTTTTAAATTCTTATGTATTTTATTTTATGTGTATGTGTGTACCTGAGCATACATATACACATCACATGCATTCATGGGCCAGCAGACATTAGAAGACTGTGTCAGATCCAATGGAACTGTAGTTATAGGTGGTTTCGAGCCAAATTCATGCTAGGAACTGGACCCATGACCTCTACAAGATCAAAAGAAGCTCTTAACCTCAGGGCTGTCTCTCCAGACCTCATTTGCTTCTTTTAAGAGACATTTTTGTAGTGGAATCAAAAATATTCTACATGACTAATGTTGTATGTAGATTAAAAACAGATGGACAGAAGCAGCTGACCCCTGTTGTTGAATTAGGGGAAAGCTGAAAGAAGCTAAGGAGAAGGACGATCCTGTAGGAGGACCAGCAGTCTCAATTAATCTGGACCCCCCAAGATCTCTCACTGGACCACCAAGCAGACAGCATACACCAACTGATATGAGACCCCACCCCCAACACACATACAGTAGAGGACTTCCAGGTCTGTGTTTATTCAGAGATGATGCACCTAGCCCTCAAGAGACTGGAGACCCCAGGGAGTTTAGAGGTAAGGTTGGGTGGGGGCATCCACATGGAGACGGAGGTGGGGGGAGGTGTGGGATGTGGAGCAGTTGGAGGGTGGATGGGGGAGATGGGTAATGGAATATGGAGTGTAAAAAATAAATTAATTTATTAAAAATGAATAAATAAATAAATAAAACCAGTGTTGTTCCTCTCTTTATTTTCCAACGTCTGTCCTTCACATCTTTTTTAGCCTAGGTAGTGATGTTAGTTTCTAGAACAATGTTGAAAAGAAACAGTGAGAGGAAGAATTACGAGTTTGCCATTTTAGGGGGAGCAGGATGAGTAGTTTCAGCACCATGGATCCCAGCAGCTCCCAGTCTTTATAAGTGTCCTTATGGGGATGAGGAAGGGCTGTGGTGTTTCTTATTTTGCTGAGAAATCTTCATAAAAGAAGAATTTTAAAAAGCTAAGTAAATTTGATTAAAATAAAAAAGACTGGGGGCAGGAGGAATAAGCTACTTGAATAAAGCTCATCAATGAACTCAGTAACCTTGCTTTAGAGAGTCTCAGTGTAGTAAAAAGAAAGGAGTGGAAACATACTAGCATGTGAACAATATGCTAAACTAGGGGAAAAGCAGTGCCCAGTACAAATGACTCAGGGAAACGCTTTTACCGTGTGTCCATTTCAGATGAAGTATCCTCAGGGACACAGAGGCTGAGACAGCAGCAGCTAGGTGAAATATGCTGCTTTCATCTTCGAACCCCTGTTTATCTGGACCACCCATTGCAAAGTACCACCCACACTGAGAGTGCGACTTCTTCAATTTGTTAATCCCTTCTGGGAATGTTCTTATAAACAAACTGAGAAGTGTGTCTTCTAGGTGTTCCTAAATGCCAACAAATTGAAAGTCAAGATCAACCATCACAGACCCCATTCCTTTCTTCCTCCATGTGTCCTGAGGGTAGCACAGCCTTGGGAGCAGCACGACTTAGCTCTTATCTTCTCTCTGTATCTTTCTGACACTAAATGATACCTTGGAGAATTTTATTTATAGCCAGAGTAATTACACATATTAACTGCTGTCTTTTGTGAATTGGTCAGAATATTTTTTATTATCTAGAATTCTTATTATAACATAGAAGGACCAATGAGATTTTTTTCTTTTTTTTTTTTTACTGGATATTTTCTTTATTTACATTTCTTTTTCTCAATGTTTTTTTTAATTAGATGTTTTCTTTATTTACAATATCTCCTTTCCCAGGTTCCCCTCCAAAAAAATAAAATAAAATAAAAAAACAAAAACTAAAACAAACCCCTGTTCCCTTCCCCCTCCCCCTGCTCACCACCCCACCCTCTCCTGCTTATTGGCCCTGGCATTCCCCTACACTGGGACATAGAACCTTTACAAGGTCAAGGGCCTCTCCTCCCATTGATGATGAATTTGGTCATCCTCTGCTATACATATGCTGCTGGAGCCATTAGTCCCACAATGTGTACTCTTTGGTTGGTGGTTTAGTCCCTGGGAGCTCTGAGGGTACTAGGTAGTTCATATTGTTGTTCGTCCTAAGGGGCTGCAAGCCCTTCAGCTCCTTGGGTCCTTTCTCTAGCTCCTTCATTGGGGACCCTGTACTCAGTCCAATGGATGGCTGTGAGCCTCTAGTTCTGTATTAGTCCAGTACTGTCAGAGCCTCTCAGAAGACAGGTATCTCAGGCTCCTGTCATCGAGCACTTGCTGGTGTCCACAATAGTGTCTAGATTTGATGATTGGATATGGGAAGGATTCTCAGGTGGTGCAGTCTCTGAATTGTCCTTCCTTTAGTCTCTGCTCCATAGTTAGTCTGTACAACTCCTCCCATGGGCATTTTGTTCCCCGTTTTAAGAAGGAACAAAGTATCCACTCTTTGGTCTTTCTTCTTCTTGAGTTTCTTATGGTTTGTGGTTTGTACTTAGTGTATTCCGATCTTCTGGGCTAATATCCACTTATCAAAGAATGCATGCCATGTGTGTTCTTTTGTGTTTGGGTTACCTCACTCAGGATGATATTCTCCAGGTCCATCCATTTCCCCAAGAATTTCATAAATTCATTGTTTTTAATAGCTGAGTAGTACTCTATTGTGTAGGCAATGTACAAGAACATAGGCAACAGAAACCAATGCCACTTGACACCATCAGAACCCAGTTCTTCCACCACAGCAAGCTCTGGATACCCTAACACACCTAGAAAGCAAGATTCTGACCTAAAATCCTATCTCATGAAGATGATAGAGGACTTTAAGGACAATGTAAATAACTCCCTTAAAGAAATACAAGAGAACACAGGTAAATAGGTAGAAGCCTATAAAGAGGAAGCATAAGTAACTTAAAGAAATACAGGAAAACACAAACAGGTGAATGAATTGAATAAAACCATCCAAGATCTAAAAGAGGAGATAAAAACAATAAAGAAATCACAAAAAGAGGCAACCCAAGAGATGGAAAACTGAGGAAAGCGATCAGGAGATACAGATACAAGCATCACCAACAGAATGCAAGAGATAGAAGAGAGAATCTCAGGCATAGAAAATAAGAAAGAAGATATTGACACAACAGTCAAAGAAAATACAAAATGCAAACATCCTAACCCAAAACATCCATGAAATTCAGGACACAAAGAAAAGGCCAAACCTAATAATAATAGAAATATAATAGAGTAAAGATTCCCAATTCAAAGGGCCAGAAAACATCTTCAATAAAATTATAGAAGAAAATGTCCCTAACCTAAAGAAAAAGATGCCCATAAACATATAATAAGCCTACAAAACACCAAATAGACTAGAAAAGAAAACCTTCCCATCATATAGTAACCAAAAACACTAAATACACAGAACAGAGAAAGAATATTAAAAGCAGTAAGAGAAAAAGACCAAGTAACATATAAGGGTGGACCAATCACAATTACATCAGACTTCTCAACAGAGACTCTAAAGGCCAGGAGATCTTGGGCAAATGTCATGCAGACCCTAACAGAACAAAAATGCCAGCCCAGGCTACTATACCCAGACAAAGCTCTCAATCACCATAGATGAAGAAACCAAGATATTCCATGACAAAACCAAGTTTAAACAATATATCTCCACTAATTCAGGCCTACAGAGGATACTAAAAGGAAAATTCCAACACATAGAGGGTATCTACATCCAAGAAAAACCAAGAAATGAATCATTTCACAACAAATCTAAAAGAAGAGAACCACACAAACATATTACCACCTCTAACAACAAAAATAACAAGAAGCAACAATCATTGGTCTTTACTCTCTCTCAACATCAATTAGCTCAATTCCCCAGTAAAAAGACATAGACTAACAGACTACATACATTAACAGAACACAACATTTTACTGAATATAGGAAACACACCTCAGTAATATAGACAGACACTAGCTAAGACTAAAAGGCTGGAAAATTTTTTCCAAGCAAATGGTCCCAAGAAACAAGCTGGAGTAGCCATTATAATATCAGATAAAATCAACTTTCAACAAAAAGTTATCAAAAGAGATGGGGAAGGACACTTCATATACATCAAAGGAAAAATCCACCAAGACAAACTCTCAATCCTTAACATCTCTTCCCCAAATGCAAGGGCCCCCACATTTGTATAAGATACATTACTAAAGCTGAAAACACACATTGAACCTCACACAATAATACTGGAAGACTTTAATACTCAACTCTCACCAATGGACAGGTCATAAAAACAGAAACTAAACAGAGACACAGTGAAACTAAAAGAAGTTAGTTTCTTCTGAGATATCTACAGAAATTCATCCTAAAACAAAAAAATATACCTTCTTCTCAGCAACCATATAATAGGACACAAAATAAGCCTCAGCAGATACAAGAAGATTGAAATAATCCCATGAATTACATCAGATCACCATAGGCAAAGGCTTGTCTTCAATAACAACAGAAACAACAGAAAGATCACATATTTTGTTAACTTAACAAATCTCTACTCAATGACAACTTTATCAGGGAAGAAATAAAAATTGAAATTAAAGACTTTCTACAATTTAATGAAAATGAAGGCACAGCATACCCAAACTTGTGGAATACAACGAAAGCAGTGATCCACTTAGCACTAAATGCCTTCATAAAGAAATTGGAGAGATCCTACACTAGAAACTACAGCACATCTGAAAGCTCAGGAACAAAAAGAAGTGGACACTAAGAGGAGTAGTTGGCAGGAAATAATCAAACTCAGTGCTGAAATCACTCAATTAGAAACAAAGAACAATATAAAGAATCAATAAAACTAAGAGCTGGCTCTTTGAAACATCAACAAGATAAATAAGTCCTTAGCCAAACTAACTAAAGGGCACAGAGATACTATCTAAATTAACAAAATCAGAAACAAAAATGGAAACATAACAACAAAAACTGAGGAAATTTTAAAAAATCATTAGATTCTACAACAAAAGACTATACTCAACAAAACTGGAAAATTTAGATAAAATGGATGATTTTCTAGACAGATACCATGTATCAAAGTTAAATCAGGATCAGATAAATTATCTAAACAGTCCCTTAACCCCTAAGAAATTGAAAAGTCAAGGTATCGCTATTTGTGGATGATGGGATAGTATACATGAGTGACCCTAAGAATTCTACCAAAGAACTTTTACAGTTGATAAACAACTTCAGCTAGTGGCTGGATATAAAATTAATTCAAACAAATCAGTAGCCTTTCCCTACACAAAGGATAAATGGGATGAGAAAGAAATTAGGAAAACAACACCCTTCACAATAGTTACAAGTAATGTAAAATATCCTGGTGTAACTCTAAGCAAACAAATGAAAGATCTGTATGACAAGAACTTCAAGTCTCTGAAGAAAGAAACTGAAGAAGACCTCAGAAGATGAAGAGATTTCCCATACTCATGAGTCAGTAGGATTAACACAGTAAAAATGGCCATCTTATCAAAAACAAACTACAGATTCAAGGAAATTGCAATCAAAATTCAAATTCAACTCTTCACAGAGATAGAAAGAGTAATGCTCAACTTCATGTAGAATAACAAAAAAAAACCAGGATAAGGAAAACAATTTTCTACAATAAAAGAAGTTCTAGGGAAATCACCACTCCTGACCTCAAGCTGTACTACAGAGCAATACTGATAAAAACCAAATGGTATCAGTACAGAGGCAGGCAGGAAGATCAATGGAATAGAATTGAAGACCCCGAAATAAACTCACACATCTATGGTCACTTGATCTTTGACAAAGAAGCCAAAACCAAACACTGGAAAAAAAGAAAGCATTTCAACAAATGATGCTGGTCTAACTGGCAGTCTGCATGTAAAAGAATGCAAATTGACCCATTTTTATCTCTGTACAAAGCTCAAGTCCAAGTAGATCAAGGACCTCCACGTAAAATCATATATGCTAAATCTAATAGAAGAGAAAGTGGAAATAGCCTCAAATACATTGACAAAGGAGAAATTTTCCTTAACAGAACATCAATGTTTCAGGCTCTAAGATCAACAATTGATGAATGGGACCTCATAAAATTGAAAAGCTTCTGTAAGGCAAAGGACACTGTCAGTAGGACAAAACGGCAACCTACAGACTGGGAAAAGATCTTTACCAACCCTACATCAAATAAAAAGCTAATATCTAAAATACACAAAGATCTCAAGAAGTTAGACTCTAGAAAACCAAATAACTCAATTTAAAAATGGGATTAAAAGCTGAACAAAGAATTTCCTACTGAGGAATCTCAAAAAGCTGAGAAGCACCTGAGATTCCACTTCATACTAATCAGAATGGCTAAGATCAAAAACTCAGGCAACAGCAGATGCTGGCTAGGATGTGCAGAAAGAGGAACACTCTTTCATTGCTGGTGGGATTACAAGCTGGTAAAAACACTTTGGATATCAATCTGGCAGTTCCCCAGAAAATTGGAAATATTTCTGCCTGAAGACTCAGCTATACCACTCTTGAGCATATACCTAAAAGATGTTCCAACATATAACAAGGACATGTGCTCCATTATGTTCATAGAAGCCTTACTTATAATATTCAGGAGCTGGAGACAATCCAGATGTCCCTCAACCAAAGAATGGATACAGAAAATATGGTACACTTACACAATGGAATACTACTCAGCTATTAAAAACAACAACTTCACAAATTTTGCAGGCCAATGGATGGAACTAGAAGATATCATCCTGAGTGAGGTAAACAGACTCGAAAGGACATACATGGTATGTACTCACTGGTAAGTGGATATTAGCCCAAAACCTCAGAATATCCACGATATAACTCACCGACCATATGAAACTTAACAAGATGGAAGGCCAAAGTGTAAATGATTCAGTCCCACCTAGAAGGAGGAGCAAAATAATTACAAAAGGCAGAGGGAGGGAGAGATTTCGGTGGGAGAGAGGAGGGGGCAGGAAAAAAGGAGACAGGATCAGGTATAGGAAGAGGCAGGAAAGAAGGCCAGGAGGCCAGGAGAATGAGTAGAAATATGTAGCGTTGACAGGTAGGGAACAGGATTGGGGGGGCGGGAACACTAGAAAGTCCCAGGCGCCAGGGATGAGAGAGGCTCAAAGAACCCAGTGGGGATGACATTAGCCTAAATGCCTAACAGTGTGGGAAGATAGAACCTGAAAAGACCACCTCCAGTAGACAGACATGGGCCCCAGTTGAGGGATGGGGCTACACACCCATCTCAAAATTTTTAATCCAGAATTGTTTCTGTCTAAAGAAAATGCAGGGACAAAAATAGAACAGAGACTGAAGGAAGGGCCATCCAAAGACTACTCCACCATGCAACCCACCCCGTTCACAGACACCAAACCCCAACACTACTGCTGATATCGAGATGTGCACACATGGTACAACCACTCTAGATATCAGTTTGGCAGTTCCTCCGGAAATTGGACCCAGCTATATCACTACTGGGCATATACCCAGAAGATGCTCCAACATGTAATAAGGACACATGCTCCACTATGTTCTTAGCAGCCTTATTTATAATCGCCAGAAACTGGAAACAACCCAGATGTCCCTCAACAGAGGAATAGATACAGAAAATGTGCTACATCTACACAAAGGAGCACTACTCAGCTATTAAAAACAATGAATTTATGAAATTCTTGGGGAAATGTATGGATCTGGAGAATATCATCCTGAGTGAGGTAACCCAATCACAAAAGAATACACATGGTATGCATTCTCTGATAAGTGGATATTAGCCCAGAAAATCGGAATACACAAAGTACAATCCACAAACCACAAGAAACTCAAGATGAAGACCAAAGTGTGGATACTTTGTTCCTTCTTAAAAGGGGGAACAAAATACCCATGGAAGGAGTTGTAGAGACTAACTATGAAGCAGAGACTGAAAGAATGACAATCTAGAGACTGCACCACCTGGAAATCCTTCCCATATTCAGTCATCAAATCCAGACACTATTGTGGATGCCAGCAAGTGCTGGCTGACAGAAACCTGATATAGCTGTTTCCTGAGAGCTCTGACAGTACTCGACTAATACAGAACTAGAGGCTCTCAGCCATCCATTGGACTGAGTACAGGGTCCCCAATGAAGGAGTTAGAGAAAAGACCCAAGGAGCTGAAGGGCTTGCAGCCCTTTAGGACGAACAACAATATGAACTACCTAGTACCCTCAGAGCTCCCAGGGACTAAACCACCAACCAAAGAGTACACATTGTGGGACTAATGGCTCCAGCAGCATATGTATAGCAGCGTATGGCCAAATTCATCATCAATGGGAGGAGAGGCCCTTGGCCCTGTGAAGGTTCTATGCCCCAGTGTAGGGGAATGCCAGGGCCAGTAAGCAGGAGAGGGTGGGGTGGTGAGCAGGGACGGGGGGTGGGGGGGAACAGGGGTTTGGCTTTGGTTTTGGTTTTTATTTTATTTTATTTTATTTTATTTTATTTTATTTTATTTTATTTTATTTTTGGAAGGGGAACCTGGGAAAGGAGATATTTTATGACATGTAAATAAAGAAAACATCTAATTAAAAAAAAAGAGAGTCTCTGCCAATACCTGACTAAGACAGATGCAGATACCCACAGCCAATCATTGTACTGAGCCAGGGGACCCCAATGGAAGAATTAAAGGAAGGGCTCAAGGAGCTGAAGGGGATTGCAACCCCATAAACAGCATCAACTAACAGAACCCCTCAGAGCTCCCAGGGACTAAACCACCAACCAAAGAATATACATGAGCAGGTCCATGGCTCCTGCTACATATGTAGCAGAGGATGGCCTTCTCTGGCATCAGTAGGAGGGGAGGCACTTGGTCCTGTGGAGGATTGATACCCCTAGAAAAGGGGGGATACTAGAGGGGTGAGGTAGGAGTATCTGGGTGGGGGGGGGAGTTACCCTCTTAGAGGCAAAGTGGAGGGGCATAGGGTGGGGGATTCATGGAGGGGATAATATTTGACATGTAAACAAATAAAATAATAAAAAAAAATTATCAAAAAAACAGACTTTCCTAATGAGAGACAGAAAGAGAGTGGTTCACAGGGGAAGAGAGTGGTTCACAGGGGAAGAGAGGGAGGGAGGGGCTAGGAAGAGTAGAGTTAGGGGAAATTGTAATCAATTAAATGAAATGAAATGAAAGCTACAAAAACTACTATAGCTGTAATAATTTATATATCAGCAGTGTTCTCTACAGAGATAGACTACCACATGCCATATAACAGAAAGATAAGTAGATAGGTAGGTAGGTAGGTAGAGAGAGAGAGAAAGAGAGAGAGAGAGAGAGAGAGAGAGAGAGAGAGAGAGATGAAGATAATAGGTAGTTATACATAATTGATATAGAAACAATACATTAGATTGACTTACATGGCAAATGACTAAGTATATCCACAATAGATGTGTATTTGCTATATAGGTGAAAAAACTAGCAGCTCTCAGCACAAGAAACTGGAAGCTTCCTAACAAGATAGATAAGATGCAGTCCAAGTCTGAGGTTGAAGTTATAAAATTCCCTACAAAGCTGCCAATGTGACTCTATATTCAAAGCTGAAAATGGTGGAGTCTGTGGTCCACAGGTGATTGAAGCAGCAAATAAAACCAACAAAAATATATAGCCTATGAAAGTTAGCTAACTATAAAGCAGATTATTTAAACAGACCCAAATTATCCAGTGAGTTAGAGATTCTAATTTAAAATTTCCCAACTAAAAATGGCCTTGAGCAAGATCAATTTAACACAAAACTTAACCAGATCTCCAAAGAACAAACACCAATACTCCTCAAATTAGTCAATAAAATAAAATAGAAAGGAATACTTGCAAAATCTTTTTAGGAAACTAGTATTATCCTGATGCTAAAACCGAAGACCTAATAAAAAGAAAATTATATACCAATATCTCCGGTGAACATGGATGCAAAAATTCTCAATAAAATATTTCAAAACAAATTCAAGGACACACAAAAAATTTTACTTGAATTTTTATTTTTTAAATATTTGCTGTCTTTTTATATCCTAGTAATTAATCTCCTGTCTGATATGCATTTTGCAAAAAAAAAAAATTCCTCCATTCTTTAAGCTACCTCTTTCTTCATTCTGTTAAATTACTTACCTTGTTGTATAGAATAAGCAACTTGTGCTATTTAAGCACTTTCATAAGCACTTATGAAAAGCCTTTCCTATTTCTGTATATTAAGATATTTTATCAATGCAGGACTGAAACATCCACACCCTGATCTATTGGGGGAAAAACAATATGGTCACAGGAGGTTGAGGGAGAGGAGACCTGGGAGGGAGAGAGGAGGCAGAGGAAATAAGGGGGGCAGTATCAGGTACTAGAGGGGACAGGAAAGAGATACAGAGGGTCAGGAAATCAAATAAAAATAGTAGCAGTAGGGGATGAGGAACTGGGGACAGCCACTGGAGGGTCCCAGACGCCAGGGAAATGAAAGGCTCCCAGGACCCAAAGAGGATGACTTTAGCCAAAACGCATTGAGAAGAGGAGATAGAAGCTGTAGAGACCACCTCCAGTAGATAGACCCAGCCTCCAGTTACGGGATGGAGCCACCCATCCATCTCAAAATTTGTAAACCAGAAATGTTCCTGTCCAAAGGAAGAACAGGGATGAAAAATGGAGCAGAGACTGAAGAAAGCACCATCTGGGGACTGCTTCATCTGGGGATCCATCCTGTTTGCAGACACCAAACCCCTACCCTGTTGCTGTTGCCAAGAGGCGCTTGCTGACAGGAACCTGGTGTGGCTTTTCCTTGGGAGGTTCGGCCAGCAACTGACCAATGGAGATGTGGATGCTTGGAGCCAAGCATCAGACTGAGCTCAAGGACCCCGGTAGTGGAGCTGGTGGGAGGACTGAAGGAGCAGAAGGTGATTACGACCCCATAGGAAGAATATCAGCTGGCCAGACTGCCTAGTGCTCCCAGGGATTAGACCATCAACCAAGGAGTGGATAGGGAGGGATTCATGGCTCCAGATACATAGGTAGCAGAGGAGAGACCCTTGGTACTGTGGAGGTTTGAAGCCCCAGTGTAGGGAGATGCTGGAGCTGTGGGGCAGGAGAGGGTGGCTGGACATGGGAGTGCTTTCATAGAGGCAAAGGGGAGGGAGGAAAGGGTGGGTGTGGGATGGAGGGTTTGTGGAGGGTAACCGGGAAGTAGGATATCATTTGAGATGTAAAGGAATGGAATGATTAATTTTTAAAAAGATATTTTTATCTATTCTTTCTTCTAGCAATTAGAAGTTGCAGGTCATATATTTGTCTGTGGTTTGTTTTTAACTGACTTTTTGCACAGGGCAAATAATACCAATGTTGTTTCTATAGAAGGAAATCCAGTTTCTTTTTTGCTTTAATTGTTTTGAACATGCATGCTTGTGGACACACACATGAGGCAGTGTTGACTTTTGTTGACCTTTGCAGATCTGTTTGAGAGACCTGAGATTTGAAGAAGGCCTTAAAGAATGGGGAAGACTACAGTCTAATGTAGACAATCTTACTTCAGTTTCAGTGTACTTTTAGACAGGAATGCAACAAAGCAATGATCCAAGGAAGGTCATTTGAGTTCAGAAAAAAAATGATCAGAAAAACAAGTAAACAAACTCCAGACAGCACATACTAAATATTAACAGAACATTTCTTTCCCAGAACTTTCTCAGAAAAAAAATAATTAAACACAATTTCCTGGCATGTACTATAAATTATATCTGGAAAAGCACAAAATCAAGGCAGAAGGCCATGGCCAGATTCGGGCACACTGAGGACAAAACTCAACAAATCCTCTCACCAGATTGGATTTTGTAGCTATGTCCTGACACCCAGCAAGAATAAACATATCTTATAAATTGTTTAAAAATGTTTAACACAAAAGGCACAGAATAACTTCCAAGAGCAATCCAAGGAACAAAATGAAAGAAAAGGCCCTCTGTCTTTTTTCCTGGAGTCTCTCTCAAGGTTCCCCAAGGCATTGTTCACCATGTGTCATTCTTTTAACCATGTTCTGATGATGCAGCATGTGTGTAGAAGTCAGAGAACAGCATTTGGAACTCACTTCCTAGAGTGGACTCTGGAGACTGATTCAGACAGCAGGGACTATTACCCACTGGGACATCTCACCATTCAGGAAATCCAGTTTTCCCAGCAACATCTGTTAAAGAGACTTTCTGTTTTGCATAGTGTTGTTAAAGCATTGTTTAAAAAGATAATAAGTGACTTTAGCTGT